>NW_024884789.1:17619172-17927417 GCF_019232065.1 Centrocercus urophasianus | reverse complement strand
CAAATGTCACTGCTGTCCCCCGCTCTCCCGAGGTCTCTCAGCCCTTCCCAGCCTGGGCAGTAGGACCATCTCACCTGGGCTCCTGCCCTCCTTTCTGCCTGCTCCAGTTAAGGTATGCCTGGCCCTACATCCCTTCCAGTATCCCCATTTCACAGTGACCCAGCCATAGGTGATCCCAAGGCTGAATCCCCCCAGTTCCCTACAGCATTTGCAAGCCTTCCTTGCCCAGACAGTCAGCATGCTTCTTCCCAGCCTGGCTGATACAGAGCCTGTAGCATTTCCACCCATCTCTCATGCTGTAAATGCTGCAGTGTGCTCAGTAGCACAGGGCTTGCTGAACTGAGACCACCTTAGCTCTCCCCAAGACTGCTATCAGCATGGAAAGGAAAACCCTGGAGTACAGCCAGCACCTGCCATACAACCCGAGCCCCAGGCCTGCTAGAATAGAGGGACCCCAAAGACTGCCATGCAGCTACCAGAGTACTATGGCACCTCCCAGACTCTCAGTCCAACCACATCCTCAGGGCCACCTCCAGAGCACAGCCAGGGCCCACTCTCTATCCCACAGCTGCTTGTAACAAAAATTAGCACCCACCAAAAGGGTGGGCTTCACCTGGTAACCACCCCCCCAGATCTCCCCACTGCCCTTACCTTGCCAGGTCTGTGAGAAGTAAGCTCCAGCCCCTCCTCCAGGCTCCCCAGGTGTTTCCCCATCATCCCCACCTCCCCAGCTGCAAAGCATTATCATGTAAGCCAGCAAGGAGCTCCAGTGCAATGAAGGTTGGGGCAAAAGCAGCCCTTTCCAGGCAGATTTGGTTTAGGCACTGAGATAGAGAAAAACCCAGCAAGCAAACAACAGAATGACACCAAAATAGAGGTGGATGCTGTGTTCTCAGTGCTTGTATCTCCTGGACTTTCAGGGAGCTTGATTTCCCAGGACTGATTCACGCTAATTGAACCAAACCCTGTAAGGTGGTTTTACTGGAGGAGGAAAACCATGTGTGTGCACGCGTTCCATGTGTCCACACACCAGTATCAAGCCTCTCTGTTGGCCTCTGGGCCATCTGCATCTCCCATATGTGCCCACTACATGTTTCTCTGGGTTATGCTCATACTCAAGCCTTTTTCATAGAGAAAAATTAAAAGCTGCAGGTTAAGCATCTTTCCAAATCATCTCTTTGCCACCACAGTCTCTTTTGGAGAACAAATCTTATACTGACCCGAATGAGTTGCAAGAGGGGCCTGCAGCAGCATGGAAAAGGTTAACAACCTATCAGGGACACCGTCCTGCCTGGCAGCACAGCCAGGAGCTGCAGGCACGGCTCAGACCAGCAGCATGCATGCCCAGCCTCTGCAGAGAGGAGCTGACAGTGATGGGTGTGCACAGGGCCAGAGCTGACAGCATCCCTTGGCCACAGCAGGAGACTGGTGTGGGTGGATGGGGCAGCAGGGAGCCAGCAGCAGGCCTGGGGAGGACCCTGACTGCGACCTGCTGTGAGCCACCCACGCTGGCTCTGCATGCCATGGAGCTGGAGGGGAAGAGCTGAATGTGGGCGAGCTCCAGCCATTCCCATCACAGCTGAAGAAAGCAGGTGTATAAAAAAAACAAAAGGGGGAGGAGGAGGGAAGGAATGACCCAGAAGAGCTGTCTAATTTGCAGCACAGCCATAGAGAGCAGCTTCCCAGAAATGAGAAGGTGTTGAGATGCTGTTAACATCTTCCTGCCCAGCAGCTTCAGGCATTCCCTCTAGGGTACACATAGCCAGACTGCCAGTACTGGGGGGGATTATTGGGTGGACGGTTGGCCAGGCAGGCACAAGAGGGCAACCAGGGGAAGTCCTATGGAAGCCTGCCATTTACTGGGCTCCCAACTCCAACCCATCGAGCTGTTGCTTCGCCTCCACTGACACAGAAGAGCAGCCACCTCTTCTGGAAGATTTCAGTCCATGTCTTTTCTAATCAAGTTCCTGCTCACAGGTGGACCTGAGCAGAACAGTCATCGCCAGTGATTAGGGTCAGCTGGTAGCTGGAGGCTGAAAGGCAGCTGGTTTGCAATGCCTCCTTAAAAAAGAATTTAAAAAGAAAAAAAGACTAAATCAATCTACCTTCCTGCAAATGTAAGTGGCAGAACCTAGTTAGGATTTTTCCTTTGTCACAGATAGATTGTACCATACTCAGCCCCATGAGTATCCCCACTTAGTGCAGACATGGCCAACACACAGCCCACATGCAGCCCAGCACTCCTTACTCCTGGCATCACTTTGTGGCATTATGTATGTGTGCAAACAGCTATTTTGAAGGATGAAGCACAGGAAGTGTAAGATTTCATTAAAAATATATATATCTACTGAGCACTTTGAGAACTCATAAGAATTGCAGCAATGCCACCAAAACAAACTGATGCATTACTTTCACAAAAAGAAATTTCCCATTAGCTTTATGCTTTTGTTACTCTTTTTAAATATATTTTAATTAAAATACTATTAGAATTACAATAAGGTTTGTTACTTTAAATATATAGTATATATTTAAAGAGGGCTGCTCCAAAAGTAGTGCCTTCTGTTTAAAGAGGGTGGCCCATGATGTCAGAGGTGGATGCTGGGGGTATGGCAGTGCAGGTTGAACTTTGCACTCATGTCCCATTCCACGTTGTTGCTGTGTGACAGATGGCAGCAGAGGGGCACTGACAGACTGGCATCCGAGTGCAGATAGAGCAGGAATGTGTCAATTGAATTCCTCTACGCAGAAAGAAAACGGCACCCATTGACACTCATCAATGCTTACCGAACATTTGTAGAGACCAAACATGGACTCACACTGAGGCTGCAGGTGGTGAGTTTTAGCAGTGACACCAGAGGCAGTGGGTCACCTCCACTGGCACAAGTGTTTATGAGTGCAGCACGCAGCTTCTGTTCACTGCTGGCAAAAAGGCACAGCTAGTGGTGGTAACTGTGCCGAAAGCAGTGTTTTGTAGCTGAGAATTTGCTCAAACAGCGTTATTGAGTTACTCGTATCTGCTGCCATTTCCATGGAAGTAAATAGGAGGCATTACTATGTACACACAGCCCTGGCAAACCAAGGTTGGACACCCATGATCTAAGACACAATAGGGCTCAGACAGACGTTCAGCATGCTCAAAATTGTAAGCAAAAACAAAAGGAATTACTTCAAAGGCCAAAACCCAACGCATATATTTGTAATGCTATAACGGCAGGGTGGCAAAGTTTGTGACTGCAGCAAATAAGAACAAGCCCAAATGCAGCAGCCACAGATGGAGAAATGAAGGAAAAGAGCTGCTTACCTTTAGAAGGCTACAAGTAGGCAGGAATCCCCAGAAAGAGATATTCTTACGTCTACTGCCAACCCTTAAATGAGGCCTGGGAAGGGGTGGATCCACCCTTTCCAGTCACTCAGGTGGATTGCGTGCACCTGTGTTCCCCTGGGTTGGCCCTGCCTTCCCACCAGGTGCTCAATCACTCCTTCAGGCCGTGACTTAGCATTTCTACTACAATATTATACGTGGGTGAAAATTCACCTCCTCTTTTTCACCGGCAGGGAAAAAGGCAACAGATGGGAGGGGATTTGTGGGAAGGTGCCTCACTAAGCACCGAGGGTCTGTCAGAAGGTGCACCAGCAAGCAGATCCCCAGCAAAAAGAAGTGGTGCTCAGCTGAGCCTCAAGGCCAGGACCTCGGTGTGTCCCAGCTTCTCCACTTTGGTCCAACTTGGCAAGGCTTTGTTTGGCTTCAGTATCCATGGGAGATGCAGCCAAAGAACAGCCATCCCACCTTCTGCAGCAGTGCCCTACAGCCTGGCATGGAGTGTCCTGCCAAGGCTTAGCCTCTTTGCTTCCCTCTTCTGGGTGAACCTATCAAGGACTTGCAGAGGTGGCTGCTATCCAGCAGTGCTGGGCAGGGAGAATTACCTCCAAGAGGAAAGCTCCTGTCTCATCAGGACCTGGGCCCACACTGATGCCAGCAGCTGCTGTCTCCAGCTCAGCAGTGGTGAAGCTACAGCACTGCTCTCACCTATGGGAAGCAGAAGCTCCTGGCCAGCTTTTTGGGCCAAGGAAGGTCCTCAGAACTGCAGCACCAGAGAGAGAGTGAAAAAAGTACTAAAAGTACTCAGCTGTTTGCTGCACAACCCCATCTCCAGGCTTTCTGGAGGCACATTGCTTGGGAGAGGGGTTCTCCTGCAATGGTTATGGCTGGAGGACAACGTTGAGCAAAGAGGTCTGCTGAGGTCCTGTTAGGTTGGTCCACCTTTTTGTGCTCAACAAACCTCATCATCTCATTGGTGGGAACAACCAGCAAAGAGCTTGCAAAGAGGAAGAGAAACCTCATTTCCATGTGCTGAGCCTCAGCCTGCTTCTCAATGCAACTTTGTCATCACTGTTCTCCCTGGCCAAGGCTGGCTGGTGCAAAGGCACAGGAAGGTGCAAAGGAAGGAAAGCACTGTTGGGAAAAGGGCTGCTCTAATCTTCTCACTGTCCCTATGATCTCTCCTGGGATGAAAGAAGTGTAAATTTGGGATCCCTCACCTCTGTCCCATAACCAGTGACTGCCTGCTGCTCCCCAGAAAGAAAGGTGAGTGGGGCAGGCACTTGCTTGGGAGAGTTTGTGGGACAAGGCTGAAATTCCCAGCCACAGCCACAGACAAACTGCTACTAAGAAAAAGGAGAAACCTCAAGAAATGAAGAACCCGTCTTCTCCTGCACTAAACCCCCATGCCATCGGGCTGAGTGTTCACAAGGCACTGCAATGGAGGCAGCAGTAAAGAGGAGGTGAAAAGACTGCCCTGTTGGTGGAAGGGTGACTTGGCTCTGGTACCTGAACAGTTTGTTCCTGACAGCCAGTGCATATCATGAAATTCCAGTGCAGTCTTGAGACCCATCAGTAAGATAAGGAAGCATCAGTGCAAATGCTAAACCAGTCAAGCCCTTCCAAGTGCGCTGCTGAACAACTTAGGATTCTTAAATCACTACAGACAGTGGAACCAGACTTTGTTCAGGGAAAAGCTGTCTGATCCATCCACATCACCCATCGTCACCCACACGGCCAGGAGCAGTGACACGGCTACTGCCTGTGTTTGCTTGAGGCAAACATCAGCCTTCATTAGCCAAGCCATGCCACTGACACCTCCAGCGCCTGACTTTCTGTGAGGACCACGATGCTATTGTGTTACTGTAGTCTGCTCTGCTCTTAGAAAGGCAAAACAAAGTGTTTTACTTGCTCCACTTCATTCAGGGCAGCTCCAGGACAACTGACCTTCTGGGGTAGAGCCATCTGGTTTCAAGGGAATGGCATAAGGGCATTTTTTGATGAAAATGTTTGGTTTGCTCTTTCTTCACCAGTGCTGCTCCATTACATGCAGACAAGGTCAGGGAATTGATAGAGGGAGATCAAAAGGGTCTCCAATTTTCCTGTACCAGATGCAGGAGAGGAGAGGAGCATCCTGCTTTGACTGCGCCTTTGCTGCACCACATCAGTGGAAGTGTGAGTGTCTGAGCATCCTTCTGTGCAAAACATTGACTTCATTTACAGCCTTTGGGCTAAACACAGCCACTGGATGAGAAGGTACCAAGGAAACGAGATTTTAGGGAAGGTAAAATGAATGTGAGCCTATTGGGAGGGTGCAGGGAGCTTGATGTCCAGCTGCATTTCAGTGCCATGGGCAGTAGGGCAGACTCCAGCAGCTGGGCTGCTCTGCTGTATGTTTTCTTGGCACTGAAGAAAGAGCATGAGGCCTTGTGTGAGTTACTGACCCACATAACCGATTTTGAGCACATTTTCTAGACTGGGTTTGGACAAAGACTCAAAAAGGATCTCAATGAAAGCTAAGGGTTGAGGCTACTTTTACCTTCCAAAAATACCTCAGGTCCTGACCCTGGCATCATCATCCAGCATTGCTTGAGACCTGGAAGTGGTACTTTCTTTATCCAGTTTTTTTGTCTGCTCCTTGTGATAGTCCCTATTCCAAGCTGTTAACTTCTGCATCCTGCAGTAAAGCTCCTTAAGCTCTTCTCTAGGGATCACAAAATCAGCCAGAGATTCCAGACCTGTCAGTAACATGAATGAATTTCATACATGTTTAGCAAAACAACTGCCAGGTTGCCTCTTCACACTGTTGAAAAGCTTAGAAACGTTACAGTCAATGGCTTATTTTGCACAGGAACGTTTGAGGTGGAGAGGTGGCAGCTGGTAAACACCACTGAAGTTGTGAAAACAGCACGAAAACACAGACAGGAAGTGAGAAAATTCCTTGGTCTCTCTCCAATAGGACAGAGAGGGCTGAAATTCCACACAAGGTTTTTTTCTTCTTTAAATCTCATGTTGCCTGAATTTTCACACTTAAAGCAGACAGCAAATCAGAGAGATGGGTTTTTTACTTTTTTATTTACTAAGGTTTTTATTGTGTTTTATATTGCAAACCCCACCCTTTGAACTCTTCCCTCCCTGCCTCCCCAACCCCCAAAATAAAACAAAAAATAACAATAATAATTAATATAGTTCCACCTACTGAGACAAGCCTAGTGTTGACTGGGGTCCAGTCGGAGTAACTCAATATTGGCTACTGCACCACTAAGAACTGGAAAATCAAACAAGACCCCCGTGAAAATTCAAGCAAAGGAACCCAACTGAACAAAGGATGTTCACCGGACTGGTGGATGGA
This sequence comes from Centrocercus urophasianus, assembly GCF_019232065.1. Taxonomy (NCBI): domain Eukaryota; kingdom Metazoa; phylum Chordata; class Aves; order Galliformes; family Phasianidae; genus Centrocercus; species Centrocercus urophasianus. Next base: position 17,920,746 of record NW_024884789.1, on the reverse strand, counting down.
ACGCACGGCTACCAGAGACAGCCCTCAGGGTGTTTCTGTGCCCCTCCATTTGTCTGAGTGTCCACAGGGGTTGTTGAGATTCAAGTACCTATGCAGCAGTCACAGGACAGTCATCCATGAGGGCTTGGCATCGCTGGGCTGAAGACCTTTCCCACTTGCTTGTATTAGATTCCCCAGACCCAAACAGCTTAGCTCCCAACCTCTCGAGGTGTTCGTTCTAGGGGGCCCTCTAGTATATGGGGAAAAAGGTTGTTAAAACAAACAGAATACTTAAAAGGATATTGTGAGTCTTCCTCTAGGAACTCATACCTCTGAAACTATGAGAGGATCTGTGAGTCTGCTTCAATTCCATCAATCTGATTCTCTTTCAAGATGAGCGTGTACATATTTTGGAAAAGCAGGATCTACGTGTTATAATTATCTCCTGCCAATCAGTCCTACAGGAGGGTCAAAACAGACATGTATTTTAAAACTAGGATATATATATATATATATATAAATATGTGTGTGTGTGTGTGCTGCTTACACATGTGCATAAATAGGCTACGTATGTGTATGACTGTACACTACATATATATAAAAGCATGTGTGTATATATAGATATATATATAAAAATCTATACACACACACAAACACTCACACTCCCCTCCCGCCACACACACTCACACATACATAATTGTATGTAGCTAGTAGAAAAAAACATTTCTAGAGTTCCCCTGACCCTTTAAGGAAGACCAAAGCTGATTACATCTGAATTCTGAGCCACCAAAGCACGTTGAAGCAGGAGTGCCCAGTAATGCCTGCAGCAACATTCAAGATACAGGCACGTGTCAAGAGTTTTGCAAACAATTCGGTATAAAAATCAACTGTCAGCCAGTGTTTTTGGGGAGAGGAGGTAAGATGAGGGGTTGTGTGGGCCTGTATCGTTACTGTGATATATTTTTTGGCACTGCTGCAGGAAGGTCTGCTTTCCCTCTGTGGGCTGGAGGGACTCCAAGATAGCTGAGAACAGAGGGGAGCTGGACAAGTGTTTCTAACAAGAGTTAGAAAAGTTGAGCACCTGACTGTTTACACTGAGGCGGCTGGAGACACCTCTTGGCTTTGGGAAGAACAAAAGAGAAAGAAAGAATTGAAAGGAAAACAAAAAGAGCGAAAAGGAGACATTTGCTCTAGAGGTAAAGGCTGTAGCTTCTCACTGCTGAGTGCACCCAAAGGCACCTTCCTGTCTTCAACCCGTTTTGACTGTCTTAAATCAGGGGAGCCCAAAAATTCCAGCTCAAGGTGCCTGCCAGCCCCCAGATGTGTCCAGTGATGCTGCAACTGCAGGGCGAGACCAACGCCAACCAGGTGCAGGCTGTTATTGCTGGTGAAATCAAGCAAAAGATTTCAATTCCCCCATCAGAGGAGAAGCACGGACCACGGCTGGCCAGATTTCTGGTTTAATTTGTTTTAATGGTACAAACGTATTTGCAAATCTGGAGGATTCTTGGCTGGGCACTGGTATTGCCCTCAGTGCCTCCAAGCTCAAACTCCCCTGGGCTAAGGAAGAAGAGGGCTGGGGTGGCTGCAGCCCACCTTGCAATCTTACCCTAACCAGTTCTCTTCAAAGCAGTCAGCCCATGGACACTGAGACATTAAAACGGAGAGAGGGAAGGTTAAAGTGCTGTCTCTTTCTTCACCCCTCCCCTTGCTTTGCATGCCCCAACCTGGAAGGCAGCATGCAGGCTTCCAGCCGTGGGGTGAGGCTGAGGCTGTTCTGCTGAGAACAGCTGCCTGGTGTGGTGGCAGAGACAGGACTTCTCCCACAACCCACATTAGAGCATCAGCGGAATGAGACAAGCATCTGAAGTCAAGTCCGTCCATCTCCTGGTTATCTTCTTCAGATGGAGTCCACACAGAAACTCAGCCCATCTGATATTCCTAGAGGGGACTGCATGAACAAAACTCACCTCTCTTCTTGCTTCCTCTGCAACCTGCAGATCGCAGGAGAGACCTGAGGAGGTGACACTTCCCGATGCACACACTGAGCCATCGAGTTCCCCCCCCACAGCTGGTGGCCAACAACAGCTGTTCCAAAAACACCAGCTACGGGCCGGCCTCATGTTCCCTTCTACGGCCCACGTCAACCTTGGATCACTGTCTCAACAGGAAAACCTTTTTTGGTGGCTTCTATGGCTGATCATTCACATGTTCCAGCTCAGGCACATGCCCTGTCTGTGCGTTACCTCGTTGGATTAAATTTGCTCGTATCCTTTTGTTCCATGTATTAAAATATTCTATAAAATCAAGTGACCAAAAATCTATAGCTCTAAGAATACCTGGTTATCTTCTTTTTTTTGTCATTTTTCCGTGTGTTTTTTTTTTTGTTTGTTTGTTTGCTTGTTTGTTTCTAATCACAGTTAAATCTAAACAAAAGAAATGGAGGGGGGGAAAAGGGGGGGAAGAGGGAAAAATAAAAAAGGCAAAAAATGATTCATGAAAGTCTAATCAGGAACCGAACTGCACGGCTGACATGACCAGCTCTCGGAAGGAGTCCTCACAAATTGGAGGGCAGTTTGGATCTGACAGGCTCCAGATCCCCTGTGAGCACTATGGACTCTTTCCGCCCACCAGCAGTCAGAGAAGCGGTGCCTGCAGCGCCGGCCCCAAACACCAGCGGGTGCGGTAAAGAACCTGAGGACATCTGACGTGGTAAAGTCACACGGCCAGGAATTGAGCTACAAGGCTTCCCGAGAAGTCCAGTCCCTCCTCCAGGAAAAGGAGAGAAGCTGGAAACAGATTCTCTAGAGGAATGAGAACTTTGGCTCAGTGTCTGAGCCAGCTCTTGGGGCAAGGATGGCTGGGAAGCAGAAATCAACTTGATGTCCTGGTTCAAGCGTCCCGGCGGCACGGGCGGCGTGCTCTTGGACTGCAGGATCTGCGGAGGTGGGCTGGCGGTCTGAGGCAGGAGCAGAGAGCCGTGAGAGCCCGAGGCCCCAAGCGGGCCGCACTGAAAAGTTCTCGTTGCCACTGGGCTCTGAGTAGGAGGACTAAGGCCAGAAGGGGTGTAACAGGGAGAGGCGACGCCAGGCTGCTGTAGAGGAGACGCAGAGGCAAAGGGGGATCGTTCTTGGTGGAGCTGGGCTATCGTTCCAGTTAAAGATCCTAATGCACTTGGCTGTGTTTGGCAAAGGCCCGAGGACGGCCCGCCGGAGGCCTGTGCCAGCTGGCTTAGGCTGGAGGATGGAGAGTTGGAAGAAGGAGGGGGCTGGAAGTGATTAATTCCCCCCAGAGTTCCACTGCCCGAGAGCTGCTGCAACTGTCCCCCCTGCAGCGGTCTTGTGGCGGGCTGGAATTGGTTGAGGAGGCTGGGGGGGGAATTGGATGAGAGCTGGGTGAGCGACGTGGATGGAGAGCTGGCTGCGGCCTGCTGGAAGTGCCCAAATCCGCCGCTGGAAAGGGAGGGCTGCCGCTGCAGCTGCTGCTGCTGCAGGGGCTGAGCCGTCCCCAGGGGTGAGCCAGAAGGCGCCCGCTGCAGCTGGCTCAGCCCCGCTGAGGACGCACCGCTCAGTCCCTGCTGCCCAGAGCCCGCAGGAGGGGATCCCACCTGGAACTGCCCCAAGCCGGCAGCGGCCGAATACCCAGCGAGCTGCTGGATGTGGTAGGAAGAGGACGAAGGTGTTTCTGCTCCCGGGGTGTGCAGCTGGGACGGGGTACTTGAGGGAGAGCCAACGGCGGAAGGCCCGGTCGACGGGATCAGGGACTGAAGCCTTTTCAGCTGTCTTGGGGTCTGGCTGGACTGCTGTCCCAAGGAACCCAAGACGGACACGGGGGGACGGAAGATGGCTGTCGGGAGGCGCGGGTGGTGGGTCAGGGCGATAGCAACGGAAGTGGTGGCGGCTGCGGCTTGCAGGGGGGCCTGGATGAGCGGAGTCCAAATGACGGGGGTGGGAGTGGACGCGGCGGCGGCGGCTGCGGCGGCAGCCTGGACGTTGTGAGCACAGTGTGCCATCTCCCTGTCATGCTGCACGATCTGCTGGATGATCTCATTCTCTTGGTAGTTGAAAACCCCCGAATTGAGGTCATGCTGGACTTTATGCAGCAGAATGGAATTTTTCTTACCTGTGGAGAAAGTGGAGAGAGAAAGAGTCATTCTCGTATGTCAAAGCAGGGGAGGCTTCCTGCCAGAGCTTCCTCAAATTGTTGGCACCATCTCCGCTGTCATTATGGGATCTGGGTACAGTCTCTGCTCCAGCGACAAGATGATAAACATTATATCTTCTGCTTTTGTGGTATGATCAGCAGACTTTGAGATCCAGAGAACACAGTCTTAGACAGTAGAGTCAGTTTTTAGAAGTGGGGCAGACTGGCAGCAAAGCTTATGAACCCACAAGTTACTCACCTGGCATCTAAACGTCCATTTATAGAAAAAGAGCAGAAAAACAAGACTGTAATTCTTGAGTTTCAAAAGCCACACCTCAAAAGCGCAAGTTCACTGAAGTCTCCTAAGTCTTCAGCTACTCCCTAGAGATATCTTTTTCTCCTATATCTTATGCATCTTGTTTGCTCTGAAGTCAATCATTTTCTTCTAGCTGAAATGAAATCTCTTTACAAAGAAGGGACGGAGAACTTTACTGGCTCAAGTGAAAGCCCTCAGACACACAGCTACCATCTTATTTGGCCATGCCCTTCTAGCCCCAGCTTTCTGGAAACTGCAGGCTAGCAAATTTCATGTTCCAGCTGGACTTTCTAGCCTGCAGCAAAATATTAGCTCAGCACTTTGCCTTTTCAATGGGCTGGAAAATGTGGCGTAATGAGTTTGCCTGGCCTAAGTGTGCACCTGGCACTGCAGGGATGAACTCCCCTGGACTGCAGCAAGGGATGAGATGCTGCCAGCAATGCCCTTTCACCAGAGTGCAAATGCCTTCTCAAAGGACAGGATTTCTGACATGGTTATGCACTCTGTTTAACAGCTTTTGTGTCTGTGTTCTCATAACAGTCTGTGCACTGTTAACTGTGCCAGCATTGATTTACAAGGTGTTGGTATACGCTGGTTTGAATGATTTACTTACAAAACTGGTGTGGGTTAGATCCTCTCTTCTTGCCTTTTCAGGAGTCCTCTCCCTTAACAGCATGTGCCAGTTTGATAGCACCTTCCTAGGGGCTTCCTTTTCGCTTTTGTTAACTGAAGCTGTTTGAAAATACCCTTAATAAAGGGCCCAGCCTAGCAAGTTGTGTGCACGCATGCAAATATGCCTCCTGGTCTGCCTGTTTGCATGCATGCAGCTCATTTCTGCAGCTGAAGCTTGGGGGTGCATGGAGAAGGGTGACCCCTAGATGAGGCACTAGCAAACCAGGATCAGATCAAAAGCTGAATTAACTCCTCTTAGCCTCAGGCCCCGCGCCCATTTGTAAAACTGCTTGGATTCAGATGTCATTTCTGCTGCTTCTGATCACCTCTACATCCTGCACAGGACCAGGACAAGCAGACAGCACCTTGCCAGATGCTAGGATCTAGAAGGGCCTACTTTAATCCCCGTTTAAAAGCTGTGTATTGATGACACCCAGACTGTTAGATTTTTTTCACTCTCTGATGCAAATTTTCTATCTGTATCAGGTAAAAGACTTACAGCTGGAAGATGCACCTCTTACTGTGGTCAAAATAAAACATCTGGCAGCAAAGGACTTGAGCAACATTCAGAAGAGTGCAACTGAATTCTGGTGTCCTAGAAAGCAACTCTGAAATGAGGGAAGCTTGAATGTTACTAGCTGAGTTCCAAACCTATCAGGGGGAAAAGGTGGAGCAATTGGAGAAGTAAGGAGATAATTATAAAGTACAAGGAAGATACTTGCCACTACCAGGTTTAATGCTAGGAAAGCATACACTGCACTGTTCTAGTTCTAGAGTCTAGCTACAAAGCTTGAAGAGATGCAGAAAATATCCACAAACAAGGCTTGTAAAACAACTGTAAGTTCTTTTCTCAGAGAAGAGGCGAATTGATGCTGATATATAAGGAGCTTCACAGATAATGGAAGCTGATAAGAACTGTTCCCTTCAGCTACAGAAACACCTAACAGATACTGTGATCTTAGACAAGCCCAGAAAAAAAAACAGATAAGGAACAATCTAATAGGAATTGTAGTTAAGCATTGGCAGAACATGTCACAGGTTTTCCCTTCACCGTACTTTTTAAAATGAAGAGTTTATCCCTTTATATAAGCTATGCAAAAGTGCTCTGCAATTGTTCAGAGCGGGTGAAGCCTGAAAGCTACAGGTTCCTGGTCAGCCCTTCCAGTGGGCTGAACTGCAGCATAAAACCACATCGAAATGCTGACGGGATTTTCTTTCTGGGCTTCAACCCGTGTGTTTGGGACCTGCCTGCTGCGTGTAGCGCTATGGGATGCCTGACGTTTTAGTGTGTTCCCTCCTGCTGATGACTCCCTCCAAAAAAACAGTAAGGCATACCGACAGGCACACATCCTAGAGAAAGACAGCAGCCTTGCAAAGACACAATCCTCAAGGTAAACAGCAATCAGAGCTCCTAATGTCGTTACAGGGGCTCGAGAGACTGCACTGGAAGTGCTTGTATAGGACATGTGTGCAAATGGGGTTTACTGTGCAGCAGGCTGGAAAAGCCAGCAGCAGATATCCCCTAACAGGGCCCGACTCCACTTGCCATTCAGGTAGCCTGTCACCCCAGAGGAGTATGAATGTCACCTTTAAAATTCAGAGCAGCTTTGCAGTGAATGAAGTGGAAGGTCACACCGTACACACAGGTGCTTTCCAGGCAGCAGCTTCTAGAATCACAAACCTGCTCCCAAACAAATTAGATCACAAAGAGCTGCTTAAACAGAAACAGAAATGCTCACTGTTCCAACTCTGGGGAAAAAGAGCAACCCATCTAAATAAAATGCCAAGGCCAGAGAAAGTCTGGCTGGCACTTGAGATAAAGAACAATTCAGACTGCAGGTTTGTAATCATTTGCTTTCTGGATCTGAAGGTACAAATCGCAGCATGGGCAATCTGCAGCTAGCTTGCACAACTGCAAGGTCAGGATGTGGATGGGAGACGGCGTGCTGAGTTCAAACCAGACAGGCAAAAAACTGCCCTAGCTCTCTTGATAACAGACCGAAGAAGAACCGGGCTGAAGAGGAGGAACAGCAGCGCAGCTTTCTGAAAAGCTCAATGCCAGCAACTGCTCTGCTTCCATCCTCGCACCTCGTCTCGCGCTTTTAATTCCATGTCACCTGTCTTTGGCTTCTGATTTGCTTGTCTGTGCTTCAATAGCCTGCAATTTCCAGCGCTGCCCTCAATTCAAACGAGACCCATAGTGATGTTAATCAGAGCAGCACGGATGAATTGAGAGGACCGATGTTTTCATAACTGGAGCTCCAGCAGCAGACGCTGGTTTCCTTGGCAGAGCACTCAATGCAGAGTATGTTCACATTTTCCAAATGCACACGCTTCTTACTGGAAAATGAGTTGATCAAAGCTTAATTTGTGTCAAGTTGATAAAACAACTCCAGCAAAAACCTTGGAATGTTTATTTTTGTTAATTTTTAAACAGGATGTCTCGGTTTTCCTTTGAAATCGCATTTTACCGTTTTCCTGAGCGCAACTTGAATTTATTAACTGTTTCATTACATTAATTTTTCCTTTTCTGTTTTGCCAAGAGACTCAAATTTCTGCTGCAGAAAATTACTGAAAATGTTCCTTCCATTACTGAAGGGAAAAAGGAAGTTTTCAAAATCATTTTCCAAAAACTGGTTAGCGGATTGGAAAATTAATTGCTTCCACCGTTCTAATTAATTGCATCACTCACATGTAGCTTCCACCCCCCGATACAAGCCTGATCAGTTGCTACTGGAGAAAAGCCCTCCTTTCAGCCAGCACCAGATTACAACATGCACACAGCAGCGCCCTGCTGGGATAAAACATTTTCCTGGCAGGCCTGACTCAAGTCCTGCACAAAATACACACCAGCAGCAGAATGAGGCAGTCGAAGTGAATTTGCTCCAAATGATGGTTCTGAGATTATTTCTGCTCCCCACCTTATTTACCAATTTGCTTCAATTCCAAATTTGTTTTTCCCCTTTTTTCCCTCTCTGGATTTATTGTCACTGCACCTGCCTCAAAAGGAGAGCAGAAAAGTCAGCAATCAAAGAACTTAAGTGCTGATTAGTTTGGCTCTGTGTCACCCTGATTAAAATGGTGTCCTGCAACTCACTGCTACACTTAGTGAACCACAAGACAGCCCTGTGTTCTTGCTAAACCAGTGAGAGGCTTCACTGGGAGGGAGCAAGGGACTCCTGCTTCCCTCATCATAGAAGCACAGAGCCATTATGTTACAGGAGTTTCTCCTTCCACACAGTTTATCCCACAGGAATTAAGTGCTGAGTAGAGTCTAAGGTAACAAAACAAACAGCCCACCCATGCGTCTCTCCTCAGCTTCCAAGATGAATTTAATGAGATTGTGAAGAAAGTTGCGATTTGAATTTGTGGCATGTTGTTGACATATTCCATGAACTGGAAATTCAGTAAAATTTTTGTTTTGGATATGTCAAAATGCAAGGAATGTTTCCTCTGGAGACCATTGTCATACCCAGGCTAACCTGAGACTTGAAGTTTTCAGGTTTCCCTTACAGGAAAATGTGCCTTTTTTGAAGAGATTCTTTTTCTTTTCCTGGTTGGATCACATCCTCGCACTCTGGTTGCAAAGCCCCGCTCAGATCTGAACCCAGGTCTTCTGAGGTGAAGGGCTGCTGCATGAACACTGTCACACATCTGTCTCCGGAAGTCTCATCTGCTTTTACAGGAGAAAAGCACTGCTTTTACCTTTCCCTGCCATATGCTGCTTTGTGCTTCTCGTGGAGCAGGCAGTTACATTTCTCTAAGCAGATTCTGCCTCAGAGCATTTAATCTGTTTAATACGCCCATGGACATTTTAGAAGCTCAGATTCTCTTCACCCAAAGTCACAACCTGCGCTAACACGAGCTCTTGGAAGGAAGTTCCCTAACCTCAGCAGACCTAGGGATGCACACAGGAACAGCTTTGTCCAGTGCAGCACTCCAGGCAAGATTAGGAAGCAGAGGCCAAGTTATCTCTTAAAGAGTAAAGGCACCTGTCTTGTCTTCCAGCAGCCTCTTCCATGGCTGAGCCAACCTGCTGTTTCCAGTCCTCTGTCTCCTTATTTCTTCACTCCTGGCTATCCTTTACTCTGGCCCCTTACCTTTCTACTGAGGTGAGAGAAGCAGCCTTACTTGCATCATGGGGCAAGACTCTGCTCCCCTCCTGCAGGGCATGTGTTGGGTGACAACCCGTGGTGGGGACAACTTCAGGAGTGCAGTTAAAGCACAGAAGGACCCCCAGAACTGACTTTTTTGTTCTCTTTTTACAGCTCTTAGCACAGTATGTTTTTTCCCGTGGTCAGACAAAAATAAATTCCTCACTGCAACAATGGACGAAATGCAGGAGAAAAAAAGATCTTCGGAGCCTAAGACGTGTTTGTAACAAAGCTACTGGTGCTTTGTGGAGGAGGGCATGTGAAATTGTGGAAACTAAGCTAATAGATGTTGCTCCCTTAATAAAGAATTGCAAAGTCAGATTTTTCTTGGCTGTAGATAGCATACAAAAGAACGGGGAGAAAGGCTCATGCAATTTCATTAAAAGAGCCAGCACTCAACAATAATTCTTCTATCAAATAATCAAAATTAGCTTTCTGTTGTTGAAATTCTGCACAGGCACAGGGGAAATTAGCTGTAGCTTTCTGTTCATTTCTCTTTTCAGTTCTGTCTAAGTCTGCTGGCTGCAGTTTAAGAATTCAGGTCACTGAATCGCTTTTTGAATTTGCATGCATTTGAAATAATCTCACTTTATTAGGCTGGCTTATGCCCCGGCCTGCTGTCAAAGTGGCTGCCCCCTGCTACTCTGGTTACTTCTTCTCCTCTTGTTACTCACACAGCTGGGTTCGGAGCACTCTGCCTGGGTCACAGCTAGCAGCACAGCCCATGGCACAGTGCAGGGAGGGAGGTGGTCTCTGCTCTCCCTTGCCCCAGCTGTTTCTGTGCCCTGGGGAGTGCTGCACTGGCACTGCACTGGCTGCAAGGTCTCACTGCACCACTGTCTTCGGGTCTGCATAAACAGAGAAATCAGCTGGAAGAGAGGTTTCAAAATAATTCTCGACTCCCTGTGTATGTGCTGTTCCCCCGTTTGAGCCCAGCTTTCTCCCAAATGTAGGTCACCCCACGCTGAACTGCACAAACCGCCACGTGAAGTTCTGCTCAGAACTGAGCAGCTCCCAGAAGCAAGGCAAAGCCAGCTGGATCTCAGCAGCTTGACTCTGTGTAAGAGCATCCACAGAGGAGTTCAGGACACTTAACAAATCTGCTCTAGAAGGTAATTCACGTTAACCCTCCTGAGAGCCTGGCTGTGTAAACACTTACAAAGTGGATGTGCGGTTCCTGATGAACTGCTCTGCAGAAGTTGCCATACGTGTGCTCTTACACCGTGATAAGGCAGCACCCACCTGCATAATGAAGTCTGTGTCTGTCTTGTGAAAGCTCTATCACCTGAAATACAGTTAATGTACAACAATACTCCCTTCTCCCTTTGTTCCCCACAAGCCTATTTGGAGTTAAACCTGTACATAGGGGCTTATTGCAGGAAGGTGCCATGTGGAAAGGGATATTAATTTTATCAGCAGAGTTCTTTGTATGGGGTGGTTAGCTGGGTCTGTTGTCTTATTACCATCTTATTACCATCTAACAAACCCCTAACTGGGTCAAATGGCACACAGTGAGTAATGTTATCTGATTAATCTTATGATCATTAAGCAAAACTTGAAATAAACTAAGTTTATGATGCTCCTCTCTCACTTCTCACATTTATGTGACTCTACAGAGCTCTGCAGAAAAAAAAGAAAAAAAAAGTCAAACATTACGAATTGCCATGAAAGGGTGTAAGAACTGTGCAATTCTGAAGCACAATGGTTGTTACTTATTGCTGCAGACTGAAGCCAGAGCCGCCTTCTCCTCAAGTGGCAGGAGTGCTTGCATCTGGAGCCAAAGCTTCTGCACTCAATTCTCAGTGCCCTGCTGCAGCTGACAGCTGTGACAGGGACAGATTCTGGAAGACTCTGGACTGATGACATTCTGGAACTGTTTTCTGTCAGCAGTGTGGTCTGGTGGCAGATAGCTACCAGATTGCCCTCGAGGCAGGAGAAGTCCCCTAAGTTCAGAGGTATGGTTGGTAAGTAGGTCGCTCTTCACATAATTTAACAGAGGGTTGAGAGTATTTAAAAAGGTGTTTGAATGGGAAAATACTATCTGAGCAGGTGTTTTATTTTCATGCTGATAGCAAACAGCTGTGAGCATGCCTCTCTAAATCCAAAAGCAAGCTGGTAACTTAGGGGGCCCATAGATATGGGGCACAAATATATTGCATTTCCTATCACTCTCCTCTTGCTTCTGCTGAAAGTCTCCTAGCTCACCAACTAACTGTCTGTGGTATCAGTGACCCGGCCCAGCGAACTCACACTCTGCAAGGTAGACAGGAGTTGGGATCAACTGATGTGATCAAGGTTATTTACAAAGTCAAAGGCAGGTCTCCTGAGATCTCATCACTACCCTCCTTCTGTCGAGATACGTCAGGCTTTATTTTCCTTCCAGACTTGCATGAGAAACAGTGCTTCCACATTCAGACTGGGTTGCCAGCTCACCTTAATTAAGCTGAAGTCATGTGCGCTCACTCATGGTGAGCTGCCAATCGATAGCTTTCCTTAGGCTGATGTACACTGAGTCTGGGCCTTCAATTCCAAAGAATAAGTAATTCAGAAATTGAATTCCTGCCTAAGTTTGAACTCCCACCTTGAAGATACCTACAGCAGGGCCAGACTGCACTGTGTGGCTCACCGAGGCCATTTCAGACAGCCAACTCAAAGGAGACGAATCATATCCTTTTATCAATGCCTTTTTTTCTTTGCTGACTGTAAAAGTCAGATTTGGGTCTGCACATTGTACAGAGGAGAGGATTTCAGGTCAGAGAAACACACGTAGCAGTATTTGAACCCCAGTTCCCTATAAACAGTCGTGTTTATGGGTTTTCCAGGTGACCAAAGAGGACACAACACAGAAAAACCTGTGTTTTCACTTGTCAAGCATCGATATCATAGCAGCTCAGTACTTGGATAATAAGTTTTCATCACCTGTGCCTTTATCAGCAACTGCAGCTAAGAGACATATATATATATATAGCCCTGTGAGCAAATCTGCTTGCTCATCTCACACGTGCAGATCTTTGGGGGTTAATCACCTGCATAAACAAAATTGGGACCTCATTGTGGATGCAGAGTACGCTTTGTGCTGAGCACAGACTGCTTTATTTATACACATTTCAGCCCATTTCATGTGATTTTGCATGGCACCTGCCACAAGGGAATAGGTAGCTAAGACGTGTTCAGATTGGGCTCCACCTTTGCTAATATTATTTTCCCTGTAGAAGAGATGAGGAACTGAGGCATGTTGCAAAGGCATGACAAGGACAAACAGGGAATCTGTGGCAGAGCTTGGCACAGGTCCCAGACTTCTCATTCTCAGTTCACCCAGCCTAACACAGGCCAGTCCCAGCTCTGTGGCAGCAGATCCCACAGTATCAGCCATCATTCAGACAAGCGTTGCAAACCCAACAGGATTTCAATTTCAACTGCAGAAGAGTGATCATGAGCTGACAAACAGGGTGCCCAGTGAAAAAGTTTGAGAACAGCTATTTTGTGGCTCCTATGACAACGCTTTTTAAAACTTCTGCCACTATAATATTTTAAACAGGCACTCTTGTGCTGTAATAACATTATGTAATAATATTTAGACTGGTATTGTGTTGCCTTAGATTTGTTTTTTAGCATCTGCAATGCCTGGAGGAAATGCAAGGCATTTTTAATCCATTAACTGGGATCCCTGGACCAAAATCCATGCAACTGGCATTCAAAACATAGGCATTTCAAACCACTTGAAGTGAGATATTCCCAAAAAAATTGAAAAAAACGACTTCCTCTGGCTTCAGAATGCTCTTTCAGCTCCCAGCAGCGACTTCTGTACGGATGGTAGGGAACATCATGGCAGACATCTAGATTTAAAAGTCAGAAAATAATTGTCTCCCACTATTTTTTGAACGGATGAGGGAGTTCTGATCTGACAATATTCACAACCCATGTTGTATTTACTTTCAGTGAACATCAGAGTGGTCGTGTTTTACAAGTGCAAACACTTGTGAAAATCTAATTTTAAGCTTCGATGATCACCCCAAGCCAGATTCACAGCCAGGCAGGAACAGAACCAGGCAGTTTACATCACTGACACGTCACAAACAGGGCCTGCTCACAAATGCCTGTCCTACAAAGAATCACTCACTGGAGAAAGGAACAAATCAGCTAAACGCACAAACACTACAGAGAATTTTACAGATTGGTCAAGAACAAGAGGAGATTTAAGCCAGGGCTAAAATCATCATTCGTCAGTGATCGGCTTGATTTCCTCAGGTCTCCATCTTCAGGCTCTGAGCCTATGGAGAGCTACGCATGTGATTTTCTGCAGCCTGAGGAGTACTTTAAAGTCTGAAGTTACTCAGAGAGAGAGTTCAGCAGGGACACAAATCACTGCAGAATCAGGCCCTAGTCAATTCCTGGGGACTAATCCTTTCCAGTCTTTAAAGAGCTCTGCAAGTGCAAAACACCTGGGAAACCTCTTCCCCAGCCACACACGGCCCAGGCAGGATGCCAATATCAATTCCCATTAACAACAGAGGTTAGGAGGATACACCAACACGCTCTTCGGCAGAGCGATCAATGGAGCTGAGGGCTCTCTGGGGGCTGTGCCCTTCCTGCTGCTGCAGTACCCGTGTACCAGCAGGAAGCAGTGGGGGCACACAGATCAGCATGTACCTGCCCCTCTCCTTCCCCTCTGCCATGGAATTTCAGACTGCATTTGCTCTGCAAATTGAATGCCTCACTGCACTTCCAGGTCAAGCAGCACTGCTCCTGTTGCTTCAAGGGATGGGGGCTCACATCCTCATCCCGTCTCTCTGCTACTTAGCAAACTTAGATCACACTTCCAACTCCCCAGTAGAGCTGCTAATCCTGTAAACATCATAGAATCATAGAATCACGAGGCTGGAAATGATCTATAAGATCATCCAGTCCAACTGTCTTCTCATCACCACTGCTACCACAAGCACTAAACCAGATCTTGCAGCTCCTCATCCAGATACCTCTTGAACACTGCCAGGGACAGCAACTCCACCACCTCCCTGTGCAGCCATTGCAGTGCCTGACCACTCTCAGAGAGAAAAAGTTCTTCCTCATGCCTAACCTAAACCTCCTCTGCTACAACTTGTGGCCATTTCCCCGGGTCCTGTTCGTTGCCTGGGAGAAGAGGCCAAACCCCTCTTCACCACAACCTCCTTCAGGAAGTTGTAGAGTGCAATGAGGTCTCTCCCAAGCCTCCTCTTCTCCACACTGAACAATCCCAGTTCCCTCAGCCGCTCCTCATTGGACTTGTGCTCCAGACCCCTCACCAGTTTTGTTGCCCTTCTCTGGACATCTCTCCTGGATGGGCTTCCTTCTCTCTGCTCTTTTGGTTCCTCAGTGCAAAGGGAGAATACCGGATGGACCTCTGCTGGCAGTGACAGAGCCCTCTGAATCATTTCATGTCCTCAGGCTGGAACTTCTCAAAGACATGTTGTCATCTGGGCAGAAGGAAGTCAGTGAATGCACTACTGACTTGGAAGGAGGCTCCCACTTGCTCCCATCTTGAATACAGATCCTAAGCTGAACAAGAACCAAAAGTACTATTCTACTTTAGTTCATACTCAGCTTTTCTGTGCCTCTGTCACTCTCCCTCAGATCCCTACAACAGTCCCCTTACTTTCAGAGAGAGCCTCAGTTTAGTGTAGCGTTCCTGACTTCACTAAACAGTCACATGCTGTTACACAGCTGCTGTGCTGCTGCTGCTGGATGGCACACGTTTCAATGGAAGGTGAAGAAAACGCTTTATTTATAAAAGGCAGGGATTTCCATGGAATCTGCCAATTTCAGTAGGGAATTGGCTCTTCAGGGAAATTCCAGACAAAGAACACTGAGCACAGCGGGGTGGGAAAGTGCTACGAGTACACTATTTTGCAATAGTAGAGGATGTAAAGCTAGTAGCAGGCAGCTCTCGATTTAACAGGGATAGCACTAGGATTTTCCTCTGAAGGTACGTGCCTTTTATGTAGTGTAGGGACTAATACTTTCTCATGTCAGCCAAATGGCAAAAGGAGGGGAGGACAGCGCCAGAGCTCTGCTCCAAAGGGCATGTTATTTCAGTAGCTCTGTGTCACCTTCTGACTTTATGTTGATATTTTGCAGCTGCATGTGGAAGGGAATTTCTCCTGCCGGAGAAGAAAATGAGGTTCTTTTTGCTGGTTTGGAAAGGAGAGTTGTGAGAAGCAGCTCTCCCCTTGACCATCACTTCAAGGAAGCTGTCCCACAGCAGCACAGGTATGGAGGTTTCCATCTGGCTAACCTTTCCTGCTTTCTTCCATGCTGAAAATGCAAAAAGGCTACATACCAAAAGGCTGCCTGCAAGGAAATGCCTCAGATGAGAGGTCTGATTCATGGTCAAGCAACATCACAAAAACAATTCGAACAGAGTTCTGATGAAGTTGTGGAAAGGGGGTGCTGCCTTGTGCTTAGAGAGTGAGGAGTTGAACCAGCAAGGTTTATTCTTTGTAATATCCCTGACTCAGTGCAATCTGGAGCAGGTTGGCTTTACCTCCCCATGTCTCAGTTTCTCTACCGTATAATTCCCTGCACTGATGACGACTTTTATTATGATTTCTGGCAACTCACTTTGATCCACATTGTGAAAGACTCACACTAGCAAGGTTAGGTCTACACAGCAGCTCAAGGACTGCAGGAGGGGAAGACATACCCAGCTAGCTTCAAACTTGCTCACTTGGGAGCTGGTACCATCCTAGCTGTCAGTCTTACCACCAGTTAAACACCCATGGATTTACATAATTTCACAGTGGTTTTGGGAACTTCCTGTAAGTTCTGCATCACTGCTGGCCAACAGTTTCTGCTACATTTTCCATGAATTTTAGTTATGAATGCAGCTATCCACAGAGCAAAGGACAAGAAGCACACAACACCCTGCTCACCTGCATACGCAGTCACAAAAAGCTTCAGGCCAGGAAGCTGAGCAGTGCTGACCATCTAAAGCTGAAGAATTTGAGATGAAGACAAGCTGCCCCACCCTTGGTTGTGTCTGACATTACATTTTCTAGGAGCTAGTTCAGTCTCATTTAAATAACCATGTGATAAGGCTGTTGCCACATACACTAGGGCCTCATTAGTGGCCAGACTCTACACGTTTAGCTCACAACCTTTTCCTCAAGGGTCACACTTTCTGGTTTGAAGCAGGTAATGAGATGCACAGAATACAATGTTCCCCACATAAAAAGCCCCAGAGGCACTGCACCCCTTGCTGGGCTGCCAGCTTCCTCCCTGCCCCCCTCACCCCATTATCCTCCTTGCTTTCTGCGTTGTACTCAGACTCGTGCTGACCTTTTTGATTCTGAAAAGCAACGGAAATGCATGCAGCTTTAAGCGATGTGTAATAAGAAACTTAGGAAGTTAGACTTGAATTCTGAAATGCTTGGTCCACAGCTCTGCAGATATTTTGTGCATGACCTTCTTTAAATCACTTCATGTCTTCATGTTAAATTTTTCTGGTCATGACCAACTTGTGCCCTGGTCCCTGGCTAGACAAGGATGTTTGCAGCACAAGTTATGCCTTCCCCAGGGCAGGACAGCATCCTGACATGGGCCACTGTGAACTACTGCAATCCAATGATACTCTTTGGTTAACTGTAGGTGTGGGAGGGTTTTTTGCAACTGTTCCATGTCTTTGTTTGGCTGCCTGTTTCCACTGAAGGTATTTATAGTTGGACTCTAATGGACAGCCGGACAGGTGCTTTGTGGTTGTGTTCTGCTGATGGTTTTGCACAAGAGATCAGAAAGCACACCAAGCTTTCCCTTCCCAAACAGCACTTCTTGCTTCTCCAGCAGCTTGTAAGCTATAACCAGAAAAGCAACTGTCCCATGAAGATGCATTATGGTCTGCATTTCATTATGCATTGACAGACCAGAGAAGATCCTTCCTCATCAATGTAGCTGCCAGTTTTTGTCTTAAGTTTAAAAAATTAATACCATTAACCCATGCAGTCATACCCCAGCCAGCATCTGTGTAAAAACAGGTCACACTCTAACAAAGTCCTCATGCTGAGAGATGATTTCTGCAGCAGAACATTTCAATGAAACACTGAGATTTGCTTGTAGTACTTGGTGGAGGTCACAGCGTGGCCTGCTTTCTCTTGAACCTGGGAGGCTGTGGGTATTTCCACATTCTGAGCTAAAATTCAAAACGTAGTGAATTCACTAAGATGGCCCTTAGTGGGGTCAGACTGATCTTGGAGCAGGCAGAAAAGTGTATGTGAGAGAGAAAGAGTAGAATGAGGTTTTCACTGATCTTCTTAACTGAATGGGTCTCCCTGTAGGAGCTGAAGTCAGGCAAGGAGAGACAGAGCAGAATCTCCTTCAGCTTACAGCTCCAGCAAAGGAATGAAAGACCATCTGTGGGGTCAGGATGCCAGGGCAGCAAGTTGAGGAAAGGAGACCTTCAAGCTACTTACCAATTCTGTCCAGCCTGTCGAGAGCCACCGTTTCAAAAGCTCGCCGCATCATGGGATACTCTTCCAGCACCTCATTGAAGTTGTCCACTGAGAGGGAGTAGAGCCGGCAGTAGGTGTCCGCTCGCACGCTGGCTGTGCGCCGGCCGCGAGTCAGCAGACAGATTTCTGGAATGAAAGAACCCAGCCTGAGAACACGGGGACAGAGACCATCAACCCCACGGGACAAAACCTGGCACAGTTGCTCAGCAGTCCCGTCTGCCACCCAGTCCCCTCTCGAGCTGGACTCTACCAGCTTTCCCTTTGCTGAAAGCAGGAACAGTAGGAATGTTCTCCATACGCAGTAACATTTCAGCAATAAAATACCAGGGGGCTCAGTTGTGGCAGCTGCTACATACACCCGCACCAAAGGGACTCCGCTGATCTAATTAGCCAGTCAAGTTTTGTTATGGTGGATTATCAAAGATATCACTTGTGCATTCAGAATGGAGAAGCTGTCTTTCACCAGCTCCTCTTGGGCACTGGGAGCAGAAGGTCATGTCGTGCCCTCGTTGAAGCTAATTCCCTCCCTAGATTTGCAGTAGAGGCTCCGTGCTGACCCCGTGGCCCTACTGCCTGTTAATAACTTTGATCCTCATACTCAAAACATTTGTCTTTTCAAAGACGCTTGGAAGTTACTTGCAGATCTGTCACAAGCTTCCAGATTGTCAGGATGAACCAAGTTAGTGGCATTCACTCATTACCAACTCTAGGTGTATTTACACTGAAGTCAGGTATTCCTAGGAGGGTGTTCAGCTGGTTAAAGAACATTAAGTCCTTGACTCCAGCATAAAAACCCCATTTGGGCATGCTCCTTGAACTTTCAGCACAGAGCTCCTGAGGCTTGCTTTTCCACTGACTGAACACAGAGTCTGGGCACCTAAGACAAGCACTTAAATACAGATGGTATGACCTAAGGACAGAAGGTCTTGTCACTGACAGCATACTTCTCTGTGCTGCTGAGTGTTGATCTATCAGCATCGTACTGAGGATTCACTCTGGATCCACCCCAGGGCAATCATATAGCAGCACTACAAAGTGGTGAGTTTTTAGGCTGCTTTCCTAAGGAAAAGGTGCTTATAAGACAGTGCTATTTTTGGATGTGTGTGGAACTGTGTGCGTATCATCCTTACTCCAGCATTCTAACTCCAAATCCCAGCAAGCAAACCCAACTTGCTATGATGCGCAAAATCTCTGTACCAAAGAGCCAGCAGGTGGGCGCAAACAGGTTTTCTTTGCAGGAACTATGATTGTAAGATGAGTATTTAATACAGAATAGTCCTTATAGAAGGACAGGTTTCATTCTACCTCCTCTCAGTAGACAGTGGTGCACATTCAGCACTTGTACTGAAACTCACATCTCCCTGAGAACTGTCTGTCCTGGAGTGTCAGTGTGGTCTCGGCAGGGCTCTGACAGCTGGGTAGTCTCTGTTACTCTGTGAGCAGTATCCTGAAGCTTGTGGTGCTTTCTGACCTTGTACTAGTTTCACTGCTGCTGACACATTACACCTGCCTGCTGACCTTCATGACATTTTGCTGAGCCACAAACTGGGGAGATGAAGGACTATGTTTTTCCCTCCATGTTTATACAGCACTTCATATGATAGATGCCAGACAGTAGGAATAGGCAATGCTATAAATGTGCTTGGAAAACAGAGAATGCTCCATTTTTTCTCTTTACATTCTCAGCTTCACAGATCCATCAGTTTGCTTGGGGCAGAAGGAAATGAAACTACAAGAGCTTAGTTTTCCTTCTCCACTTTGTTATTATTTATAGTCCAGACTCCTGCGATGCCCGTAAATCCCAGCCACAACCCACTGTACAATTTACTATATGAGAAGCTGCAAGACAGCTGAGATGAACAGAGGGTGGACAAAGAAGTGGCAGAGGTATCAGTACCACATGCTGCTCCACCTGTGCATCCAGGACAAGTTAAGGACAATGTGAACACTAGCAGTGGGCCTCACTGTGAAAAGGTGACCCATAAACACGCACCTCCAAAGTAGGAGCCATCTGCCAGCTTGGTCTCCTTGTTGCCTTTGGTGAGGACACTCACCACCCCGTGCTGGATGAAGTACATCTTCTTGCCAATGGTGCCCTCCCGAATGATGTAATCCCCAGGCTGGAATACCTCAAACCGCAGCTTGGTCAACATGGATGTCACAAAGTTGGGATCTGCGTTGGCAAAGAGTGGCATGGAGGCAACCAGCTTCCGGCAGTTGAAGTTTATGATTTCCTGATGGCACAGTGAATAAAAAGAGAAAGAGAGGGTGGGAGGGAAGAAAAGATGGGACGAGGAAGCAGAAAAGGTATGTTTAGTCAACATCTAATAACATAACGACATTCTCCCACTTATGTTAAAAAATTCACGCTGTGCATTAAATAGTCAAAAAAGATGCTGTTCCCTTGGTCTGGATCCCCCAGTGTTGGCTAGAATGGGCCTCTGGATGCTCACAGCACGTAGCAGTGCTAACTGAAGCTGATAGTTTGACTCCATGCTTCACTGCTTTCATTCATATGCTTTCCCTTTGAGCAGGGACAAAAGAGTGATTCCCCTCATCCTCCCAAATACATAAAATATATCTCTTCCTGCAGAAAGCTTTGGAGTGTATGAGAGGTGCATAGCGGTGGTAAAACTGTGCATGAAAAAGCCCAGAGCTCCACTCTGGGAAAATGTTATAACTCACCTTGGCAGCCCTATGTACTCCATTGCCCTTGCTTGACAATGAGATATTAAACAGCACAAATGTGCCACAGCTCTCAGAGAAATAATTATCCTGGTCAGCTGGGAACAGTGTCAAGAGGAGGGAGGGAAAGGTGCCCACCAGTCACTGAGGCATGGGCTGGATCATCAACCTCAGCTGAAGAAAACCCAATTCAGCTGTTCAGCTGTCACAGAGCAGACGGGGACTGTGCCTCTTCCTGCGGCTTGGTGTCACTCAGAGGGTATGACAGTGTTTTCCATTGCACAGGAGCTGCTCTGTGCCATGTCAGCTCAGACTCAGAAGGCAGCAGAAAGTGATATTGAGTAAATCACCCAGCACAGTGCTCCCCAGTCAAGCACAGGAGCAAGATCTGGATGACTGGAGCAGGAAGAAGGAGGGCAGGGGAAGCATGTGTCTCCTCCTTACTGAGACTTCTCTTCCAGGTTTGCCCTTTTAGACATCATGCCATTCTCAAAAATCTCAGGGTATTTATCCATACTATTGACTCTGCAATGCAAGGTAACAGACCCTTACAGTGCCCAGGAATAAAGTACAGGAGCAACTGAAGGAGGGGGAGCTCAGCAGGATTAAGGTTCTTATGTCTGTTGTACAAACAAAAAGAGCAGAAGATTGGAGAGTCAAAAAGTGAAGGAAGGGGAGTGAAAATCATCTCCACACCCCCACCAGAATCTGCTGCAGAGATCTAACAGTACCCTTAAGGACACAAAGGGGCAGTGAGTACTGTGTGCTATATAGCCAGCCAGAGGTTAGCCAGGCTCAGGAAAGCAAGCAAAGTCTTTCCTAAAAGGATTCAAAGCACAAGGCTGTCTTATCCTCACCAACATGACCTGCCTTGTAACATGCTGCTCCTCTCCAGCATTGCCATGGGCTCAAGAGCACCACACTGAATACTCTGCAAACCATGGGGACAGGACAGCGCGCAGCTGCCAAGGACGGCAGGAATATGCACCATCCTCACCTCTCGGAGGGGCTCGCTCAGCTCTCCCAGGATGCTCTCTTCATCAAACATCTTCCCCTGGTAGCGGTGCTCATAGTAATCATGGATGCGCTGCCTCATGTCTGCAGGGAGCTTGTGGAAGGACATATACTGCTCCACTTGCTTGTACTGCACAGAGGAAAGAAGAAGAAAGGGAGTTACCAGGCCGTGTAACAAATGGCACCCACGTGGGGACAAATACATACCACGGGATTCCCATACCTGACTCTTCCACACCACTCTGGGTTGGCCAAGGCAGGTAAATCTGGTGCAGGACAGCACAATTGCCTTAACGCATGGCACGTTTGCAGACACCTTTGTTTTATTTCCCAAATAGATGCCTGATGTTTTAACCTTATCCTCAGCCAGTTACACCATGAACACAGCTCCTCATTCCCTGAATACTGTCCTCACTAACACACACAGAGGAAGATCTGGGAGCAGATGCCTGAAGGGCTGGCAAAAACAACTATCACATTTAGTAGCATGAAGCTGCACCCATGGCCTGCTTTTCCTCTCCTCTGTGTTCTCACCTGCCCACTACAAACATTTTTTCTTTCTCACTTAGAGCTGCACAGGACCAGATTTTCTTCACTTACTGCTGGATCCCTGTTGCTTCCTGCACTTACGCTATCTAACCTGCCCGTGTTTCTGCCTAAAGAATCGCATTTCCATCCTGTCGTTTAGAGGAGAATACAAGGGCACGCTGTCTGATGCCAGAGCAATGTTTGGGGATGAGTGGTGCTTTCTATCAGTAACTGACACCTCTTCAAGGGCACAGGACTGTAAATGGGACCACTTGCCCTGTAGGTGCTGCAGGGACAAGGTGTGTGTGCTGCAATGCTCGTGCCCCTTCCTCCTGGTGTGCAGTACAGAATATCACCCGTACTAATAATGCTGACAAGAGGACCACACACCCCTTTTTCCCTTTCTTCTTTCCCCCAGTAAATCTGTCCCTGAATGTCTCTTTACTGCAGCTTGTGCTGAAGTGCCTAATTACCAAACTTCTGCTCATTACAGACCTTCCCTGCACATCAGTGTCACTTAGAACTCAGTACAGTCTGTGCTGGCGCTGCCTTGCATGCTAACAACTTGATCTGCACCAGAGAGGAGAAGGAATTACTTGGAGAAGCCAAGGTAGCAGAGGGGACACTCGGGGTTTCCTGGCATTTCCAGAGCTCTTTGTCTGTAGCTTGCAGCAAAGGAGCTGGCTGTAAATATTCATGATCGCTATAGCATGATCAAAGTCAAGCGAGTCACCACCTCCCCACAGGGAGCTGAATTGGCAATGAACGCTGCACTTTATTATTTGGATTGCTGAAGTTCTGGAGAGGCAGGCAGGATGCTGTAGTGGGCTGTGCTAGGTGCTGCATAGCCTGCAGCTCATCAACAGGGGAGGCAAAATGAGTGGAAACCCTGTGTCCTGAATTGGACCCTATCTACCACACTGCAAAAGCACCACTTTTGTTGTTTTATCCAAGAGCCCCGCTGTCAGAGCACCAGGATACCTGTGAGGGTGGCCAGTGGCACAGATCCCAGCCACCAGCCCACTAGCCCTCTCCTCCCCACTCTAAGCACTTGCTATCAATCTCCAGCTGATCTTGGCTTTGTGGGAAAAATGCCCCAACAAGCACAGGTTGGATGGGAACACTCAGGACTCTCTGCTTACTCACTACTGCGTATGGATTTATTGCTTTGTAACAAAGAACAATAAACAACCGCCCTGCAAAGCCTCTAGGGCTTGTCAGATTCTCCCACACTAACTGTTCCCAGATAAGGCTCTGTGCAAAGACAGGACAGACTTACTTCACCAAAATAGAAGGTTTTCCTTCCTTCCTTCTTACGAATTAAAAATGTGCCTACGAAAGAAAACTGTGAGATAAGAATCCATAATTCTCTGTCACAGTTAAGCAGAAGGACAAGTCTCTGCTCTCCTGTCTTTGGCAGTGCTACCTCCCCTCACCCTGTGCCAGAGGGACACACAGACATCAGTGGCCTCTCTGAGTTCAAAGGGAAAGACTCATTAGGAGTTATTTAAATCTTTCTGAAGACAATCAAGTCCATTTAATTTCAAACTTATTTTAAATCTGTTTTTCCTTGAATAAGCCTTTGAGGGAGGCAATACACCACAAGGGAACCACTTAGAATCACAGAATGGCTTGGGTCGAAAAAGACCACAATGCTCATCTATTTCCAACCCCCCTGCCACGTGCAGGGCTGCCAACTACCAGACAGACCAGGCTGCCAACACCACCAAACCAGGCTGCCCAGAAACTTATATGAGTATTTTTCCTTCTAGAACCTGCAGCTTTCCCTAGCTGTCTCACCACTCCCCTCCCTCATACCACACTTCACTCACAACCCAAGGAGAACTAAATATTTTTAACGTTTTTCATGCCCTCAATCTCTGTCATGAGTCCTTCTTTCTTTGGCAGTAATAAATCACTGTCTGGAAAAGCCAGACTATTTCCTCACCCTATTTCTGAATACGAAAAAGACGCTGCTTTTGAGAAGATTTGCTTCTATCCCAACCCTGGCACAGATGCCTCTCTGAGTCCTCTTTGGTCCTCAGCCCTCACTCTGCAGAGCTTCAGAGAAATGCCATTTGCTATTCTTGCAACTGGGTTAACTCAAACACACACACTTGCACAGAATGCTCACCAACATGGGCCTACTGCAGTGAAGGTACTTGGGATGCTAGCTGCCCTTCACCCAAAGATAAAAGCACATTTCCCATACAGAGTTGCATTACTTCCAGGAATGGGCTGAAGCAGCTGTGGGATGGACTTTAATCCTGCTCCCATTCTCCACATCTGAACTTCCTGGAGGTCAAAAGAGATGCACTTGTGTAAGGAAAAGGGGAACCAAGCAGAGTAATGCATTTTCAATGAAGTGAAATATTATGATGCTCTGACAGCATTTCAAATGCTGTATGGGAATGGCAGCATACATCCTGAGACTGGATTAAGATACACGTAATCAGCCATGATGTACAGCACTGCATCTCTCTTAAGTGGATTTGTGCTTCAAAAGGGCAAAGATCAAGTGACAAGATTCACCAGATGGAGTGTTTTGATAGGACACAGTTGCATCTTTGTTTTATTTTCTCTGACATATGATTAGGAGCAAAACAGTGCTGCCATGTCAGCTCCCCAGCACTTAGTAGTCATCAAAAACTAATGAATGCTAAGTTCTGCTTTTTGTCTCTTAAGCCATTCATGCTCTCACCCTCAGGATCTGTTCTGTGACCATGAGATCTCAGTGTGATCAATGCACATTCTCATGGAGTCCAGTGACTCCAGGAGAGAGTGGTTTAAGGGAAGAAAATGGAACATTTGTAACAAATAAAATCAGGCCAAGAGTGCTGGTGCAATCTCTGCTGATTTCCCTTTGCTTGTAGCTTACTTTGTGTCAGCTTTAGAACACAACATTTTGCTTTCTCCCTGATATTTTGCCGAAGACTGTACTGGATACAAGCTAGCAGTTTATCTTGCCAACACTTCAGCTTTGGGTGCTATTGACTGCTTCCTACAGACCCAGTCTTCAGTCTGCAAGAAGCTTTATATGCGTCTTGGTTCTGAGCTCTTCGAAACACTGAGTTAATTTCTGCACTGCAGCGCTAGCTCAATTTGCTACAGGAGGATGATTTTCAAGTGCTGCATGTTACATGCTGAAATACACTGAATGCTTTTAACTCCACTGCAGTGATACCTTCAGAAATGATCTTACGTAGAATCTAGCTCTTGTTCTGTTATGAATATCACAGACACTAGCAAAGGATTTTTGGAGTCTTCCACTTTCTGTACAACATTCATTACAATGAGGAGCCTCTGTTGCTGCCTCTCCTTGCTGTTCATCAGTAGCTATTCAGGCAAGGATTAAGCTTCAGACAATCTATTTCTTGGTGGTGAGATGTCAGCAGGGTCAATTATAAGCTTGATGAAGCAGTTGTTTACTTCCTCCCATTGGATGCATTACTGCAGTGGCCACAGCACAAGCAGGGAATCCCACCATGGGTGCTGTTCAGCACACTGCAATCAGCTGTCTGTCACAGTGCTATGAGATGTGGCCCTGCTGAGCTGCAAGTGATGCAAACATCCATGAGTTTCAGGGGTCTCAGGAGATGGAATCCCAGAATTTTCAGACAGAGCTGTTTGCATTTAAATGCTGTGGCAATGCCTGTTTGCTATTACAGGTGCTCTGCCTTAAGCTTTAATCCTTTGCCTGATGGCAAGATTCTGCAATTATGAATGTACTACGTACAAACCTTACACTATGGCCATAGAAACAGCTTGTTTTCCACAACCAAGCTGGGAAAGGCCAGCATACCCTAGCATACATCTGTAGTCCAGCACAGCAGACATTTGGACATGACCATTGGATCTTTTATTCTTCAAGCACTGTGAATTCCCTATCGCAGGACATTCTAGAGATGTCAGGTCACGTTGCTGGATCCACATACTTGGAAACATGGTGGGGAAAAAGAGATCAATTTTACTTTCATCAGAAGAGAAAGACAAGAGAAATGAGGTAAAGTCTGCCAGGAGACAAAGGCTAGAGATGTAGGAAAGGGAACAGCGAGTCTGATGTGAAATCAGAATTGCCGGGAGCAGCTTTCTGCCAGGAGAGGTGGCTCAGCAGGGAGCCTGTGCTCTTCACATTGTGATGTATTTATTTATTTATTTATTTATTTCTGGTTCAAGTGCCAAAGTGAATTTCAAAACTGATAATGAAGTTTGAAATCCCACACTGGGATACAAAGAACTGCTGAGGCAAGAGCACTTTCCTTTCCGTGACAACACGCAGCGCTCGTGCGTGCACGAACATACTGCTCAGCCAGGCTGTGCTTGACACTGCTTCGAGAACAGAGCTATCTGTCTGGCTTCCACTCTCAGAAAGAATTAAGATGTCAAAATCTTAGCTACGATCACTTTATCTTTGATACAGCAGACCAAGACCAATCCTCAACATAGGACTGGTGACAGAAGGCAAAACTACAGATTTGTGTCTCCTTTTGTGAAGATGTCCTAGAAAGGCACAAAAAAGGCACCAACTTCTGCATGAGCACAGGGAGGGCACTGCCTGAACTCTGTATGTCAGCCCACTCAGCCAGCTATGCTTCTGTACGTGTGCTATTGCTTGGAAGATGGACACAATCCTGGGCACTGAACTGCCTGCTTCGTGACAACTGATCACTGCACAGGTATCTGCAGGATGTTTTACAGTGTCACTGTAAGATGTGGGTAAGCACTCTTAAGGAATAGGACGTTCATCATAAAATGTTCTTCTGTAAAAACAAACTACTTGACTCCAGTTAAGCTACAGCCATAAAGGGGGGGAAATTCCACTGCAAGATGTTTTTAGAAGAAACCATTGGGTTTTCATTCAGAAAGCATTTTTGTGCTATAATCAACCCAAGATTCTCTAATGAAAACAATTAAATAACCTTAAAACAACTGACTTAACATTGTTTGCAACAGCCTATTACTGATTTCTTATAAGCATTGCCCAAGGTGGATGCCCCATCCCTGCAGGCACTCAAGGCCAGGCTGGATGTGGCTCCGGGCAGCCTGGTCTGGTGGTTGGTGACCCTGCACACAGCAGGGGGTTGGAACTGGATGAGCACTGTGGGCCTTTTTAGCCCAGACCATTCTGTGATTCTATGAAAAAGGAGATGGATGTGGTACCTTTGGACAGCTACTTTGCTGTACTGGACACACAATCCTGAGCTGACTGGCCTACAAAGCTGCCAGAAATACCAGCCCTGATTACAGAAGAACCTACCTGGAGGCACTGCCTGAGACTCTGCACATCAGCAGCCCTTGCAGCTAGAAACAATCAATACATCACATAATTTCTAAGCCTTGTTATCTAACCCAAATGCTCTGATTCACAGTAACGTGGGACATAATAGCTCTCAGGACACCTCTGAACAGACTTGAGGTAATACACAACTCATACAGTCCTAACCGGATCAAGCAAGGCTCTCCAAACTTTTTTCCCATTAGGAAATTTGATTAAATTTTCCAGACACCCCCAATTTCTTGAGTGCTGCACGCTTCCGAGCCTCTCACATATCAACAGAAGAGTCAAGGAGTTTCACAGCCTTCCCACCATCCAAAATTGAGATGCTAGCTCAGGAAGGGAGAATTCTACATAACCACTTTGGTCCCTTCAGAACTTGGGGAATGCCACCTGAGGAATCAAAGCCAACTAGGGAATAACACTTCAAATGTTGTCCAGGCTGCTAATGAATGGGAAATCTCCCATCTGACAGCTTTGTAGGAATAGTGGCAGTCTTTACTCACTTCAGCACTAACATAGCAGCTGACACAAGTTATCTTCATAGGTCTGTGCCATGTCATCCCCAAGGTAGCACTAGCTAAGCCAGCCTTGGAGCCACAAGAATTAATATAACTTCGGTGCAGTGCTGTGCTTAGGTTAATTAGCTCTGCTTAGAGAAGGGGAGGGAGGGGAGCTAATAAGCAAGGGCATGCTGCCAGGCTAATGTGATTATACTCTATCCAGGACCTCAGCTAGGATCTCTGCACTGAACTCCTTGCACACGTTCACTTGGAGCCAGTTCAGAAAACTGCAAAGCACAACAGCCTAAAGACACACAAAAGGTGATTTCTTCAACAGTTTCAGATGCTTTGAGGAAAAGGAGAAAGAACAAAAGAGGCACACAGTAGCCCAGATCATGGCCATACCCTCCCAGCTTCTGACAAAAGCAGATGAGGGTTATGCACTGCCACGACTTAAAGCTGCACGTGGGCATTCAATAATACTTCAAAGATTTTCCTTGTGTGAATTTCTTTAAATATTCTGAAGTTCATTAAACTTGAGGCCTTTTCAGTGCCCTGTGGCAGCAGCTCTAAATTTTAATTACTTACCAGAATAAAAAAATCCTTTCTTAAACCTTCTGCCTACTAAGACCCTGTAGTGCTGGTCCGCAGGGAAGGGCAAAGACTGACTATGCCCAGGAGATGGATCCCCAGCTCCCTCTATAGCACTGAGGCACAGTAGTGCTATGGAAAGGACCTTGTGAGATCACAGGTTCAAAGGGTTCAAACCGTCCCCTAATGTGAGTCTTTCACTTCTTCCTTGACAAATACTGGTCCAACATTTGCTTTGTCCTCCAACAAAGACTGTATGTTCCACGTATTATGCTTCAGCCTGTACAATCACTATTTTTTTCCCAGTTGCCAGCATCAAAATCCTCTCTGGTGAGTTCAGGCCAATGACAGCAAGATCAGGACCAAAAACGTTGAGAGCTGGCTTGGACAGCCAGACTATGGATGAATTTGTGCAAGAAGGGCTGCGATAATGGTGACTACACAGCTGTTTCAGGCACTGAGAGATCATGAGTGCTTCTGCAGGATTCAGAAAGCACTTCTGTCTTTAATGCTGCCCCTTGCAATTGTGCTGCAGCAGGTGATTATTAAGAATAATGATACGAATATGTAAGTATCTGCCCAGTTTTAATCTGCGTTTTAAGAACAAGAACTGGATAGACTATTAGGGGAAGGGGAGCAGGGGAACGAATATGGAGAACAGAGAGCTTGGGAGAATACCAAGACAGATCTTGAGTAGAGATGAGGCTCTGGCAGGAGAGATTACAGCTTTGCTGGGCTCTGCAATGCTGACAGCAGCAATTCCTACCTATCATCAGTCATTCTTCTGCATGTACCTGAGAAGATAACGTGGGAGAGCCAAGCCTCTCTGCAGGATGCCTGTTACTGCCTGCATCCTGCTGCGATGGGAGAGTGAAGCCCAGAGCCTCTCCCTGCTTCGATCCAATGAGCATGGCTGCAGTAAGCAGCACAACCACCACTCCCAAAAGCCTCAAGGTTACAGAGCCTATTGGGGAGGATGAGTGTGCGTGTTTGTTTGTGGTGACTTGACATAAATATTAATCCAATTGAGCTTTAGGATTAGAGAAGGAAATTAACAGGGCAACCTGCACCAAGAAGGAAAATAACTTGCACATCAGCCTAGTTTGCTCATCTCCTGGGCCCAAAACACTCTCCTCTTGTGAGCCACAGTTAATGTAGATTGTGTGGCAATGTAGATCGTTTGCAGTCAATGAAAAACTTACATGCTAAGGTTTGAACTGATCCAAGAATATCTGAAAGGGGCCTCAAGCCTCTACTCTTGCTTATGGACCTCCTCTGCCATTACCCTGCACCAGCTCTGGCACTCGCTGGAATGTGCAGCAATTCAGCCTACTGATCTAGCAGAAAACAAAACTAAGCCAGAAGAGAGAAATCAGCTCAGCAGAGAAGCATGAGGAGTAGTGCACCAGAGTGAAACAGCACAGCTGGGAGTAGAGGCAGGGAGCACTGGTGAGAACAGGTGTGAGGCTTCCCATCTGCTCAGAGCTGTGAGGTTCACTTACAAAATGCTACTCTATACCAAGACGTTGGGAAATTTTTTTATCAGATGCCTTTGGGACGGACTGGTAATATTTTCTTATCATATAAATGTTAAAAAAAAAAGGACAGCAGTTAAGGGTGCAAATGTATTTTTGCACCCTAGCTCAGAGACAGGAGTCATCTCCTGAGCCTGCTCTTGTCTCTGCTGTTTGACTGCAGGCAAATCATTTAGGGCAAAACATACTCTGCAATGCAGGACAGAACTTCTAACTTTGCCACTGGGACTGGAAATAAGACAGCCATTTCAGAGTGCCAGAGCTAACGAGCTATTCTGACTCAGAGCTTTTTAGGGATGGCACAGAGCCATGAAGGCTGTGCCACTTCAGCGCCTGAGCTGGTAGGAGTGCTCTGTGCCGCACGGGACTCTCCACTTGTACTCAGGAACCTTGGCACTACACTGATTTGGAGGGTTCAACTTCTGTCTCCAATATCTTCATGGTTCCTATCAACCCGTCAATCCTATATGGCCTCCTTGCCTTGCAGAACCAGCGTGGCATGAAGTTCAGGTGTCTCCTACAGGAGGACATGGGATTTGTCCGAATGAATCTAATCAAGAGTGAAAGATGGGACCAAATCACGCCCTATTTACTGAGACGAGCCTGCAGTTGAAGCCAACAGACAGCACATGTTGTTTTATTCCCCTTCTCAGAAACCCTGTTTGTACAAGAGAAGAACAAGTTGGATTGGCAGAAAAAAAGATCAGTCTGAAACTTCACTACAAGCTCTCTCCCAAACCTTGTCTTGAAGGTTACACAAAGTAAAGTATCTAGCCATTCCCTTCTGTCCTGTTATTATCTCCATTTCTGCCACTCCTCTCCCTCCCCGCTGCCTCCCTTTGGCTACTCCTAGAACAGCTGATAAAATCTCTGCAGCCAGAGCTGCTGCTGAGGTGAGATGCAGAGCCCTGTCTGCAGCCTGAAGGTGTACTCAGCAGCAGCCTCCAAACTGCTCTGTGCTTCTCCCAGTCGACCCTGCCAACTTGTTGAGATTCTTTGCTTATAATATGCTTCAACAGCCACGTTGTCCCATGAGGACTGAACTAAATTGAGTTGCAGGGCTGCAAATCACGAAGCGGCCTCATTTTAATCATGGCTATTCAAGTGCTAAGGAATGCAGAAAGTAAATACATATTTGTTTTTAGACCATCATTTGTCCCATTTGCAAGAGGAAATTGAATGTACTCAGTCCCCGAGGCTTTGTTCTTAAGAGAATACCTTGCAAAATGAACCTGCTATAAACCACTACACATGAAATATATCCTTTGTTAAACCCTCTATCCACTGCTTTTGTCAAAAAGCTCCTCTCCCGAATCTATTAACCCTCTTATTCACATCTCCACAATCTAATCAGGCTTTATTTAACATTTCACACTTCTGCCACCCCAGCTGCAGTCCCCGCTGGCTTTCTGGTGACTGGTTTCCCTGAGCACTGACTAGAATCAAACATCTACGGACGAGTTCTGCCCTTGTCTCCAGACCTGGCTGGGGAAAAAATTGCAGTGCGTCGTCCTGCAGGTGTAAACTTGGCTGCAGCTCGGTTGACCAGGTGGCTGGATTTGCAAATCAGTCCTTGACTTCTATGCTACTTCAAACAAATTTGAATAAATACTCTGCACACACAGATTTTGATCAGCTTGCATTCCTAGTGCTGCAGTGTCCTTCTCTTTGGCATGCCTTCCTCTCAATTAGCCTTAGTCCAGCCAATCTGGAACACAGAAGCAAGAAGTAACCCAGTCCTCCACACATCTTCAAATGGACCTTCTGTTTTAGCTCTAGCTGTGGTTTCAGATATTCCCTATCCTCACAGCATGATTCAGCCTCTGGACTTTGCTTTCAGTCTCTGCTCTACTGCAAGGTCCTCCTGCAGCCCAGCACTGTAATCCCAGTGTCTCAAACTTGTTCTAGCCCATCTTGCCATCCTTTCTCTCACCTCCTTCCAAGCAACAGCTTCAAACTCACCCTTCTTAAGCCAGTGCATGCCAGCCATACTTCACATGATCGAACAATAGCTACCTAGTTTAATCAACAAGAAGCAATGTCAGAATAGGACTAGCACCTCATTCTTCCTCTTCTTAAGTCTTCAGACCAAATGTACCCGTGTAACCCTGACCACAACACCCTTGAGCCCTCCAAGCCCTTACTCTTAGTTACACACAATCATTTTTAACAAGTTCTCCTGTTTTGTGGAGGTGCTGGTTCAGCCAGAACTTGAGGCAGAAGCCCTGCTCACCTGTGTCCTAGAAGGAAAAGTATCACTGCACCACCTGCTGAATCATGGTGAGTGACCCTGTGTGCTCCATAACACCTTACAAACTCACAGCATCACCTTAAACCCACCACCAGGAGCTACTGCTAATTGCAATGGTAATCTGATCAGTGGTGACATTTCTGTCTGTGTCCTACATTATGCAACTCAACAACTGCAATTAATTCCACAGGTACCTGGGGAACCTACCTGGCGCTTCTGAGCTCTGAGCCCTGCTTTGGGTTTGTTACGTAGTTTCACTCATGAGCACTGATGTGATTAATGTGGATACTTTTAATGGAAGTGCTTGCTACACAAATGCTGTACATTCTGAACATTTAGTCAGGATTTCAGAGAGTGACTCAATTTTAGATACCACTGACATTGATAATCTAAAACAGCCAGAGACAAAAAGAATCCCCCACTTGCCCTACTGTTATTCATGCAATCTTGCATCCACTTCCTTCTGAGGTTCTGTTGGGTAAACAAACAGTTATGAGATACCAACAAACTACAGTAGTGACAAAGGCACTGCACTCCCGGCCTCTCACGTGGGTCACTCATAGCCCTGATCTCCTCCAGACGATGCGTAAACCACCCCTAGGTGACATAAGGGTTGCAAAGCCCAGTCCTTACCTTCTCCTGGTACTGACGCCGTGAGGAGTCCAGAGACTGGATTAGGGCTGTGGCATGGCCGATGAACATGGCATAGCAGGTGGCACCGACAATCATGCTCAGCATAGTGAGCCATACATCAGACATGCCAACGGGTGCCTGCTGCCCATACCCAATGCAGAGCATGTGACTCATTGCCTTGAACAGCGCATAGGAATACTGCTTCCCCCAGGAGTCATTCTGAAGAGACAGATAGACAGACAAAGCTTTAGCAGTGGGACAAGACATTCACTGAGATGAACACATTTCAGAAAACGATACCTAACGTTAGACTCAAAGTCCATATTCAAAGCACCTCTATGTTTTAAACAAACGATGTGATGGCTTAGAAGTGTTGGGCACACTGGATATACGTACAAACCCTACATTTAGTCATCTGACAGTAGCTGACTTTGGTCAGGGTTTTTACAGATTCCATGCATTCTTTCCAGCACAGCTTTCAGAAAGAAATCCTGACTGATGCTTTCCTAACCTGGGATACACTGAGATGATGCATAGCAATGTGTTCAAAATGACCCACGTGTGGGAAAAGGGACTGATGCAAATGGTCACTGCACTGAGAAATGGATTTTTCAAAGAACTGCTAGAAGAGAGCCTGAGCAAGCCTTCCAGCAGTGAGGTCTTAAAGCAAGAAAAATCATTTACTCCCCATGTCTGGGTCTCTGGTCATTACCTGAAGAGAGGGGAGGGCAGAAAATTAAGATGATAATGGCAGAGAGTTCTTTGCAGGGTCAAACTGGGCCTCTTCAGGGAGCTGAACAAACTAGAAAAGGCTTCATTTGAGAGATGAAATAAACCACAGTGAGAAGCCAGCTGAAGTCAATGGCTTCCTTCAGACATGCTGTGCTCTCCCACCACAATGAACAGCAGAAGCACCTCAGTGATTACATCATGCAAAAGGGAAAAAAACAGAACATAAGTTTCAGGACTACTCTGATTAGTTTGAGCTCATGGAACAGCAAAGGTACATTCACTATCTTGTGGGTATTCTATGCTAGCAAGTCCTTGCCACAAAACCTTGTAAAGTAAATGCAACTGTCATCACACACTGCTATTACAAGATGTGTGAAAAAATATCACTGCTACAGTGATATTCATCGCAGCACATAATCTGTACATTCATCAGTCTTCTTCCTGTTCCTAGGAAGGTGCTGGATATACACTTGGATATAGCAGTGCAGATACATACAGCACAGCAACTCAGAAGGTCGTTGTGCAGAAGACCTGGTTTGGGGCTCATCAGATAGGTGAGCAATACTTCTGTGAACTCCATTCAGAGAGACACAGCAGGCTCAGCATGGTGACCTGCAATGCGGGAAGCCCTGGAGTTTACTGGATGCCTCCCTGGAGGGATCTTATCACAATCCGGTGGATGGCTGATGACCTGTCTACAAAAACCAGCTCTCTGGGTGTCACTAATGTTGATGGAAATTTTTCAGTAAGCTGACAAGTAGTAAACAGAACCAAAGAGCACTGTTAATGTTTGTGAGCTGTGGCAAAGAGCTGGAACCTCTGGTCGGTGTTAATGCTTGTGTGGGAGATAAGCACGTGGACGAAGACAGGAGACAGTGTTACCTTAGCCATATCCAGTTACATTATGCAAGCGGGCCTGATTCACACTGCAACAAGAAGGGCAAAGCAACAGAAGTGACAGCAAAGCGGACACAGAAGCAGCAGCACATCCAGTGTCCCAGGGGGGACGGCTCCCTACTGGCGCCAGCCTGTCTGGGCTCACCTCCCTAACAAAGCAGGAGCCAGCTCACCTCCTGCACTGGAAAAATCTCCCCCTGAGCCCACAGAAAAGATAACGTGGCCTTTGGGTCTCTATTCCTGGGACTGCAGATGGCCTGCCCCTGTGTGTGAGAAAAGCTGCAGCCCAAAGGGGGAGTCAGCTACAGGAGAAGGCAAAGAACACCGGTACTCTGATGCCTACACAGGGCTGAATGCAGCTCCCTGAGAGAAGCCTGACAAGGCAAGCAGAAGAGTCAGTCCCAGCACCAAACACAAACTGAGAAAAGCAGCAATCCACGACACAGTGGTTAAGCATGCCTCAGCCTGCCTTTCTATTACAGAGCCAATAGCTAAGTCTGGCAGACAGAGGTGTGTACTTGGCTTGATGGAGAGGAGTGTGATTTCTTCTCCTCTTGCCCTCTCAGGCCAGTTCTACTTCTTAGCCAGAAGGTTCTCAAAACAAATACCTTTCCCATGGTACCGTGGAAATGCTGCTGCCTTCTGAGTTCAGTGTGGCAGTAGTTTAACAGGGCAGCACATCTCTGTAACAGAATTGAGGGCAGGGAGAAAAAGAAACGCTGAAATTCCAAAGGGAATCTGGGAAGACAGAAAAAGATCAGCTGAGCTGGTTGCTCAGACATCAGGAACCTGGCTGCCAGGGTTTTTCATGACTGTGAATGATCAAAGAGCAGAGTCTGGGCATCAGTCAGGTTCAAGTTCTGAGAGTCATTCTAGCAACTTGCTGTTCAGGAGCAGGCAAGTCACTAAACCACCCTGGATTTGGTTCCCGCCTGTGTAAGCAGGAGCCAACAGTTCCCAATAAACTTTTGGGTGTGGGAGGCTTGCAATGTAGAAATTAGTCATCCAAACCCATGATGTCCAATACCAACAAGCCCCAGCAGCCATCAGAAACACTTCCAGCTCCCTGAGAACTCTGTAGTTATGAGCAATGACCTCAGTTTCCATCAGCATCATGGCTCCCTGTGAGGACAGCCTGCTTTGTGCCAGGCTGAGTAATGACAGGCTGAGGGGCGAGAACTGGAGAAAACACAGGGTGCTTACAATGGTCCTGAGCAGCTTGGCCTGCCGGGAGGAGAGATCAAGGACTGCTAAAACGGAGGCAATTCCATGAAAGAAGAACCTTCCAAGGCAATTATCTTTAGGACACAACCTCTAAGCATCTGTAAGGAGCACTGGATCCTCACAGCACAGTCTTTGAGATTACTCTTTCCTTAGAAGTCTGAGTATATCTTTATTTTTCAAACCTACTCTACACCCTTTCGTTTCCCACAGAATAAACAGGCAGGCCAAGAATGCAATACAGAGAAGCAGCATTGGTTCCAAATGTGGTCACAAGCTTATCAACATCACAGTGCCCTGTACTGATACAGCTTGCCCCTATACCAAACCAGCCCCTGTAGTAGAGGACTATACTACAAATACACCCTAGTGGCTAAAATGATCCATTAAGGTAGATAAATGAGGCCCTCAAACTGCAGAAAGAACATGGCTCCTCCTTAACCAAATCTCAAAGCAAGCTAAAATGGAGCTATAGATCTGTGCTTGAACATCGTCAAGAGGGATGTTATCTCCAGCGCACGCCAGGCACTGTGAGCATTTGCAAATGGGAGTTAAAATTGCTTTGAAGTGGTTTCTCAAACTAGCTCGTTTTTAACACCCACACTGGCAGGACTATAAGGGTTTCTTCGGGATTAAGTGTCTGGACTTCAATGCCTCTGCTCGTATCTCCACTCTTGAATACTTGGAAGCACACTGCTGAAACTCTTCAAAGGCAGCACTGGAATCAGCAGTACCTTAGAGAAGCACCTAAAGAAACAGGACAAGGTCTCATAGGATTTTGCTTGATCAGAGGAACATGTGAGTGCATCTGGCTGAACCCCCACCAGACAGGACTAAGGAGAGCAGCAGAAAACCTGGAAAGTACTGGTAAATTCTTGGTGTGGAGGCACAATCCATGGGCACACCATTATGCCTGCCATATACACCGCTACCATTTCTGAGTTTTAAGAGCCTGTCTGTAGTGAAAGAGTATTTTACTCAGCAACCAACCCCCTTCCATATATAATCCTAGTCAGATGAGCTGCAGTTTACAGGCAGTTCAGACCTGAGACCATCAGCCCAGACAAACAGGGCTCGAGTACACTTTGTGAACTCCCACATTTGGCTCAGCAATGATCTTACGTGCCCTCAGAGCAAACTCTGTGTTTGCTGCTGCACGCCATTTGTGCTGTGCTGCAGAATGAAGGCCTCTGAGCATCACTGCCCTCCCCTGGACAGCACCACAACTGCTAGGCAGGGAAAACACCTTCAGATGGGGTTTAGAGGACAGCAGCAGTGGGACCAGAAATGAAGATGATGGGACAGACTTCATATTGGATAGCACCTGCCTGTTCTGGGCTTATTTCCAGGGTGAGCTTTTGCATGGCCTTCACTTTATAGAAGATTTTCTCAGGACTTTGAGTGCACCAGAAAATCTTCATTGCCCCAGGTCTCTGTGGGATCCCCTTTCATGACCCCAGTGTTCTCCACCCAGTCACCCAGTCCTTGTCTGAGCCTTGTCAGGGCTGTACGCCTGCCCAGCCCCAAACCCTAGCAGGCCTTGAATTTTGCTGTAGCCTCTGGTCCCTTATCTTGCTGCTCCTAACTGGACTCTGTGGATGGATGCTGGACGTTATGGTTATCACCCTGCCTTTTCTGGAATAGTCAATGGACCCTTTAATCACCAATTCTGCTCTGCCTACCCTCTTTAGGTCCAGCTGCTCAGGGCACTGTGCTGGAGTCACCCTTGCTTCCTGGCTCGTACACTATCGTGGAGCAGCCCTACCCTTGCAGCTGCTCCCTGACAGATTCTATAAAACATGAACAGCTACTGCACAGCTTCATAAGCCTACCGAGTGAGAGTGTGAGGGAGCTGCTGGACCTGAGGCTTGGAGAGAGTTGGGAATCACCCAGAAGATCATGCCAGACCGTTCTGTCTTCCGCCCTACATGCTGCACCAGCTTCTCTTCCTACTTTCCATCAGCAACACCAAAAAATGTGTCATGGGTTGGAGGTGCAGAACATTTTCTGAACATGAGCCAGCAGTGCGCTCTGGCAGCTCGAAAGGCAAATGGGATCCTGGGCTCCATCAGGAGAGGGGTGGTCAGCAGGGACAGGGAGGTGATTGTCCCTCTCTACTCGGCTCTTGTGAGGCCCCATCTGGAGTACTGTGTCCAGGTGTGGAGCCCTCAGTACAAGAAAGACATTGAGATTTTGGAAAGGGTCCAGAGGAGGGCGACTAAGATGATCAGGGGGCTGGAGCACCTCCCCTATGAGGACAGGCTGAGGGAGTTGGGCTTGTTCAGCCTGGAGAAGAGAAGGCTGCGGGGTGACCTCATTGCAGCCTATCAATACCTGAAGGGAACCTACACCCACGAGGGGAGTAAACTCTTCAAAAGGGCTGACAACAGCAGGACTAGGGGAAATGGATCGAAGTTGAAGGAGGGAAGATTTAGGTTGGATGTTAGGGGGAAGTTCTATACAAGGAGAGTGGTTAGGCCCTGGAACGGGCTGCCCAGGGAGGTTGTGGATGCCCCGTCCTTGGATGTGTTTAAGGCCAGGTTGGACAGGGTCCTGGGCAACCTGATCTGAATGTGTGTGTTTGGTGGCCCTGCTAGGCGGGGGGGTTGGAGCTACGTGATCCTTGAGGTCCCTTCCAACCCGGGTGATTCTGTGATTCTGTGATTCTGTGATTCTGGTATGCTCAAAGGGGGAGCTACTCTCCTTCTCGTAGAAGGGAAGATGATTAGTATTTCCTATGCAAGGTCGCCGCATTTGACATGGGGATATTTGCCTTCCCTGCTGAGTTTATCAGTTCAGCACAACACCCAGGAGAGCAAGCCACGTGTTTCCAGCAGCTTTCAGGTCTCAGCAGAGCTCAGATTTCTCCGACGAGGAGCTGCCAGGCAAGGGTCATCGTGGGGAGATGCTGCTGCCTGCACATATGCCTCCCTGGAGCTGACTCACAAGCGTTTCCCTTTTTAATAAAGTGCCCTGTAGGGAAGCTAGCACCAAAGCCCCTGAGATTGGGGCTGAGCAAGTAATACCAAAAACATCCATCCCTGCCATTTCAGAGACAGTTCAGAAAGAAGAAAAAGATAGTCATTCCTACAATTGCTGAAGATGAAGGATGGAATGCAGAGAAAATAACAAGATGAACCGGACCCAGGGATTTATCGAGCCCCTGATATGATTTTGGCAACATCAGATGCTTCACAGATCCCCTGGAAGAGGATCAAACCTTTAGAAAGCAGATGGGAGGTGATGAATCTTCTTTTCCCACTGCATCGGAGTCAGAGCTGTTTTATGGACTGCCAAGCAGCTAGGTGGGAAACTGGCGAGGGAGTTAGGAGGAGAAAGCCCACAAAGCATTTGGCATCTCTTGTTCACCTCCCCTCAGATGCAGCAGCTTCACAACTCATTTTTTTTAACCTACAGTGGTAAGCTGTTTGGTTCTTGCATGCAATCATGGCAGTTGTGCACCAAGAATACTTCTCCCCTCACAGCTGTGACCAGGTCAGAACTAAAAGACCCCAAATCCAACTTACCAACTGGCACCAACAGAAGCCATGCTGACTTCCCACCTGCGCCCATCACATCTCACACAAAGCCATTCTGCAAACCAATACCCCTGCACCAAAGCCTGAGGACAGCCCTGGTTTATTGCTGTTTATTGCTGTTTCCTGACTCTCCCATTATTTCACAATAGACTATATGGAAATTGTTGCACTAATTACGCCGTCCACTTCCATCTCTAGTCAAGAGGCCACCACTGACACATTTGGAAGTCTTCTCAGGAGATAAGAGAACAGAACTTTATTGTGAGAAGAAACTCTCTGATTCCATATATTCTTTTTTAAAACGTTCATAAGTTATTTTGGGGCTGGCATTTTCCAGAACAACTTTGGAATAGAAGCCACCTAAATGATAGGTGGAACGCATAACCATCTCTCCAGTTCTTCATCCCATTTTCCTGAGATTCCGTTTCTGAGACAGTCACTGAGATCATCACTTTTTTCACTTTTATGAAGTGAAAAAAATTAAGGTGACTTAACGGCAGACGAGAAGCTCAGGAAAAAAAAAATAAATCACACAAGGCAAATTTAATTCCCAGCTTCACAGGATGGGAAGACAAGTACTGCAGCACAAGTACTTGCCTGGCATAGTCCTGCTCTGAATAGAAAGTTTCTATCCTGCCTCCTGGAGATTCTGCTGAGCACTCTGCATCCTTCCCCCTCTGTCCTCAGACTTGCAGCTAAGAAAGGTGCACAGGCTAAGCAGTAAGAATATGAGGTGGTAATCCTTTGTTGTGGTTGTCACCCAGGCTTTCAATGCACAAAAACATATGCTCAATGATCATTTGGTTAGCAAGCAGTTTTTCAGCCAGAAGACCGGACCAAGTAAGTGGAAAGAGGAGGAATTATTAGGGTCTAGTACACAAGAAATAAGGAAACATGGCTCAAATCTGCTGCTCCAAAACTGTTGTGCAAGGACTCCACGGCCAAGTCACTTCATCTGATGGGGATGATTTGTCTGCAGCTCTCCAGGACAAGGAGCTGTATGTCCTTTTGAACCCAAATAGCACAAGCACACTGGGGCCCTGATCTTTCATTGCTCCTGTCATATAAATAATAAAAAAGCAGCACAGGGAAGACAGGGCAGCTGCTGCATGGGTTGTTCTTCTGATGCAGATAAATAAAGGGCTGTAGTCTCCAGAACTGTCAGTCTGACACCTTTCAACAGCAGGAAACAAACGATTATTGCAGAGGGAAGAAATACACAAACAAACACCCCAAACAGAGGACTTCTGACAGCTGCTCACTCATCTCAGGCAGGGGCAGCATGGGCCCACAGCTCTGCATGTGGAAGCCATGGAAGCTGGCAGTTCTTTTATACATTTTGCATTGGTTCTGTTCTGCCCAAGTGCCTGATATTATTATTATTATTTTTTTAAAGAAGAAATTGGCTGGGGGAATCTAGAGGTTAAGAGCTGCAGTAAGAGGCAATTTTTTAGGCTTTGTCAGTTTTTGCTGCTAAATCAACTGGACATTGTCCCTTTGAATAAAAGATCCTGAATTCTCAGTGAGATGGCTGAAAAGTACCATGAAATCCCTGCGCACGTACCATATGGTATAAATCTCCCTCACAGCAACAGTGCACAGCTTGGGACCTCACTGGGAAGTCTGGCCATTGTTCCTACAAGGGGAGGCCGAACCGTGGCATGGCAGTCTGCTTCAGCCCACTTCATTGCAATACTGATCACACTCATCCTTCAAGTGGATATGGAGCAGCTGGCTGAGCAGTTTCCTTGAGGCCAGCCATGGGAATTAGCACCTTATGGATCAGACCCAGCCAGGGCTCCAGGACCCCCATTTGGCTCAATATGCCCAGATCTCAGTGGAAAGACACCTTAACTCTTGCTCTTTGCTGTCTCCTGCCAGGAGGGGGAGCCTGGCTCTTGCCTTCTACTGCAGGGGCTCTGTTGCCTGGTTTCTACTCTGCAGTCCTGTTGTTGAAATTGCCCCCAGGGAGTCCCCTCGCCCAAAGTGGCTTTACCAGTGCCTGCTGGATAGCGGAGAAAGGCTCTAAAAGGATGCAGCAGAAGATGGGGAACTGAAAGGTGATGCTGTGAGCAGTGGCTTGGGGATACAAGGGGCAAGCACTTACCACCATGCGGTTGAGGGATACCCAGCAATCATCAGGGAAGTCCTGCAGCATAGGCACGAGGAACTGGAGGCAGCCATCCCAGTGACACAGCAGCAGCATCATCCCAATCAGGTTCACAATCCGCACAACTGCACTGGCCAGATCGTAGGTCATGTGGAAGATCTGCACGGACAACCAGGAGCAGATTAGATGGCAGCTCCCCAACCAACCCAGCAAAATTAGATGCAGTATCAGGGTCAAGAGCCTTGCTAACGTAACAGGAAAGGCTGCATCAGCCTAGCTCAGGTCAGTCACTGTATGTGAGCAGAACCAGCTGAAAAACAGATTAAAAACCAAAATACAAAACTGTATTCACTCACCCCTCTTGCCCTTTGATTTCTGCCTTCAATTTACATTGAAGGCTCCATAACTCCTCTTACAGAAGATATTGGTTGCAAATATTTCCAGAACATCGGCCACGCCTCAGAAATAAACTCCATCATAACATCTTTTTAACCGCAGTGACCTTCTTTGATTTCTGCTCCTGCTGAATACATGTGATGCACTGACCAATGGCAGAAGTTATCTTTTTACTGGATGTTCGATGCAGTCTCTGGAAGCATCAAATGTAGGAAAGAATGGCCCTCAACTCGGCAGAGGCTCCTAGAAGAGGTTGCGATGCAACTTTTTTTTTGTACCAGCTGCTGCATCACTTCAGTGTGACATGAAGGAAAGGAAATGGTGCTTACATGAAGCAGAAGAAAAAGAAAAAATGCCAGAGCTATTAGGCAGCTCTTAGCAAGGACACTCAGAAACCTGATGAAAAGGAATGGCAACCAGAGCTCTGCAGCTAGCTCTCTAGTGCCAAGGCTGTTGACAGCCCTCTTGTCCATAGTACTAGTCAGAAGCAGGACACACTGTGGAAACTGGGTGTTCCATCACCGAAGTCACGTTTGCAGTCAGGAATTACTTGATGGATTACTATTTTGGGGGACGTGTACTGTGGAGACATTGTAAGTGCTTGGCTCCTTTATGCCCAGCTTTGTGATGGCAGCTAGACACACTGGGCATGCCAGCAAGTTCTGTTCTATGCTACATATCTGCCCAGGTTTGGCTTCTCTTACCTTCCAATATGTCACAGTGAGAAAGGAGAGCTTGGTTCTGGAGAGCACGGTCACCCTATGTGACTCAGCACAGAGGCCACTTTTGGTCTCTCTTCCCATTAACACAGTTGATGAAGGGAGCATCTGGATGCAGCCTTGAGGTTCCGGTCAAAAACTCAATGCAGGACAGGCTTTGCCCCATCTGCAGCACCCAGAGCAGATCAACACAGCCATGGACTCAATGTAGCTGCTCTGAGCTGCAGAATCTGATGATTAATGCATGCCTCTACAGGAGAGAGCATCCCCTCCAGTGAAAATGGATTGCAGGGACACACAAAGAAGACAGCTCGATCACCCACCACGAGGCAAATGCTCTCACTTCAACATCACCCTGAAAACAGAGACCCCAACACACCTGACATTCTCTCCCATGTGGCAAATCAAAGAAGGATGGAGGCCTGACAGCCACATTCCATGGCTTCCTGCCCTAGAGCTCTGCCTGGAGAAATGGTAATCACTGCTCCCCTCACACAGCAATGCTGCTGCTGCTGCTGGAGGAATGAAATATGTGGACAGCTGTGTGTGAATGAAGCAGACAGACTCACGGCTGTCAGCTGGGTCATCTCCAGAGACCTCCCCATGGTTTGAAAGCACACGCAGCCTGGCTGCTTTGCATCTTAGCCTGCAATCTGGTAACACAGTGTCTTAGTTGGATTTAATAGAAGGAAACAAAAAGCAGAGGAATGTGGGGAATAAACACAACTACTGCAAACCAGATGAGGCTGCACAGCCCAGCCCCATTGCCACGTCTCCATCCTTACCTAAACCAGTGACCAAAACTGCAGGGAGAAGCGTGCCAGCACTTCCTGAGAGC
This sequence comes from Centrocercus urophasianus, assembly GCF_019232065.1. Taxonomy (NCBI): domain Eukaryota; kingdom Metazoa; phylum Chordata; class Aves; order Galliformes; family Phasianidae; genus Centrocercus; species Centrocercus urophasianus. Next base: position 17,877,535 of record NW_024884789.1, on the reverse strand, counting down.
TGAACAACTCCAGAGCCCCTGTGCAGAAAGGTGGCCACATTCAGTGGGTGGCTCAGCTGCTGAGAATCCCCTCCGCAGGGGAAAGTGATTACCAAGAGGCTGCCCGTGCATCAGGGAAGTATCTGAAGTGGGTGATCTGGCCACAGGCAGCTATGTGCCTGCATGGCTAGCTGTAACCACGTAACTGCTTGCTGCTCTTAACCGAGTGGTCTCTGCAGCTACTCCCAGCAGTACCTGCCACTCTTGCCAATATCAGGGCCTGGCCTCTGCTCCTACAGTGAATCAGTTCAAGCAGCTAAGAAGGCAAAAAGCTGGTGTTATGAAGGAATGCTTATCAGTTTAGCTCCCTAAATTGGCTCATTGCTCTGTTGTCAGAGCTAGCTGTTCAATTTCAATGCTTGTTTCCACACCAGACATTAACACTCCTCTACCTAATCAAGATGCCATGAAGTTGTATGCATTAGAAGCTGATGTGCTCAATCCTGACCAGGAGGGAGCCACAGAAGAATGCTGGGAACCAGAATGATGAATGCTGTGGATAACAGCTTCTAAACCCCATTATCTCCACTGCATCCAAGGTGCAGCTGGAGTCCACAGTGTCCCTTAGCATGAGAAAGGCCATTCTAATGATATTTCTGAGCTGAAAAGAAGAAAATATCCAAAATCCAGCATGAAAGGCTGTTCTAAGAAATCCGACTCTCAGTGCTGACTCAATAGGTCAGTATGAAAGCTGAACACATAATTCATAAAAAATAATTTTTACTGGTTTCACCTTTTTTTTTTTTCCCCAATCACAGAAACAATCATTCTCACTTAGATAACCCAAGGTGAATCCAGCCTATTTGAGTGACAGCCACGGGCTAGGCTTATAATGAAGCCAGAGCAGCAGTTTGCAGATGGATTGCCCAGCAGATCTTATGCATTATCAGGGTTTTACTGTGCCAGCGTCCTCTCCTCTCCCATCTATGCACAGTTTTCAATGATTTCCAACACTCCCATAGCCCAGGGAACTCCAGCCAGGGACAAGGAGAGACCCTATCAGGTTTAGGAAGTGCCTTTCTCCCTTTACTATATTATAAGTAGTGAAATGGATGCTATAGAGGAAACATAGATGGAAATGGAGCTTATTCTATGCTTGGGATGTATTCTGGTCAGGCTAGGGCAGCAAGCCTTTATTCTACTGCATCAACAAAGGTGCTTAGCTTCTGCCATGTGGTCCTGCTGCCTCCTCTCAAACACTAAAGGGTGAACTCAGCTCACCTGCTGTGGGACTGGAGATTGAAACACACCTCCTGAAGGCAAGATACCTGGCTTGCAGCACTTGTGGACCTGAGAAGGAAGCAGTGCACCTCAGAAGTCCTGCTTCTCTCTGCTACCTGTAAAGTGAGCTGGCTAATGAACTCCAGCTGTAAACGTCTGAACCACGGGTGACACAAATCCCATTTCAAATGTCAGTCACAGGAGCTACCAGCTCATTCCTACTCCTTGAAATAGATTTGCATTCACCTGCAAGAGAAAAATAGGAAGCACTCGTCCTACATCATATAGGAATAACTGTGCAGGAGTAGAATGAACACCTTTCCACTGAGAAGTTCCTGCTGTAAATAGATCCCCATACAGCAGGGAATACTAAATCCAGGAATGTGCTGCAAAGGGTCTCAGCCAGGGCTGCAGTGCAATCTATAAGCAATCTACAGCTCACCAGGGAGAGATGGGAGAAACATTCTAGAACGGTTGAACCAGAAGCAAAGGAACATGAGTGGTAATTGGTACTTCTCTGCTTTTCCTCATTAACACTCAGGGCTTTATTGTCCTGTCATATCATAACCCCAGCTGGGTCCCAGGGCATCACACTTCCTTCCCTGGAACTGCTGGTGCTTTCCAGCTTTCAGCTGTTTGTGATTTGGAAAAAGAGGGTGAGGAGGAGGAGAAGGAGGAGGAGGAAGCACGGATTCAAGTTTAGAAGCACCTGCTTCCAAGGGCTTTTTCTGATAGAGCCAATAGTTCTGTTATTGGTTATCCAAAACAAACAGAATCTCTGCTATAAAGGTGGCTTTGTGCCTCTGGCCCAAGGGCTCCTTGCAGCACTTGCTAAAAGGACAGCTTGGGAAAAGTGGAAGGACCAAAATCTTTCCTCAACAAAATCATCTCTAGGCTCCATCATGAAAATCCAGCTTATACTGTACAAGCAACCTATCAGCATCCTAAGAGTATGAATCTGAAATCCTGTCAGCCCCAAATAAATGTGCAGCATTCCTCACTTGGCTCTGTAATGCAATGCGATTCCTCTGTCCTGAACATTTGAGCTGGAAGAAATCAAAGACACCTCAGAGAGATGGGAATCTGGCTCTAGCAGTGACAGAAGGGCATTGAGTCAAGTCGAAGTTGTACATTTGATCGTTGCATGTTGGCATATAACTCACTGTGGCTATCCAAACCAACAGTCAATAGAATTTCTTAGTTCCCTGAAAGCAACATTGCATCAGTGTGCCTGTCTGTTTCAGGTCTGCAGCTGCAGGTCCCTGTTGGCTCTGCACGTACTGGAGATGCTGTGTGTGAAACAAAAGGGTTTTCCTGTGGGCCTGGGGACTGCCATACAGAGGTGTAGCAATGATTCTGTTCAGAGCCAGCGTGGCTGAGCTGGAGCTAGACACCCTGCCAGACACAGCTAGCAGCAGGCATCGTCACTCAGCTGAATGCTGGCTCTGCACAGAGCTGCCTTGCATCCACCAGGCTTACAAACAGATTCTGCGCCACAGGAGAGCAGTGAAACTGCTTGTTACCTTTCACTACCTCTACAGGCAATATAGCAGGATTTCTGTAGCACTGCATCCAAACTAAGAAAGCCTGCTGGTCCCAAGCCAGTTCTGGTGTCTGCAGCCACACCACAGATAATGCAAACTGTGATAAATCCCCTGTGGGTAATCAAGTACCTGTGACAGTGCTCCACCTTCATGGAAAGCAAAGAACCTACACTTTAATTTATGGCTTAAAAATCAAAAGACCTTAAAAAATCTCAAAAGAGAACTAAAACAGTATCATCTACTATTCTGAGTACGCTAGGGGGCAGAGTTAAGGTTGTTCTGTTATGAGGAAATACGCATTTCCACTCACACTAAGACTCCTTGTGGACTCTACAGAAGCAAGTTGAGATGTCTTTTATTCTTCTTTCCTGTGCTTGACTTTTGTATGTAACAGAGGTGAAGATGCATTTTCCTCGTAGAGGCTCTGAAGAGGTTTTGGGGAGCTGGATATGCAGTTCCACCCTGGAGGGCTGGAGGAAGGAGAGAGCCAAACAACTTGCAGTGTGCACACAAAGCACTGCACGCATTGGAGCACTGAAGCACAGAAGCCATGGGCACACGAAGGGCCAAAACCCTGAGAGTTCTGATACTGCTAAACATGTGTGAGAAACCAGAGCTGAGAGAGAGAGCAGCTCCTCAAGAAATTCAACCATTGGGAAACACCATGTTTCAGCAAAGGAACACAAAAGACCTCAGCTTCTGATGAGGAGAAATGCATCATCATCCCTTTTACTTGCTCTTTCCTATCCCTCTCCAACTATTTTGCTCTTCCAGTGATGCCACATTTAAGCTGTGCCAGAACATAAGCTAATTTTAATGCGAAAGGCTTGTTGTCTTGAGTAACAAGACAGGCCATACGTTTTGTTCTGAGTGATGAATAAAAGAAATGCTGTTTGTGCTATATAAAGACAAACCTTGAATATCTGAGGCAACTGTTGCACAGCCTGGACTGCTGACTGCTAAAAGTAGGCCTGGGAAGAGGGGAAAATTAAGTAAGGGAATGCAATTGGCCTTATTTACACTATCAGAGCATAGTGAGAAGCAGAAGTCCCATACAAAGGATCACCTTTGGGTCAGACTGCTTTGGGCTGTGCAGATCACACTGTGTTTGGCATAACAGCACAACAGCATGAGAAGGAGAGAGCTTTAGGATCCAGATTGCATTGGGATGAGGCGGAAAGCACCAGGCAGCACAGAGCAGATGGACTGGAGATGGGAAATCATCTGTGGTGCACAGCTACATCTGCAAGCAGCGTGCAGACTCAGGGATGAGCCTGACAGTTTGAGGTGGTGCGGGATTTGGTTTTGCCTGCTTTTTGCTGTGCCAGCAGGGAAAACTATAGCCAGAAGATCAAGTTTTAGATGAAGGCAAGAGTTTGAGGTTGATTCTCTTTTTATGCTTGCTCTGCACCAAATGACATAAGCAATGTCAGTGGAGATGCTGATGCTGCCTTGAGTCAGTGTGAGAGGAGAACCGGGCCCATGATTCATTAGGTTTAATGCTCAGAAGGGTGCCTGTCACAGGGCTGCCTGGAACAGCAGCGAGTTTGAGGGGAGTGCACTGAGTGCCAGGTGTTAGGAGAGATATCCAAGTCGATTTTACACTTTAAATAATAATCCTTTGTGCTGCTGAGGTAGTTTTCATTTGAAGGTCTCAAGGCGCCCAGCTGACATTAACCTAGCATGCTTCAGTATCTCTAGTGTATGTGTTATCTCCATTATTCTAGATGGGCAAAATTAGGCACATAAAAGCGAAAAGCCACTTGCATGAGAATCTTCAAACGAAGTTTTGGACCAAATCTGGGGACGCCGGTTGTTCTAACTACTGCTCATGGATTGTGGCCTCTAAGCAGAGCCAAGGAGGTGCTCTCAGAAACAGCCTCAGCAGCACAAAAGCAGAAGAAGGGACAAGTAGCCTCTGAGTAGCTGGTAAGGCTCTACAAGATGCTGTTAAGGCTCTACAAGAGTACAATGCACACCTGCAAGCCTCTACCTGCTCCCCAGGTAATTTAACTCCAGTAGCTTCTAGCTACTGGAAGTGCTTCTCCAGTTGTGAGATGCTGGGCTGTATTCAAGGAGCAGCAGAAAGCCCAAGCCAAAATTAAATCCAAGCCTTTTCTCCTCAGAGACTTTTGTCTACCGGAAAATATTTACAGCAGAGAAAGGTGAAATAGCAGGACTAATTAGCACTGAGAAAGCTGGCATAAATGGCAGCTGTTTACAGATATATATAAACCCCAAAGAGCCTGCCACCACCGTGGGTTTTGCCTCTTGCACTCTCAGAGTGCACGTTGTCGTGACAACAGCCCCCCTTCCCTCCCCATGCCACCATTCTCAGCCTCGACTTTAATCTTCATCCTTTTAAGAACTTTTGTCACCACGGCAACATGACACAGACTTTTAAAAATATTTTCTAGCGCAACTCAAACGACTGTCTTTCCCGTGTGGCTTTCTTTAAACCTCTAGGATAAAAACAGTTGGAACTGGATTCTGCCTGCACCGAACTGAGTTGTAAGCCTGCAATGGAAGCCAGCTAGCATGAAGGAAGGATGGAAGGAACGGAGCCTGCAGCATGAAGAGACAAGAAGTAACAGCCTCAAGTTGTGCCTAGGGAAGTTCTGGTTGGATATGAGGAAAAATTTCTGCTCATGAAGAGTGGTAGTGAGGTGACACGGGCTGCCCAGGGAAGTGGTGCAGTCACCGTCCCTGGAGGTGTTCAGGAACTGTGGAGATGTGGCACTGAGGGACGTGGTCGGCGGGCATGGTGAGGCTGACTGTCGGACTGGATGATCTTAGAGGTCTTTTCCAACCTATTCTGTGATTCAGATCTCAGAGAACATGTTCCTGAGCTGCAGTGTGAGGACTGGGAGCAGAACCTCTATGACTGTTGGACTGGATGATCTTTAAGGTCTTTTCCAACCTGAGAGATTCTATGATTCCATGACTTTGGGGTATGTGCCCCTTTGCTTTTCAGCAGGGCTCTGTTCTCAGACGCCTACAGCTCATATTTTCAACAGCATTCATATATCTCTTGATATAGTTGAATGTGTTTGGAAAAAAAGGAGAAAAAAATCAAGCCCCAGAGCTGTAAGTAGGTTAGGTGTCTAGCTCTCTGTGGGAATTAGATATCTTACCTGCCTAGGCATTTTTTAAAATCTCTCATGGCTCTTATCTGCATCTTTGGGAATAGTAATTCTTCTGAGAGGCTAGCAATGAATCACTTTTGGAAATAGGTCACGGGCTTTTCTGAAGTTAAAAATGACCACAGTCATCATCCAAAAGGTCTGTCTCACTTGGTAGCTATACATAGACACACCAAGGGAAAGAAATATCTGGGAAGGCTGAGGGAAAGGGAAGCATAAATACCCGAGAAGAAGACAAGACACACGGCTGGTCTGAAAATGGGGCAAAGCCTGGCATGGCCTGAGAGCAGCATCAAGGATGAGCACTGCGAGTTCTGAGACTGCTCGGAGCGCGAGCCCTCAGCAGTGCAGGTATCCAGCGCTGGAAAGGGCCGCTGAGCAGCAGAGGAGGGGATCGATGGGTGACTCAGATGACAGAGGTGAGCCCAGGCTGCAGGCTCTGTCGGAAGGACCTCATTTGTGGCCTGATCAAAAATTCATTGAGCTAAGTGGGAAGGCACCCCCTGAGTCCATTGAGCTACCAGGCACGAAGCCAATTAAACCAGCTAACGTGGACAAGTAATGAGACAAAATAATGATGGGAATATTGACCACATTCTGCTATTACCTAGGTCAGCAACACTCCTTCCCTTAGAGCATGGGGCTATTTTCAGCCAGGAAGCCAAAATCTGCATGAAATTGAAGAAACTGGTGAGAGAAAATGCCCCTTTTTTCCCCAAACAATGTGGAATACACTGCTGCAGGAATGCTTGAGGCCAGGAACTTGGCAGGATATTACATACATGCCTAAATAAATAAATGGCTGAATAATAATAACTTTTAAAAAATGGTTTATACTCTTCAAGGCTTAAAAAAAAAAAAAAAAAAAAAAAAAAAAAAAGTGAGGAATAAATCTACCTGTGAGCAGATTATTGTAGAGCTGGTGCTTTAGAATTCATCACACATTCCCTCCGAAGCATTTCATTGCTATTAAGAACACAGAGCAAAAATGAACTGGTCTGTCACAGTGCCTCTCCTTCTCCATTTACATACAGGAAGGAGCCCAGCCCAGAGCACTACGGACTGCCAACAGCATTTGTAACCATAAACACACAGGAGAACATGGAAGAAAGAAAAGCAGATCAAGAGATCCTTCAAATGACAAAGAAAATCACCTTCTCAAAATTCACATTGCCTGTAAAACAAGCACAGTTCATATTCTTAGAGTAAGCAGTCACAGAACGTATTAGCAGTGACCTTCGTTTTCACATTCCTTTCCATCACATTTGAAGGTTTTACCGTAAGATTCAGAATAGAATTTTAAAAAGACAACAAAATTGTCATTTAACACACTGACGTAGGTTCCTACAATTGGCAGCTGGGATATAAAAGAACCCCACCAGGTTCTGTGCAGTAGGTGCAAACTCTCTGAAGAACTCGAACCAGGTCCTCCGTGGGCGATGCAGCCCAGAGCTCCCTGCAGGGCCCGCTGTGGGACCCGATGGCGGCAGTCACACAGCTCGGCTGCAGCTCCAGGTATTGTCACCCTGATCCCTTCTAGCTCTGCAGCTGGCATTTGTTTAGAGGATCAGGCTTTCTGTCGATGGAATGATGGCAAGCTTTTCTCCTCCCATTTTTTAAGAGAGCAGATAATGTAAATTTCAAATTGCTGCATCTGCCCGCTGAGGCTGCTGTTGTGTTCCGTTTGATTATATTAATGTACAAAAATGTAATCTACTGCTGCTCATAGCCCAGCTCTGCCTGCCAGGCCCGCTCCCATCCTGCAGGGAGATGGAGCGCCTTCCACCTAACTCAATCCTCCCGTTTAATTTGATTACAGCCTCAGCAACCAAACCCAACTTCCACCACCTCTGACTTTTTTGTGCTGTTAGGGACTGCGACACCCATGAAAGGCAGCAGCCTGGCAGCCCTGGAACCTGAAACAGTTTCCTGCACCACGGGCACAGAGTGTGAGCAGACACTGGAGGCTCCTCGTGCTGTAAACTCAGTGACCCGAGATGTGAAGGAGAGCAGAGTTCACAGGCTCAGGATGCTCAGCACAATGGTCTGGTTTTCAGATGGGCTGAGAGTTTGCCTGCAATCTCCACTGAGCCACTATGGGCACTTCCTTTTTCTTGCTAGTAATGTTTCACAGGCAGCAGGTGAAAAAAGGTGCAGCTGACACAGCAGTGAAAAAATACTTTGACTGCAGCAGCGTACCACTGGAGAACAGAGGGGTGCCAGCCTGCTGGATAGGCTGGAGTCTGCTTGTCAGTAACACATATTTAAACTGTTTTGTTGGGATCGGTTTTATTTCTAAATTGCTTTGATGAAGGCTGGTCTGAACATTTCCAACAAGGATCTGAATCATCTTTTGGGGGACCTCAGCAGTTTGCAGGCTGAGAGCCAAGAGACTTCAGTGCACAGACTGATGGGAGTTTATTTGCACACAGTGCCACTCGTTGCATCCTGCCCAAGACGAGTAGCAGGAGAGACAAATGCCCTCCCACTCTGTTAGAATAATAATAGCAATGTAACCTTTTCAGTACTGCAATGTGCACCTTCGAGAAGACATCTCTTAAAAGAACAGTGCAGTGAAAAGAACTCTGGGTGCTACGCTGAAGAAAACCTGTGCCCTTCTGCAAGCTTCCCAGAGCAGAGGCTGAGGTGTTGGAAGCTCGAGGAAGAGGAGCTGCAGGAAGCAGTGCAGCCACCATCCCAGGTGCAAGCAGGCTGTGCTGCCCCGTGGAGGAGGGGGAAAAAGGGGAAGTGGCTGAGTGCATTTTGTCACTTGCTTGGTGGATTTGGAGCAGAGATAGCTGATGGTTTTTTTTCTTTAACCAACAAGCAGTAGATTATATTCATGAAAATATGACAGCATCCTGCTGTGGTTATATATAGATACTTTGGATGATTACAGAACAAAGTTCTTTAAGTCAGAATAAAGATGCTTAAAAGCAGTGTTTAAACACTACCTAAAATGTTCCTAACCCTTCATTAACACATGCTGGGCAAGAACTCAGTCCCTAAAGGCTGCCATTTTAATTAGGAATGCACCAGGAAATGGTGCCTGATAACAGGTATCAAGGCAAAAATACCCAGAGCTGCAGCCAGGGGCAAGGAGGAGATCTGCACAACTCTTTTTGGGGTATCACGTAATAATATCATGCTAATAGTATCAAACTAACACTAGTAATAATAAGTTTGACAGGGGTGTTGTACATTCAAGGGCAATACTACGGTGTTATACGACTGTGCTGCTGTCCCTGCGTTCTGGGTCTGGAGCTACACCTCCCAGCTCACAGCACAGCACACTGCACAGGGCGTTTCTGTCCTAGAGGTAAACCTTCCAGCTTTGACACCTGAATACCAACAACAGCTTTTAAAAGGCTGCACCCTTCAATATGCAGGTTTTTATCCCTTCTCCTGAGGAGATATTTGGTACTAGGTCCCTGTCTGTCACTGCTGGAATGGAGCAGATACCACTAAGGCACTGCAGGAGGCTCACACAAATAGCAAAGTCCTAATTAACCTCTTCTTTATGTTGTATCATGTGAGCAGAAAGGATTTCATTGGTACTTCTCTCCAAAAGGCACGCTCCACGATAGGATTACCGATACAAAGCTACCTGCTCTGGCCCATGTGTTGCTAATTTCCTTCAGAAATGGCCCTGCTGCTGCATCTACTCAAATTCTCCTTCTCGCCCCGATGGGAAGATGTCCCACCTCCCTTTCCTGATTCATTGCTCCCCTGGCCAGTGGGCCTGGCTTCCTTCACACAAAGAATAATCCCACTAGGTTCGCATGAAACCACATGAGCAGAACAAGGTCAAACCACAACTGATGTTGACTCCAAGTGCTCCAGCGAGCGCTCCTTGGCAGCAACCAGAATCAGTTCAGAAGACGGCGTAGGAAGCATCAGGCAGAGGGAAGATAACCAATTTCCTTGGAAGGCTTCACCTGAATGTGTAATAGTGAGAGATTGATTTAAACTTGGAAGCAGGAGTGTTTTTTAACCTTCTGAAGCTCTTGCCTACCTTTTAACTCTGTTATTCGAATAGCTCACATAGACACCCAAGCTGCCCTTGAATTATGTTGTCTCTGGAAGAAGCTCCAATGTCTGAATGCGTGCTGTCTGAAAGAGTATTTCCTTGAATTCATTCGGGACTTTCTGCCTTTTCAATTTCATTGGCTGCTCCGTATCCTTGTTGTGTACAGCAGGCACAAATATGGCCCTCATCTTTTTTCAGCCCACCGACTGCTTTACAGGCTTTTACTTTTCATCCCTTCCCCTTAAAGGAAAGAATTTCAAACTTCTGATTTATTCCAAGTAGTTCTCAATCATTCTCATCAGCCTTCTCTGAATTCCCTTTACTCCTACAGTGCAGAGGTAGCCCAGGTGTCTAAAATTGGGATATTCTTATCCCCAGTTATCCTGTGATGGTGATTTACATCCATTTTTAATGCTTATCTCCACCCCGTGCTCCTTCAATCCCCGTTCTGCTTTTTGGTCACCTCCAGCAGGAAACCAGCCAGTAAGAAATCACACAGAAGAATCTTCTACAAAGCAGCAATACCATGAAACAGGAATGGAGCTGCCTTGCCTTACCATTCACACTGTCCTCCTCACTCTGCTTGGTTTCTTGCTTAGTTTGGAAAAAAAGTGAGTCCTTCGGGAATTCACTTCACAACTTGCTCAATTCGACCTCTCCTGCTTTGCCCTCTACAGTCTGGATCGTTCTTCATCTTCTGCTGCCTTGTCTGATTTAATGACACCTCGTTGCTGTGAAAGCCCCCAGTGCAGCAGTAGGAAAATTCACCCCCATCAGAGTAAGAAGAAATGAGCAGAAGAGATGATGGTGGCAGCACTGAGAAATCACCAGGGGAAATGAAGTACATAAAAATGACAGCATTGATCATTCTTTACAATCCCCTAGCAGCTCACTGCATGCTGCCGCACCCGAGCCTCCCTTGTCAATAGCACTGAATATTTATTCAGACAAATTAAGTCGGGGGTACAATCTGCTTTACCTGTGTGGCTCTTTGGGCTTTACAGGGGTTGTGTCTACACTGGCTGTGCTACACCAGCTAAGGCTAGGTACACAGAGCCTATACTTGCAGTGGAAAGTGAGAACGGGCTCCAAGCAAGCGCTAGGTATGCAGAGGTATGGGGGCTGCAGATGTAACACGGGTTCAAAGCATCTGTGGTGAATTTAGGAGGGCTGAGTATCTCCAGGGATCTGCTCCTGGATGGTGTTCAGCCTCCGTCCTGCTCAATCCCTGCAGACCATGAATGAATGAGGGCTGAAAATACTCAGGCCATCTGCCTTGGAAGAAGACTAAGGTCTGGATGCATGCTCACATGTCAGTGCAGGCACTAGGCAAGCTCAGACTCCTATTGAAGTGACTGCAGGAATGCAGAAAGGCTGGGCATTGCCATTTCTGCCACTGGAAAGAGTGGTAACAGAGTAGTAAAACTTCAACACAGGACTGGACTTCTGCCCTGGAGAGCCATGCTGCTGTAAGAAGGGATGGGGATGGGACCAGCGCTGTGCTTCAGTGCTTTGCATTCGATGTAACGAGTGTCTTTGCACGAGCACTTCTAACCTAAGGCAGAATTATTATTGTCAGCAGTGATTATAAATGAAGCTGGATCTTCGACCTCATAAAGCTCTGGCAAAGCCAAAAATGTGAATCAGGACACAAGCATCTCAGGAAGAGGGTATAGACAGCAGGAGCAGCTGTAACATATGGGATCAGGGCAGCAGGCACATTCTTCCCAAACAATTCAAAGGTAGTGAACTCAGCAAGCTTCAGCACTACAACTAAGTCATTCTTTGTTTTAAAAAACACTATTACTTATTTTCTTTGTGCCTATGGTACTCTTCCTCCACAAAGCAAATAGAGAGTCAAGCTGCAGCCAAGGAGTTCTGCTAGAGCAGTGTGTGGTAAGAAAGGCTGTTTTGAAGCCTCAGAAAGATGAGGTAAAACAGCATGGCATGAAGCAAAGGCAGAGCACCAAACTTGGGCCTCCTCAGAAGTCAAAGCTGGAGTGGGAGAACCCAGATATGAGCCTGCTCCATTAGTTTGGGGCTTGGTATGAATTCAAAACTATGGGCTCTGATTTCCCAGTTCTATCCCTGACATAGCTGAAATCTCATAAGACAAGGGGTTTTATCTTCTTTCTCTAAACTTAAAAGAATATCTGGTGGGTTTGCAGCATCACCATCATATTTCAGAATTCCCTAAAAACCCACGCACCTCATACTCCAGGATTATATTTGCATCCAAATTTTTAGCAAGTGATTGGTATTTGAGCCTGAGCTTCTTAGCTCTCCCAAGCAGAAACGATCTGAACATTACAATTTCATTAGGGATCCCCTCTCTCATCTGCAGACTGAACCTCATGGAGGATGTAAACATATCTGATGAGACTGATGAGAAAGCATTTGGTAATGGGTTCTTCAGACCTGCTGGACGTGAAAAGAGAACTGAGGAGGAATGTTGAGGGTGAGGGGTAGAATATATTAGGGAAAACCCTAAATGGGGGCTTTGGGTCTTCCCAGTAAGAAGCAGAGAAGCTGTCAGTGCCATCATGCACCAGCCCCCTCACATTGCTATGTCCCAGACTCACTTCCCCACCACTGGCGTGCTCCTGGTCTATTCTCCTGCCTCTTTTCTGATGCCAGCACTGGCATCTGGAGTTAGCAGCTGCCTCCTATCCATCAGCATATCTCCTTTTCTGGGCCAGCTGTCAATTAAGCTGGCTCATTGGTACAACATTGCCACCTTCCAGCTCCAGAAAGCAGCCCACAGTGTGCTGAACTGCCAGTCCCAGAGGCAGTAGGCTGGTTGTTAGCTGTCAGACTGACCATCCACAGATAAGTGATGGGAACAGGAAGCCTCTGTGTGGGGCCTAGTCCTGTTGGGAATTAAAATATCCTCCATCCCGTCTTTCCACTTCAATCACATGCAAACATCCTGTCCCATCTGAGAGGTCTCTCCCAAGAACAATTTCTGCCCACCTAAGACAGTGCAGCAAGATCTGGGATGGTGTTCTATAGCTCACTTCTTCCCTAGGAAGGAGGAAAGTGGGAAAATTTTCATCCAAATTACTCCAAAAATTGCTAGCGAATCAAAGTAGGCACTGCTTCACTCAAATGGCTGATTGTAGCACTGCCTACAACTCCTTCCCTCATCCCATTAGTTCATCAGGTTCAAACGCTGGGCTCTGAGACCACTTGCCCTCCATCTGCAGGGTGTCGAGGTAGGAAGGGAAAATGAACGAGGCAGAAAGAAGCAGCACATCCTGCAGCTCAGGCTGGGCATCATTTCCCAGGCAAGGAAATGGCAGAGCAGCCCTACACTTCCACTCTCAGGAGCTTGCTGAACGGCACTTGTAGCACCCAGGGGCAAGTTTGAGCAGGGGTGATGAAACACTACAAGCTTCCAAAGGGACTGTGCAAGCCTCACCAAAGCACACAGACACTTGGTGAGGGTATGATCAGCTCTGACATGTAAAATTCCCCTTCTATAGTGCTACTGAGCAAAGCCAGCAGATGCGTGCTTATTTTTCTGCAATGCTGGTGAATGTAGGGGGAGGCTTGCCTCTCCTGTGATCGTGCATGGCTGGCGTGGCAGCCACACTGCTGCAGCCAGGCTGGGAGCAAGATCCAGGGAGCTACCTCCCTTCAGCAGCAGAAGGAAAGCTGCTGCCAGCTGCTGTGTGTCTCCAATCAGCACTTTGAGCAGCACGTCCCCATCTGAAGTCTGCAGATAAGGGGCAAGTGCTTTGCGATAAAAGTTCCTTTTAAAGGAAGCATCTCCTGCAGAAGCTCACAGCATGCTCTGCCTCGGGAAGGCAGGGAGGATGGAAAGGGTAAAGGCCAGAGAGGAACGTGTTCCAGCCTGGCTCCATCGCTCACTGTCTGCATTCCCAGCACTCACAGTGAGCCAGGATGCAAACTGAAGGGTTTTTTCCATCTTCCTAAAATGGACTGCACTATTCCTTCCCTGCCAACTGCTGAAATGACCTTGAAGAGGGTAAGGAGAGGGGCAAAAATCCGAATAAGAGAAGCAGCAGCGTCATGTGTATCCTGCCTCCAGCAGCATCATTGCCAAGGGTCAGGAGAGGAGCTCCAGAAAGGATTCTTCAAGTTCTCCTGACGCATAGCTTGCACTGCTTCTACCTGCATGCAGCCATGGGAAGCTCTGTGTGTGGTAGCAAGGCAGGATGGAGCTACAACCTGCTACACTCAGTCCCCTTCCTCACAGTGGATATGAGAGACCTTTCCTTTTGCCTTCTGTGCTGGAGAAACCAATCTCCTCCACCTGGAAACAGCACGGGCCAGCTCTCCGCTCTTCAGCACACATGCTCTCTGTGGACTAAAGCAGTCAGTGCCTGGCTAAGCAAGGCAATCTCCTGTAGTTGGAAATAATCTCTTTCACGGTGTATAAGGCAGTGCTGCAAGATGAACTTCCCAGGAGAAGTGACAGTGTCTTGCTACGGGAGGCATTTAAAACTTATCTTACAACAGCCTCTGAAGATCAGATAGCTGAGTGCCAGGACAGACGTGGTGATGCAGCAGGCCTTCGCCAGCGTTCATTTCTTCCTCATTCTGCTTTCTTCCTTCCTCCATTTTTCTTTCCCATTCCAGAGTTAGACTGGGTCTGCCTCACTCTCAAGACAAAACGCAAATGTGTCTTCAGATCTGGAGGGCAGAGAGCTAAAGGAGAAAGTCCTTATTCATCTTCTGTCGTACCTACAAGGTTGGGATGATTTATCAGCTGAAAAAGCCAGCTGGTAAGATGCCTGCACATACTGGCAGGCAGCAGATCTTCGTGGAAGTGTTTGGAATGCAGAGGAGCAAGGCTCATGCATAGGCCAAGCCTGTGGGGAGGGGGAAAGCCTGCTGGGGAAAGTACAATTAACCTGAATCACACTTTTCTTTCCCTCTCTCTCACTTGCTTTCAATTGTGGTGGTGAGACAATGACTAGAAATTGCTTCTCTGCATAAAGTCTTTCATTGGTGGTCACTGCTGGGCCCTGACAGACACCTCTGGACTTTGGCTGCATGCAATTTATATAATTAACTAGACAATTCCAGCTCAATTCTTTGTAGCATCAGAAAAGCCAGACACACTGATGGGATAAAGTGGAATTAGTGGATGTTTGGACGATGCATATTGGAGAGGAGTCTAATCAACCCTATTTGAGGGACAGCCTCTCCAAATTGGGCTGCACTGAGATGCAGCAAATCAAGAGGAATTAGCACCCGGTAGTTTGCTGGGTGAAAAAAAATATATAAATGAGAAGAAAAAAAAAGAACACAACAAACACAGCTGCTGCGTCTTAACTGTTTTCCACCCCCTCCAGGGACTTGAGGAAGAGCAGGCCTGTCAGCTGCTTTAAGAGACATTATCCTCACAGTTTCTTCCCAGTGTTTACAAGGAGGCACTGCTGCTGCTTGTCTGACTGTTCATCACTGCCAGCACGCAGAGGTTCTCTCCATGTTCACCTGCTGCAGGTTTCCCCACGCAACCCTCCATGTTGGCAGACTCCTGGAGCAGGGCTCTGTGCACCACCTCAGCACTGGGCAGTGCTCTGTGGACCCCAACTCTTCCCCTTCCTGAGCCTGCAGCACACAGTGCTGCACCAAGCACTTCTTTTCCAATTTGTCCTCAGTCACCTTCAGGTCTTGGCCGTGGCCTCAATATTTCCCCCTGGGCTTGTCATCCCCGATTCCAAGTCCAGTTGCACACTCTGAAGACCATCATCTTCTCTTCTTGACTCAAATCCAAACTTGAGAAATGCATTCCTGAATTTTCGCCTTCTCTCATGCCTCTCAGGGACCAAAGATCCAAAGTAAGCATGATACCATCCTCTTCTCATTTATCTCAAGTCAACAATTCAAGAGAAATGCTATTAGGCATAGCACAGTATGATGAAAAGCCACAGAATGAAAAGATATCTGTGTACCACAATGGGTTAGGGCTCTGTTTCTACAGAAGAGCAGGAACAGTGCCCAGTTTACAGTTTTACATTTGTTCCTCGACTAAAATACCCTGTGTGTGGTGCAAGGCACTTTAGGAAGTGCTAGGGGCAGAAGTACTTGAGAGGTGGCATATTTATCACAAGGAGGGCAATTAACACTGCTCTCTCCAATTCTATGTGCACTCTTGTTGAAGAGCTTCTTTAGAGACATTATCCAGTGCACAGCTCCAGCTGCTGTTGTTCTGAAGGAATTCCTGCTTAGGAAGGGGAGAAGAAACAAAGGGAGGAATCATTAGCAAAACATCCCTAAGTGTGAAGGAGAGTGACCGAGGCAGGAAGGGCAAAGAATGGGGGACATTTGTTCCCTGGAATGAACCTTGGGGGTGAAGCTCAGCATCATCAACATCATATTGGGATTCTTGCCTGGTGACATGGCATTGGAGTGAAAAAAGGTTCTTGTACTGGGGTCTTAGATGCAGTTCTGAGTTCTTTTCTATAAAGACAAGAGAATTTTGCCATGCATTGCAAAAAGATTGCATAAACATCTTCCATTCTGACTGGGAACATGGAAAATGCCTCATCCTTTCCTCTAGCCCTTGGGGTGTTCCTGCTTAATCAAAACTGGGAGAGGGAGGAGTTAAAGAAGAAGAGGAAGCTTAAAAATATGCATCCTTGTGGGAAAAGCAAGAATAAAATGTCATCTCTCTGCTCTGAAAAAGTTACTACATTGATTTCTGTTTCATAAAAATGAGGTTAAGTTGAATGCATTAAGCTGGCAAACTGGATAATTGCATGTCCTGAAACTGTCTTCAAAACAGCTCTTTTCACAGCGGTGCTCAGAAAATAACTTCATCAATAAGGCTCTTGCCCATTAAACCTTCGTACTTCTCTGTGTATGAAGGAGTGAAGCTTGTCCTTCCCCAGGAAGACCTTTTCCTCCTTTCACCTCAAACTAGCAAAGAAAGTTAAGGCTGTTTTGCATTGTATTAGCATGAACAGTGCTCCCCAGAGGTCGGTACTGGGGCCTGTCCTGTTCAGTATCTTTACTGATGACCTGGACAAGGGTATTAAGTGCATCCCAGTAAGTTTGCAGGGGACACCAAATCAGGAGGAAGTGGGGACAGGAAGGCTCTGAGGAGGGATCTGGACAGCTGTGATCACTGAGCTGAGGGCAATGGGATGAAGTTCAACAGGACCAAGTGCTGGGTCCTGCACTTTGGCCACATTAATCCTGTGCATTGCTACAGGCTTGGGGCAGTGTCTGGAAAACTGTAGAGGAAATGGACCTGGGAATATTGGTCCATGCTCAGCTGAACACGAGCCAGCAGTGTGCCCGAAGGCCAGTGGCATCCTGGCTTGTGCCAGCAATGGTGCAGCCAGCAGGAGCAGGGAAGCGATCATCCTTCTGTGCTCAGCTCTGGTGAGGCTGCACCTGGAGTGCTGTGTTCAGAGTTGGGCCCCTCACTGCCAGAAAGACACTGGGGCCCTGCAGCGTGTCCAGAGATGGGCAGCAGAGCTGTGAGGGGTCTGGAGCACAAGTGTGATGGGGAGCTGCTGAGGGAGCTGGGATGGGTCAGCATGGAGAAGAGGAGGCTCAGGACAGACCTTACTCAGGCAGGATGGAGCCTGCCTCTTCTGCACAGCTGGCATCGCTCTATCCCCTTTCCTCTGTGCACAGCATCTTCTAAAAGTAAGAGTTTGCCTTTGGCTACCTTCTTTGCTCAGCAAGGCAGATGGGTTCCTCAGCTCACAGCATTATCTAGTGATGGTTCTAGGGCCACAGGTCCAAACACTGCACTCTGCCCAAGTGAGCTTGGTCTGCAAGAGAGACTGAGCCTTCTTGGCCTTCCTGGAGCCCTGCAACTGCACTTGCCACAGGGTGTAGTAAATGCCTACAGACTACAAGATGTGCTGATATTTGTCTCTTATGGTAAAAAGCAACACCATGCAGCCATGCTCCTCCTTACGCTTCCCAACACCCTTTTATCCTTCCCTTTTTTCTTCTTTTTTTCTTTCCTTTTTTTTCTCCACTGAAATGGAGCTCCTGCTTCATTCACGTGACACATGGATGTGGCACAGTCCCTTCCAACCCTGTCTTCCTAAATAAGAAAAGTGAGGTGAGGCAATGCTGTTCTCTTTAGCTACCTCATCACAGTTTCTCACTTGATATGAATGCAATCAATAGTGCCTTCCTGGAAGAAGCTGCAAGGAGAGGAGCAATTAATTTGCTCCCACTCGCCAAGGCTAACGTGCCTCAGACGTGCTGGCCTTAAAGAGTCTGTCAGAACGTTATTCCCATACAGCTAATGCAAAAACAGATTTGGCAGTGGATCAGCAACCCGAATGATAACAGGAATCTCCCTCTGAATGGCTCCAAAAGCTGCACTGGTTGTTCCTATTGCCAGCAGTATGTAGTGATACATCACATTTACGCTGTGCTGCATCCCTGCGTTGAGGGACACGTCCAATCAACACAGAGCCTCTACAATAAGTCTTAGAAAATGGCACTGCTTGCAGGAGGAACCTCCTCACACCAGACTCCTTTGAGGACCCTCTGTCACTGTGACACAACAGCAATAACAAGGCCTGCCAGAAAGTCCTCTCCAAAAACAATGGCCTGAAGCAGAACAGCAGGCAGCTTGCAAGATATGGGAGTCGAGCTGCGGGCAGCTGGTGCTGGCAGAGAGATGTGGGGACGTGAGCTCTGAGAAAGGGAACTTACACAGCGTCCAGTGAAGGAGTAGGACAGGAGGAGCCGGAGGGAAGAGGAAAATGAAAGGCTGGAGGAAAACCGGCTATCACAGTGATTAGGGATCATTAGGAGCTCAGCCTTTCTCTTTTGTAAACCTTTATAATTTCAGGGCAGTGTAAAAGAGCAGATTGACAGCCCTGTGACACATGGAGCAGGAGGCTGGGCGCCAGAGAGACCCTCCTGTTATATGCCCTATGCCAGGATCCAAGGGGACTTCAGGTGTGCAGGGGAACTGAAACCCCTCTGCTGCTACGAAGGGGAGCCTGAGGCTTACCAGGGCCAGCCCCAGCTGAGTCTGTCATGCAGGTACCTGTCTACAAGGAACACATCAGAGACAACACAGCCAGGAGATGGCAAATGGCTTTCACTTGCTGCATGCAGGATCTGAACTACTGACCTAGAGATAAATGGCTCTGCGCCCTACTCCCAGCCCCTCAAGCCATCCATTCCCTGTATCATCCCATCCTGTTGACAGGAGACGCATTAAGCGCTGCCAGAAGGTGACTGCAAAAAATAGAAAAGGCTTTTTCCTTTTTATGGCACCCTTTGTAGCTGTGCAGCTATTCAAATATTTGCCTTGCTCCTTGTAATTCATTATAAGCGATTTTTTATGATACTGTCTTTGTAACTGTGCACTCCCATTGCACGGGTGGAAAGCTTAATTTGTGTTACAGCAGCAGAGCCTCCTGTTGAAGACAAACTCTGCCAAGAAAAAATTTTTACGTGTCTTCCTCCTGAGAGGTGACACAGGGCAGGAGTCACTACCTGCCCAGAGGTCCTGGTAGATGCAGTGTCTGTCGGTCACCTGTCCTCTCTTCACAACAACATTCTGCACAGGAGAAAATAGCTTGATGGAAAAGGCCGGGGTAAAATCCTGAGCAGCCTCCTTCTAATATGTCAGCATTAGTTTTTTGCTATTGATTGCAGTGCAGCCGGGATTTTTTCTAAAAGGAAAAGATGCTCCAGTTTTGGGTCACTGTGCAGAGAGAATGCAAATTGCCACAACAAGCATTATGATTCTAATAAGCTCTTGCAATGACATTAAGACAAATGCTTAATAATGCTGCCTTCAGAAATTAGGTAACGCAAACTAAGGAAGAAACCCAGCCCGTTCTCCCTTTCCCTGCCTCATTCCTGTGTTTGCTGAGTCTGATTGTACTCAAGGGTGGCCAGAGGTTTTAATGAGTTACTCTCATGGGCCTGCCTTGCTATTTAACGCGACAGAATTGCAAATCGTATCGATGACAAATCTGCTCAGCTATTTTGAACTGCTCATGGAATGGGACCCCGCTGTGCTGCCGGAGTGCAACCATTTCGCCCAGCTCCTCCCCCCTCAGGAGCTGGTTATGGATTTGGACTAACATTACATCCCCCAGGCCACTAGCCATGTTAATTTAATTTAATTGAAGGAAGGCTACAAATAGGTCAGAAGAACCGAGGGGAATTAGTTGTTCAAATGAAAATGAAATCAATTGAGAGCCATATTCTCACACTCTTTGGAAGCTCTCTCCTTGTTCTTCCACACAACCCCTCGAGACTTTGGATCCGTTTCTGGAATATCTCTGAATCTTCCTCAAAGCAATGTCATCTTTCAGATGATGCAATCTGTGGCCAATAGCAGACCTGAGAAGTTGCATTTCCTCTATTCTGAAACTTCTGTATAATGTGGACAGCAATCAGGAAGGTTTCCATGTTTTCCTTGAAGTAAGAGTTTAAAAAATCAATAAATTGTGCTTTTCTTCACAGGCACTGAAGTTAAAAACTGTATCTTCTTTTTTATCCGACACAAATCTTAAAAGATCCCATCACTTATGATAATCTCTTATCATTCTGATTTATTTGAAAACCATCTATTTCCTTTCCTTCCCACCATAATTTCTCAGAAAAGATTCTGAGATCAAGATGTTTTGGCTAGCGCTGCTTATGTGCTATTTGGAAACCAATTTATAGGAGCAGGACTTTACTGGTATCCCAATAAATGTCCCTTGCTCATGAGTCACATTAGCTCGATCTTAAACACAGGTTACAGCCTCCTGGCACCAAACACTGGGGTAGATGTTGTGCATCAAATAGGGAAAGCTCAGCAAACTGCTCTTACAAAAAGAAAAAAATTCAATCAATTCCGCCCATGAAAACCTAAAGGGAATTTTGTTTAACACTCACAATCTGCACTGCATTCTGATTGGGTGTATGGGTTACATGGCACTGTTCTGCTTTCATTATTTCTGCTGGGTGACCTTGGGATGAGGTTTGTAAGATGCTGATATTCAGAGCTGGCTTTCTTGGACCAGTTTCTCAAAGACAACAGCTCTCTGTGCCTGTGAGCCACAGCCTGCCCCCATCTTCACATGCCAAGAGCCACAAACCTGCCCAGCCACTCTGTGAAGAGCTGCTGGAGTGCTTCAAAGGCCAAGATGACAAGAGCTCCCCTGGGCTGCCACCAAGCCAGCCAGTGTGAAGCAGGGTTATGCTGGGTGTGTACAGTTATCACATACTGCATTCTGCAGGGTTCTGGCTTTTTTGCTGCTATATTGAGAACTCAGGCTGTCCAGTAGCCCCTCTTCCAGCACAGCAGTTCTCTAGCTGCTCCAGGGATCACGTGTAACCCTGTAATCTTCTCTTAGGCTGTTTTTGGATTGCTCCCATGGCTAGGACCAGGGTGTGACACAAGTACCCAGGCTTGCTCTAATTTTAGCAGTACAGCTCCAGATCCAGGCTGCATCCTGCACCTCTGCTTATGCACTTGGTAACCACCAGACC
Organism: Centrocercus urophasianus; assembly: GCF_019232065.1. NCBI lineage: Eukaryota > Metazoa > Chordata > Aves > Galliformes > Phasianidae > Centrocercus > Centrocercus urophasianus. Next base: position 17,856,104 of record NW_024884789.1, on the reverse strand, counting down.
ATGAAGTTTATAACACACAGGCACACCAGGCCCAAGTCTTCCAACACTGCAGTCAAGCCTCTGACTGCAAGAAAGATACAGGCAGACACTTCAGAAAGACTCTATTTATATTCTGCCCTACTGGTAAATTCATTCCTTGGACAACTCATGCAAAATGGATAATGCAAATAAACTGCCACATTTGGAACTAAGCTTTTTTTCATACTCCAGTGAATATGAGCGCAATGGATTGCTTTTCTTTTTTGTGTGTCTTTCTGCTTTAGCGTGTTTGCCAAGCTGCAGGCCCCAAAGTGCTCGGTTCAGATCTGGGGGAGGACGTTGCAGTGATCTACTGCTGAGACAGAACAGTGCAGGCACTTCTAACCACTGGCTCTTGAGCCCACAGACTCATGACTAGCATTGATCTGGAACTGATGAGCGGCTGGCTGTTTTACAGCACTGCAGCCCTACAGAAGGCTGTTCCTTCCTCACTGCAGGGTGAGTGATAAATTCATGCAGAGCATGGACTGTTGCAGGGGAAGAAACAGAGAGGCTTGCTGTTCAGGAAGTGACCACTTATCCTTGTACTCACTCACATTGACACTAATGCATAGATGCAACATTCACATAGGAGACAGAGCAAAAAGACTGACACCTCTGCGTACAGCGCATCCTCCTCTCCTCCGCACGCAGGACTCAGTCTCAGCAGTAGGTACAAGCAAGGAGCTGAGTTTCCCATGGCAGCAGTGATTGCTCTGAGAACCGTCAGCGTGGCTCCAGGGAGCACAACAGCTCACTCCCACACAAAGATGAAGAAGCACTTTTCTTTCCCATCTCCTTGTCATCCTGTAGCACGCACCGCGCCAGTGGCAAAAGACTGCCCCTTCTCTTTGTCTCTCTCTCTTTTTCAAGAAGGTGGAAAACCTCCTAGTTCCATACTGTCATTGGAAAACTGCTGCTTGGGTCGAGCCCTGTTTGAAAAAAGACGGTCGTGTTTGCTCTGCTGGGCTCTGCAATGCATAACAGAGTCTGCATTGCAGTCTCCAACTGCAATCCAACACCATCTGTCCCTTCCACTTGCAGCACTGCATCACTCCAGGGTGTCTGCTTTTCAGGAGCGACCCAGAGCGCATCCAGCACTGCTGAGCCCTGCTACCCAGAACGGCCAGCAAATGGGCAGAATGCCCCACCTTTCTGCTTTACAACAGTGAAATTACACATGGCTGCTCAGTGAAACTGTGTGAGAAGTGAGACGGGGAAAGGGAGCTGATTTGCTTACATTTCATTATGGTTTTTACAAATTCAGTACAATGAACACAAATGTATTCAATTCCTCTTCAACCATGTTATGGAAAGGAAGTCAAGTAGCAGCACTGAGCAAGTGCTGAGCTTTGTGCTGCCATAGCTACCTGTAAATCAGTATGAAGGACCCACTTTGACAACTCAAAGGCCATCAACCCACCTTTCCCTAGTGCTCTCAGATTAGAGGACAGAGAAGCAAAGCAACCAAGGGATGAGACAATAGAGCTGGAGATATTTCACTGCTCAGCTCAGTCTCCGAGCTCCTGAGTCACGCCACGGAACACATTTCTGCTTCATTTGTCTCCATCTCTCAGTGCACTTCCCGTCTGTCTGTGCTATGAATCAAATTAACCTAGTAGTGAATTCTTAAGGGCTGGAGCTGCCTCCCCTCCCCTCTTACATCTGTACAGCACCTTGCACAAAAGTCATCCCAAACTTCACTGAGCCACTGTGGCCTGTTGCAAGTGAAACATTCACAAATTATAAGGCTACAAAGACGAAGCGTGAAATTTGTGAAGTATGCACTAATACTTTTTCTCTGAGTCTGTGATGCCAGAAGGAGGAAAAAGGTTTGCCTCTGTCATGAATTAGTGTTCTGACAGCTCAGTGTGATCCAGCTATGACTTGCATGGCTGCTTCCCCTTCACATTCCCAGGAGCACGCTCTGCATTAGATCATGCTCTGCGTCAGTCTCTGCTCCAAAGCAGCATAGAAAAAATGGAAAAGAAGATGAAATTGCCTTGACCAGCTTTCCTTGTCCTGAAAATATGCTACTGCCATGTGGAGAAAGCTGCAGGGAGCTTTCTCTCTGCTTTGGAGAGCACAGAGATGGGAAAAAAAATAACTAATTTTCAAGCTACTGGAAAGGTGGTGACTTCTCTCACATGAAACCTGACAACTTGTTCCATACCACATCCTTATCTTTAAATTGGAGATCAAGGTTTGAAAGGTGGACAATTTGGCAGATAAGTAATTGGTTGAATGGTCACAGCCAGAGGGTTGTAGTCAATGGCTCTGTGTTCAGGTGAAGGACAAGGGCTGTCCCCCAGGGGCCTGTCTTGGGACCAGTATCCTTTACCATCTTTTCAATGACATCAGCAAGTTGGCTGATGGCACCGAGCTGAGTGGTGCATTTGATACGACAGAAGCAAGAGATGCCATCCAGAGAGATCTGGACAAGCTTGAAAAGTGGGCCCGTGTGAACCTAATGGGATTTAACAAGGCCAAAGTGTCACACTTGGGTTGAAGCAAGCACAGATACGAGTACAGACTGGGAGAACTCCTTGAGAGTGGCTCTGCAGAGAAGGACCTGGGGTCTTGCTGGATGAAAAACTTAACATGAACCAGCAGTGTGCTCTTGCAGCCCGGGATACCAACAGCTGCACTGGAAGAAGGGTGGCCAGCTGGGAGAAGGAGATGATTGTCCTCCTCTGCCACTGTGAGGCCCCATCTGAAGTAATGCATTCAGTTCTGGGGTCCACAGCTCAGGAAAAATGTGGAGCTTTTGGAACAGGTCCAGAGGAGTACCACGAACACACAGAGAGCTGGAGCATTTCTGCTACAAAGACAGTTTGATGGAGCTGGGTTTGTTCAGCCTGGAGAAGAGAAGGCTCTCTAAGAGAAGAGGTAGGAGACTTCCAGTACTTAAAAAGAGCTTATAAGAAGGAGGGAAATCAACTTTTTACGTGGATAGATAGTGATAGGACAGGAGGGAATGGTTTTAAACTAAAAAAAGGGAGATTTAGATTAAATGACAGGGGAAAATTTTCACTGAGAGGGCAGTGACATGTTGGAACAGGCCGTCCAGAGAAGTCATGGATGTCCCATCCCTGAAGCTGCTTAAGGTCAGGCCAGATGGGGCCCTGGGCAGCCTGATTTGGTGCCTGATTTAGTGCTTGACAACCCTGCTCATGGCAGAGGTGTTCAAATTACACGATCTCTGACGTCCCTTCCAACCAAGCCATTCTGTGATTCTATGGTTCTATGATTCTGTGTTGAAATTCCTCTGGGAACAGCACAGGCTAGTGGGGCTTTTCACCAGACCATTATGTTTTTAAATAGATCCTATTTGTCTGCAGAATGTTCTTCTTTCCTCTTCCCCTTAACACCATGCCAGAGAATTTAGAAAGTGAGAAGGCTATAAATACATAACCGAGCCATTTATTTAAGACCTAAGGATGTTAAAGAAGTTACCTGGACAAATAAATGACACAGGTTCTGCAAACCAGCTGTCTCTAGACCTTTCCATTGTGCTGTCTCTGGATCCTTGAGTCTCTGAGGGGCCCACAACATGCTAACTGCTCCCCTCACAGGCAACTCATAACTTCATGCTGCCTGCAGCACTCATCTCTCAGGCCACATATACATATATTACATACATATATACATATATTACAACCCTGAAGGAGACAGCACAGTCTCAAGTCACTAAGTAACAGTGCTGAAGGCCCTCTTGGGAACCTGCTCAAAGCAAAGCGTTACACTCAAGACACAACTCTCCAGCATCCACACCAGAACAAAGCAGGAGAATGGGCATTCAATGAAGGCACCTTTGTGGAATATATCAGCATAAGTGGACAAAAGACTTAGGATGCAAGTGCACCACAGCCTCTGCTCACCTCCTCCCACTGATGAATGTAGCGGATGAGCCGGGAGAGCCGCAGGAGCCTCAGGAGGCTGAGGATCTTGGTGAAGCGCACAATGCGCAGTGCCCGGGCTGTCTTGTACACCTCCGAGTCGATGCGGGTCTCAACTATCAGGAAGATGTAGTCAACGGGGATGGAGGAGATAAAATCCACCACAAACCAGCTCTTCAGGTACTTCATCTTGATCCTCTGTGGGTCTAGGATGATCTCTGTGTTGTCCTCCACCACAATGCCTGTTCGGAAGTTGAGGACAAGGTCGATGAGGAAGAACGTGTCCGAAACCACGTTGAAGACAATCCACGGGGTGGTGTTTTCATCCTTGAAGAAAGTGATGCCCACAGGGATGATGATCAGGTTCCCTACCATCAGCAGCAGCATGGTCAAATCCCAATAAAACCTGGACAGCGAGACAGAGACACATGAAATTAGCTGTGGGAGAGGGAAACAGGGAGCTCTCGTCAACAGAACTGATGTACTTCATACATCTCTATTGTTGCTCATTACCTAATCTTTGCTCGTCTGCCTGATGTTTTCCCAGTGCACAAGCAGCCAGTGTAATTAAGCATTTAATATCAACGGGACACTCACTTTCTGGCTGAAAATGTTCAGAGATGAATTGGGTACCTGGCTGGACAACGCTCACTGAAAAACTTTCAGTGGGCCTTCAGGGCCACCAAGAAGACAGATATTTGAAGTTACTGCAGTGATTGCTATGAAAAGAGAGAGAGAAAACAGGTATTTGGGAGGGCTCAAAGTCAGCAAGTCGATAAAGCCTTTTGGCTTTATTTGGTCAGGCCTGCTCGCTACCATCTGATCCTTCTTTAGAAGTAGCTGGCACTGACAGCATTGGCATCAGGACGGAACTAGAACCTGCTGGAATCTCTGGTGTTCCGTAGGGCTTACACTGAGCTTGGACTCTGAATTTAGCCCACGCTCTGTAGATTCCTGTGCTGAACAGAAATGGTCAGTAAAGCCCAGAATCACACATCTAGCAAGAACAACATTGAACAACTGCACCATGAAGCAGCCTTCAAGAAACTTACCTTCATCTTAATGGCGAGTTAATAATAGCCAGCAGACCTTACAACAACACTCATTTTCATTTCTGAAGACAGTTTAAATAGTTCCTAGTTTATTTGTTAGGGGTTTTAAAAGATTTTCCCCATGTATAAGCATAAAAGACACACAATCACATGATGTTACACAATCACTGAATCATAGGAATGGGAAGGGACCTCTGGAGGTCATCTAGTCCAACCCCCTGCCAAGGCAGGTTTCCTAGAGCACAGGAACCTTCTGTACATTGCTGCAACTCACCCAGAGTGCAGAATGAAATTATTTCTGGATCTCATACTTTGTTGAGGAGTCTCACGAAGGACCCTCATTGCCCAACACGGTGGTGATCCAATCCCTCCCAGATGCTTCACATGTAGAGATGCCAATGCACTGTGTTCTCACCTTGCCAAGGTTCCACCAGCTCTACATTGTACACTACAGGGCTGTTACTGTTACACTGTGAGGCATCATCAATAATTTATATTAAGACATACCTGTCACAGTGAACGAACAACGTGCAAAGAGCAAACTGATTTTCAGCCTCGGCTGCCTGTACCTGAAGATGCAACATTCAGAAAGCTGCAGCAGTTCTTCCAGTCAGTCACACAAATGCTTGCTTATGTTCATATTATTGACTTCTTGAGCAACAAATAAGCCTAACTCCCTAGACCATAAAAAAGAAACAGCAACTGAACAGGATTCAAGCACAAGGGAGGAAACTGTGCCTTCCCTTAAGCCAGACCGTCTCAATACCAGTGAAGTCAATGTGTGATCTGGATTTACAGTGATGTGATGAAGGAAACTGCTGGGTTTGTTGAATAAAGGTGTGCACGTGCTGCTTGTTCATTTGTCAGACCAGCTACAGTCAAAATCACTGAAATGTTTTACAGAAGAGCAGATGTGTCTCAAAGATCCTCAAAATCTAGTTTTAGTAAGAACTGGTCCCCCTCAAGCCTGTGCCATGGCCCATCTGAGCTACTGCAGAACAGCATTGCTGCAGTGAAGCATCTGCAATGGAAAGGCAGAACATGCCTCAAAAGCCCTGCCTGCATAGGCCCTCTCTCCCTAATCAGAATTTAACACTCTGAAGTACCTCTAAGGGTATTAGAGATGCCAGTGATTGCAATGGACAGACAGGGTCACAAAGCAGCACACTCACAATTCCCAGAAACATCCAGCAGAGGCTGATGGCAACTGCCTTTTGCAGCTCTTCACTAACGAGGTTTCCTGAGATGTTCTCCGCTTCTCGCTCCCAAGGTGCCACGCAATGCTTCACTCAGTGTGAAAGCAAGGTGCTGGCAGAACTCAGCAGATAGGTCCCTCATAGGTCCATATGCTCCTAAGAGCAAGGCTGTGTCACATGGCAATAAGCATCAATACTGTGTGAATCTATGAATCTTCCTTATTAAGGCCCTGAGATGATGCTACATCTTTCCAAGTCAATTAATCTAGATAATCGCACAATAGCAGGAAGTCTGGAAGCTGTGTATGTTATTACAGAAAACAAATAACCTCCCAGCCATCTTTAATTTGCCTGCAGGGAATACAGGAGGAAATAAGCACAAAAAAAATTATTTTTCCCAAGTTTCAAATTAATGGCATGAAATAGACATGGCCAGACACGCACAGACACGAAGGTAAGTGGCCTTCCTCAGAGATCTCTGGATTCTTCTGTCTCTCTTCCCTGCGATGGTTGGTGACTTCAGTACTAAGAAGCAACTGGGGACAGCTGCCAGGGTGCTCACAGCTCCACTAAAATGCTTTCTGTCTGACTGCAGCACTTTCTGAGTGCGGTCACACCACGGGCAGCAGCCCTGCATCCTGATCTACAGCACTTCTTGATATTTCAGTTCTTGCATCCTCACATTCCTCAGTCCCAGCCTGCAGGTGTTGATGACATACCAGTGCCCAGCTAGCCACGGGGAAGCACAATTTGCCATGTGCAGAAGCAAAGATAAAGGGCTAAAATTTGCTGCTGTGTGTTTCTTAAACCACCGTTCTCCCCAAGGGTGTACAGGTGACTACAGATTACTACAGACTACACAGGCTTACTACAGACTACAGATTACTTACAGACTACAGGCTCCCTTCCATTCTGACCATTAAACCCACCACTTACAAAACACAGAAGGTAAACTTTTATATCAAGTGCACTGCCTTCTAACAACGGGGTATCCAGAATGGCAGGGAGGAGATAACCTTTGGGCTCTAGGAAGGAGGTAGAAAAGGTTGTAAACCACCAAGGATTTGGTGTGCACATTACCCCAGCACAGTAAATTCACCTGCCTTTACAATGTAAACTTGCTGGAAGTTAAATTTCAACTACTAAGATTCCAGATCTCCTGAACATCCAATCCGCACACACACGACCTGCTCAGAGTGGAAACACTGGATTTACACTGAAGGGACTCTCGGGGACTGCGGTACCTCAGAGTTCTAATCCCACCCATGCAGAATTTTGTGTTTATATCAAGGAACACTTTTCACTCCCTATAAATTATTGGCGAGATAGCAGAGCATGTTATGTACATAAGGGCAAGCACTGATACCAATAATCTATGTTTCTCATATGGTCTTCCTTCCATCTAGGGATTCCACAGAGCTGACGGTGATGAAATTGGCTCCATCACACCCATCAGAGGCAGATGGGGTTAATTAGTTTTGTCCTGCAAGCAGAGAATCCACATGGCAGAACTGAGAGAATGGGATTCATCCATTGATGTCTGAGGCTAAGGGCTTGGTCCTGAACTTGATTCTTGAGCATGACCAGACTGGAAACTGTTTACATGGCTTGGAAAAGGGTCTAACTGAGATTTGTACTACGAATATCTTCCTTTGATAACCTGACTTCTCTTTTCCCGTTTTCAAAAGCTTACAGAAAAAAAAATAATATTCACATCATGTATTGTTTTATTAGAGCTGACTCAGTGTGACTGAGTAGCTTGCAGCATGGGGAACAGCCAGCACGATATAAGCCAAATGTGTTGCTTGCACATACTTGTTTTTAATACTACATCCAAGTCTACGCCACTTCTTAGAGCTGAAAGTCCCATTTTAACATGCACCACAACCTCTGAATGGTCAATTCCTAAATAGCTGCAACAAAATATGCGTAAGAATTAACGTGGGCAAAGGCACTTCCAGACCATGTGCTCTTTGAACATGTTTGGTGATACATAGCTGATGTGAAAGTATGAATTTGTAGGTATTACTTTGTGGGTGTGGATGAGGGAGTTGGATCAGTTTTCTGTTCTGTCTAGTGCCTAATTTAACAGCAGACAAGGAATATTGCTTTTGGATGTAACTCTTATTAAATAAACCTTGATTTTTAAAATCTATTCTACGATGCAGTGTAACCACTTACAGTGCATGAGCTCAGGAAGGATAGTGACCACTGGACTGAAAATAATGAATTGCAGAGGTCAGCCTGGTCAGCACCGCTGCGTCGCCCTGGCGTTCAGAGACTTTCCCTGAGTGGGGCACATTTGTGGCCTTAACTTCTGTTCTCGCTCAGTAGTGGTTGTGCTGTCAAGAGAAAATAGACTTGGGCAACCTCGCCTCTAAATTAACAAGGCTTTTTGGATGTCTGCAGCTTCTGCTGTAAGGCAGCCAACTCGGGGTTGAACTGAGGAGCTGCCTGACAGTGCGTGGAAAGGAGGCAAAAATAACAACGCATCTAACTGAAAATGCCAGGGAACCAGGATATCCTCACCAATGGAATCTAGCTCAGACTCTGCGCCGAACCTCCCCTACCTTACAAGAGCACATCTTTGATGAATGTAGCACGCTCGTACCAAAAGCAAAGACAAATTCAATCGCCCCAACAAGCCCAGGCACACTGGCTTAGAGCTCACTCAGGAAACAGAGTGCCACCTACTGAGTCACCAGCCACGTCCCGATCCTCTGCTCCGCACAGGGAGGGATCGCTGTGTGATTCCTTCAAAGAATTGATGAAAATCTGCCCTGTTCTGCAGAGTGGCAGCTCCCTTCCCCCTCCAGCTGCATGCTGAATGATGCACTGCTGCGCTCACCAGCAACTACCCTGACAGGAGCGAGGTCGCACTTCAATTCCCAGGACTGCTAGTGGGGCTAGAAATAGAAATCATCTTCTGTAAAGAGCATTAGTGGATGTCAGTGTGGCTGGAGCAGCAATGGTGGGAGGATAGTTTACTCCAGAAGTCAGCCATTCTCATAGGTAACATCACCAAGGAGAGAGAGAAAAGCTGGGGGAGATCCTTCCCTGGCTTTGGAAGCACTGCCGCTTCCAGATATGAGCAGGTGCATTGCTACTGGAGAGTTACAAACTTTGCATTATTCACAGAGATAATAGGAGCAATGTGGTGATTCACTGCTCCTGAACACACCAAAGGACACTTAAATAGCTACCGAGTCCACAGATTCACTTGCTAGAAGTGAATTTATTCACAGTGATTTATCCAAATACCCGTGCACTTGAAAACCTCTCTGAAATGAAAAAGCACTTTAAAAAATTAAAAAAAAAAAAAAAAATCAAATGATTTACAGAAATATTCTCTGCTATATAATGGGAAATGATAAGGGGAACCTGTTTAAAGAGTAAGACAAACAGCTTTAATTCCTTCTGTGCAATCTATGCAAATAATATGTATCCCCTGCCATCCCTGCGAGCGCTGCACATTAGCCATGCACTGCAGCACGGGGCCAAGAGCTGTGCAGTGTCCCAGTCTCCTCGGGCAGCATACTTCAGCCTCCCTACCCATTGTTCCCTATGCAGATGCACAGAAAATAAACAGTGGAGATACAGCCAGAGCTGATACAGCAGCAAAGGGCTACAGCCAGATTACCTCTGGGTCTGCCGAAGATGCTCCAGCTATCTCCTCCAGCTGACAGTGAGTGGCACAGACTGCTGGCAGTCTGAACTGTTCATCTTTCTTTGGAACTTCGATGCCACAGTCATAAGGATGCCTCAGCTGAGTACTGCAGAGTAAGGGGTATCAACGAGTTGCTAAGATGGAATACAATTCTGCACGTGATTAGCTTTCCCATCAGGAGCAAGAGGACTATTAGCTCGTCATGAATGTTAAGTGCTTACATAAGCAGGTGTATGATTAGGGACATCTCACTGTACAGCATACGCAGCAAAGGAGGTGTATGCCTTGCAGCACTTCCATTTCAGCTGGATTTCTTAAAACTCGTGCTGTGTTTGATAAAATCTTCATCGAATTCAACTGTCAGTTTTACTTGAGGCAAGATATTTTCTAAGGTCTCAATTTAGCCTTTCACTTAGATTATCTCCAATCTACACAATTGCTCACCTAATCTCCTCTGACTGCTGCAGAATTCCATACATGCTCATACTATTATCTTTAAATATAATTACGTGGATTTTGGTGAGTGGAAAATTAAGAAAGCCACTGCTTATGCAATAGTTTCAGATGGCATTTGCAATCCGAGCAAAGTAGGGTATTAGCATTTTACTGCTTCTCTATCATCAATTTTTAAATCTAACACTTCACTATTAAACTATAATCAACAGCCTACATTTTTTCAAAGTAATGGCCTCACGTGAATTAGACCAATAGACCTAAGAAGGCAATCATCCTACATTACAAATAGATAGACTATAAGATATTAAAGATTTAAGTGACTGATTCAGAAAAATGATTTAGAAAATATGGGTGCCTAGCTTCAAAAGAGGCTCCTAGTCATGACTTATCCTATAATTTGTGGTAACAGCAAAGGGGAAATTTCCATTTTCTTTCATTGCTGAAATATAAATATACACATTACTTAGTGATACTCTTATTCCAGTTATACCATCTGACAATTTGCAAACAAGGCATTTGAGGCACTGATGCATTTACCGTGGTGTAACACAGCACATTATGAATTATTTCTTTTCTTTAGCTTAGAAAGCATAATGCATGATATTAATATGAGTGAAATTATTAGTTCTCTGACAGAATCTCCAGTACACTCACACAGGCTTCTCAAAGTGATGAATAGTTGCAGTACAGAGATTTTTACAGGAGGACTCAAAAGAACTGAGGACGAGCAGACCTTGTGTCAGTGGCAATCTACCAGGACAGTGCAATGCTCTGAACAGAGAGGGTGTTTGGTAGCTGCTGGCACAGTGCCTGCTGCCAGAGCGGTCAGAGCAGAACATGGGCAGCGTTCACCCTGCTGTGATGGAAGGCCTTGGACCTTGCACTTCCCACTGCTTTGGACAAGCTGCAAAATGCAAGGTGAGCTCATTAGCGGGTGAGTTGCCTTTTTCTTCAAGTATTAGCTAAGAGAAAATGGCAAAGCCTTGCACAGATGCTGGCTTCTGCAGAGGGGGAGGATACATTGCACGGTGGCACCTCCAAAACATGTCACCCCATGAGGCTGTGCTGGATAGCTGGCACACTCAGCCCTGCCTACAGGAGCTGCTACCACGAAGCAGGCTGCCTTACAACAACCACATTTACCAGACAGAGGCACTTCCACGGCCTCCATCCAGCACCAGTCAGTTCAAAACAGGCTTTGTCAGCCAAACTCCCTTCCGACTTTGTTGGAACAACTTCATTCTCTTTAACTACTTCCATCTCAGAAAACCCAAGCACAATAATATTTGCACTGAAGTGAACCAGTCGTGAAACAAAGCCACATGAAGAGGAGAACTGTTCGAGCACGTGGGAAACAAATAGAACCTTATCCAAAAAAGCTGCTGATATCCCTTCTCTAAGTGTATTTAACTTTCATTCAGGGAAGCAAATGATAGAGTTTAAATGACTTGGCTAGGCAAACAGCACGCTAACCACTAGATAGTGCTAGCCTTCACTCAAGTTCCTCCCAGAGGAGCAGTGAACCGTACAGCAGAGGCATCACTGAGCTCAGTTACAGCCTGAACAAACGTTGCAGGGTGTTGTTCCATCCCAGCCTGAGGCACAGCAGGACAGAGGCTGCAGTGGTGCTGCCTGGACTGCACGTGTCCTAGGATAATGACACTTCTGGACATCTAATCTGCAAAGTCAACATCCATCGTCTAATCCTACAGCATGCTTAATAGAAATTGCACCAGCATTTTCAAGGGGTTTGTGTGCAATCTGCCATTCAATAAATGTGTTGAAAAGCTTACACCTCCTGCTTGGCACGCAGACATGCTGTACCACACAGAAACAATATGCTCCTGAATTTCATCTCCAGCAGTGCTGAAACACAAACACGTAACGAGAACAAGAAAGATCACGCTGGATTTTGCACTAATTTGGTCAATCGATCACTTTCCTGAAGCACGCTGCCTTCCTGCCTGCTGATTTCTGCCTAGCAAATTGAGCAGTGTTTTAAATCTACACTTGGGATCTTCCTGAGAGGTAAAAATAAACACACAGGCAGTAACAGGGGTTGCTACACGAGGCCTCGTTTGTGCCAGTCTAAACTTGGAGTACTGAGGCCTATGCAGAACACATTTCTGACCAAAAACAGCATTAGCAGTATTTTCTCGCTTGCTGTTACTAGCACACAGACAATTCCCTTGTATGAGCTGCAAGAGCAGTGAGATTTGGGGAGTTTTACCGTTTGGAAGGCTTATTCCCTCTCTTCTTTGAGGGCCTAAACAATTTACTGTTCTCACAACTCCGTTGCCCAGGATGAGGTGATCAAAGATATAAATTGTTATGCAGTGGGAGTTCATTGCCAGGAGTGGCTGGAGATACCACTGGGAAGATAATACAGTACAGATTCAGCAGGAGATTTATAAGCACGGGTTTCCTGGAGATGGAAACCAGCCCAGCGCAACCGCTGACAAACCAGGCTGTAGCCTGGCTGGCTGGCCTCCTCTCACCCCTGCAGGTACATTAGAACATTTCAACCTCCCTGCTGAGCGGGAGGAGTGGACAGATTACACAGCAGCTGCTGGTGGTCTGGGATTGCTTCCTACACCACGCCAGTGCACAAGTCATGCACTTTGAATCATTGCCTTGGCTTGGAGGCGGCCTTAAAGATTATCTAGTTCCAAGCCCTCTTCTCCATGCTCTTCTCATCAGACTTCATCAGAAGAAGCCTGCCACACCACATTTTCATTAAATACAATTTTCTATTTGTAGCATTTAAACAAGCCTGCAGGAACCCTCTTGCTCATGGCACAAAGTCTAAGCCAGAGAGTTTAACCTTCTCTTCACATCCCACCATACTGCACTTAGAAAAAAAAGTCTCAGTTCCCTCTCCTCTGCTCCCCATGCTGAATCCCGAAGGTTTTCAAGGAGTCAGATGTGTACTGATTTCATAGCATCCATTATACGTGAGACTGACATATTAAGGGCTTGGTGATGCTGCATTGTTTGATCTTCTGAATCTCTCTCTTCTATGAATATGGAAAAGTCCCCTTTTGCTTGCTGTCCATTGATCCAGACATTGACCCTTCTATGTGTGCATTTATCTCTGATGATTTAATAATGAAAAAGACCAATAAAAAGACCTTACTGAGAGAAAGAAGGAAGCCCCTTTAGGGGGACCTATTGCCATGGAAACACGCCATATGTTGTTCTTGTAGGGAACGGGCAGATCAATAAGGGCTGCAGCTTCCAAGTCATCATGAATTTGTTGTGGAATGCAAAGGACTAAAGCGGAAAGACACGCATAAACTGTGATGAAGTTCAGGCCCTGGCCTGTATCCAAGGTCTAGCATGACTCAAATTCAAATGTTTGGGCAGTGTGTTTCAAACATGGATCTGCACTAGGGACTGAGTTGATTCACGCAGGGTGTGAAGGGAGGGCTCAAGACAGGCCATGTTCTCATCTGGGAGCAACATTCTGTCACAGCAGTTTGCACAGACAGGGTACTGTACCTTGCTTGAAGGCTCACAATCAGGGGAAGCACTCTTGATCTCTGACTGTACGGTGGTGGGCACTTGCCAGAGGGCTAAAACAGGAAAATTCCTGGAGATAGATTCTGATTCACCCAGACAAAACTGGTAAGAAAGGAGACTTTTATTCAGGTGGTTGGTTGCACTGAGTACGTTGAGCCTTCTCTTAGTGTAAGGTAAGGACCTGCACAGGATGTGCACAGGTGGACCTTTTACGACAAGTGGCTGGGCTGCAAGAAACAAAGGCTCCTTAGCATCAGAAGTGCTGAGAGAGAGAGAGAGAGAGAGGTTGTTCAGTAATCATATTCCAGCAATGGGCATGAGGAGGAGGCACCTTGGTCCCTGTTGACTCAAAAAAAACCCAACAGGACTCCATTTCAGTCTCCATCCTCCAGCTTCACTATCAAAAACAAATATGAAGTCATGAATGTCGCTGGGAGATGGAACATGGGCAGAACCAAAGAATTCTATAAAGCCCTGGGAGCACAGGTGAAAAATATGGGTGCCCGAGTTATCTGCTTTACAATTTTGCCAGGTAGAAGAAAGAGGAAAGCCAAAAATACATGTTTAATGCATATCAATTCCTGGCAACATGGCTGGTGCCAGTGCAAGGGTTTTGGTTTTTATAATAATGGGACTTTTTATGAAGATTATAACCTGTTAGGGGAGGATGGAGTTCACCTGTCTAGAAGGGGCAGGGCAATCATTTGCAGCAACAGGCCAACCTAGTGAGGTGGGCTTTAAAATGATGAACTTGAGGGGTGAAGTCCAAAATGGCATTGCTTACATTATAGCAACAGACAGGGGAATAAGCCAAGTCAACCAGAGCAATGACAACTGTTCCTTAGCTGCCTCCCATGACACAAGCCAGAAGGCCACCCATCCCAAGGGTGTGTATAGCTATGAGGGATCCCCTTGCATCCCTTTAGAGAAAGCTGGCTGCTGGAAAGAAGCTCTGAGAAGGACCTGAGTGTTGGACAAATGGTTGGCCATGAGTCAGCAGTTGTTCCTGCGGCCAAGAAGGCCAATGGTACCCTGAAGTGCATTAAAGGGAGCATGGCTAGTAGGTCAAGAGAGGTGATCCCCCTCGTCTGCTCTGCCCTGGTGATGCCTCATTTGGAGTGCTGTGTCCAGTTCTGGGTTCCCCACTTCAAGAAAGACAGGGAACTTCTTGAGAGTCCAGAGGAGGGCCACAAAGATGGCTGGGGGCCTGGAGTGTTTCCCTTATGAGGAAAGGCTGAGAGACCTGGGACTGTTCAGGCTGGAGAAGTGAAGAGGGAGGATCAATGCTTATAAATATCTAATGGCCAAGAGACAAGTGGATGGGGCCAGGCTCTTTTCAGCAGTTCCCAGCAACAGGACAAAGAGCAATGGGCACAAACTTGAATATAGGAAGTTCCATACGAGCATGAGGAAAAACTTCTTTACTTTTAGAGTTATAGAGCACTGGAACAAGCTGCCCAGAGAGGGCATATCTCCTCATCTGGGGATATTCAAAACCTGCCTGGGTGCTTGCCTGTGTAAACCTGCTTTAGCAGGAGGTTGGACTTGATGATCTCCAGATGTCTCTTCCGCCCCTTGCGATTCTGTGACCTCTGAACTGCCTCAAAAAGCAAGCATTTTGGACCTAAGTTTTAATTTGTGCCCAACTATACAAAGGAAAGGGACAATTTTGTTGAGTGTTCTGACTGCAATTTCTTTGAGACAGGTAGACATTTCAAAGACTACTTGCATGAATCCTATATTTCAGCCCTAGCTGCCATAGTATTAACAGCAACTCACACAAGATTCAGTGCTGCAGGCAGAGATTTTACATAGAATCATAGAAACATCTGAGTTGGAAGAGATCATCTAGCTCAACTGCCCTGCAGTGAACAGGGATGTCTACTGTTAGATCAGCTGCTCAGAGCCCTGTTCAGCTTGACCATGAATGTCCCCAGGGACAGGGCATCCACTACATCTTTGGGCGACCGGTTCCAATGCTTTAGCACCCTTTTTCATTACATCCAGTCTAGATCTCCCTTGTTTCAGTTTGAATCTGTCTCTCCTGTGCAGAGGACTCCACATCTGGACACAGCAATTCAGTAAGGTCTCACCAGCGCAGAGCAGAGGGGAAAGATCACCTCCCTTAACCTGCTGGCTGTGCTTCTTCGGGTACAGCCCAGGATACACAGAGATGACACAGACGTATGAATATATGTTTACCTGTTCCGAGTAAACATTACTGAAAAAGTGACAGAGAACATATGACACCAGCTGACATTACATGCATCTTCCACCAACTTAGCATCTCGTTGAGATACAGGGATGACAGGATTGCTAACTATCTTGTACTAACACAGCTTTCTTGACATAATATGAAGATAAAGAAGTCAGTCTCACTGCTAGGAACCCAAACTTACAAAAACCAAAATAGGGCGGAAAGATTATATGAGTCATATCTACCAGAATCACAGTTCAGAAAGCGGAGGACACAATTCTGCTTTCTGCTAGCTATTATTTTGCATTGAATTGACAAATTCGTGCTCGCAAGCTCTGTGGTAGTCCACAAAGAGGTGGCAACTGCATGCAGCAATCAATTAAGTAATCTGTCAGACTGAGAAAAAGACTTGCAGCCATCTGAGATGCTTAAAATGTTTCTCTTAAGTGTTCACAGAACCACCAAGTTGGAGAAGACCTCCAAGACAGCCTAGTTCAACTGCCCACCACTTACCATCACTAAATGCTGCTGCTTAGTACTGCTTCTACATGTTTCTTGAACACCTCCAGGGACAGTGACTCAACCACAGCCCTGCGCGTCCTTTTCCAGCACCTGACCACACTTTCAGAGAAGGAATTTTTCAGCATGAAGCATCAGCCTAAGCCTTTCTGTGGGTAAGAGAAGTTGGGGTGGGGGAGAGTGAGACATGCAAGAAGATAATGTGGTAATGACTAGGTGTATCTCAGTTTCAAAGGCAAAAAATACTTCTCCATCCAAACTCCTTCTGGTTGCCAAGATCAGACTCTTGTTTGCACTGAGTTACTCAGGCTGGACTGGAGCACAATCAGCTCACAGAAAGACTAAAGCTGCTGGGACCCTGGGGCTATTCAAGTATCCAAAATCCCAGAAAAAAGATGAATCACCTTCTAAAAATGCAACACTTAAGAAAAAAAAAAGTCCAATTGCCTCTGATTATTTTAGGTCTCAGAAGAAACAGTGCTAAGGCTATGCTTATCTAAGGCATCCATATAAATCCACCATCCCCTCCAGACACCGGGTGCTGAATTAATTGCTGCATGCACAGAAACAGTGCAAAGCTCACAAGGGATTTCTGCCTCTTGATCTCAAAACACACTATGGGAGGTAGCTGCGTCTCACCATCGTCATCTGCTAGCCAAGGAAACTGAGGTATGGAGAAGCAGTCACTTCTTTAGGGCCTCTCTTGCACACAGATATACAGGATAAAAGAAAAAAGGCCAGGAATCCCAACATCCACCCCAGTGTCTGGAGGGCATCAGCTTAAATCGTCCACAAAAAAGGCAGATTCTTCTGTGCTGTGCTCCAAAGCCCTTTTCAGTTTCCCAGAAACTATTATTTGATGTCCCTACAAACATTTCTGCATTGAACAGACTAAAATGAGGAGATTCAGCAGAAGTTCAAGCAGGAGACTTGTGGAAAACAAAGAGGAGGATCAGGTGTATGCTCTGAGAACAGAGAACAGAATACTCATGAACTTTGGACAGTCAAGATAAAGAAAAGATGTGGTCAGATTCCTTCCTCACCCAAAGACGATGCTCTAAATCACAAGTTATACTACATATCAAAAATTCAGTGGCCAGATTTGGGCATGTCAGGCCTTTCTCCTCATGCCATATTGGTTGGAACCCGTTTAGCTTTCCATCTTCCTACAAGGCACGGAGCGCAGTATGTAACGCTGCTGTATGTGCTGGCATATCTCAGCATTTTCACTGAGCACATACCTGGCTTTTGTCAAGAATCACGACATCGATGGATCCGTCCAGCACTCTCCAGGACACCCTGCGAATTTCTGACGTCTGATCTTTCACAGAAAGGTCTTTGTTGTGTGGTGGGGATCCTCCTTATCAAAGCTGAGATTCACACTGCAGGGTCTCAGTGACCTCTCTACCCCTTCGTTCATATTAAGAAACCTTCCTGAGCGAGCTGCAGTCCCTTCTTTTGTCACCATTCAGAATGCCCCTAACAATCAGTGAGAGCTCACATAAATGCCTCTCCATAAAAACAATACAAAACAGGCAAACGCTGTTGTAAACAACAGCAACTTGTGGTGCTTCTGCTATAACACTGAGGGCTGTTCCTCCAATATGTATAGTACTTTTCTGCCAGAGGCATCCACACAAACAGTGATGGGAACCATTAAAAAATGCTTAGATAAATCTTTCCAGTATGGTCTGGGCTTGGTCTGCTCTATTTATGTCAATGGAACACAGCCACTGAGCCCTGGGGGAGTTAGTGCCAGCCCTAAATCATTTCTTTGATTAATTGTTCTTGGGAAGGAAGAATTCATTAAGCATTCAGCTCAGCAATTAGAAATAAATATATTTTTAGACTGAACAACTTGCCAGAAACAAGTTGTTTCAGAAATATATTCTAATTGATGCAGCCCATTTTCCATCAACGCACAACAAGGCTTCATTGCCCCTCCTAAGGCAGAGGAACATTGAGGAAGAAGGTAGAGCAGTTCTGTCCTTTAGGAGCCAGTTGTGCCATCTACACAACTCCAGTTCATATTCTGTGAGCAACTCTCTAGAAAATAATGTAGTTTCCACGTATATTAGTTTTCCATACATAAAATGGGAATAACTATTCTTCCTATGCTGCAAAAATATTACAGTGTTATTTCTACCAACAGCTGGAACAGTGTAGTTATGCTAGTGATGAAAAACCAGCAAATAGTAAAAAAATGCCATCTACATTTGCACTTAAGTAACAGGGCTCTCAGAGTCAACAAAATGAACGTGAAGTAACAATCTTTGTAGCTTTTTGGACATAGCACAGAATCCAGGGGTAAGTGAAACATGCAAGTTGTTGGCTGACACACCAATCGATTACTGTGGGACGGGTCAGTGATAACTGAGAACTCAGTCCTGCCTATTTCAGGTGCAGATCCCACTGACAGATGAAGTGTAAATCTGTCTGTTAAATCAGCCTGGTTCGGTTTTACATCAGTCATTACAAACTTTGAACCTGCCTATAGATCAGCTGATAGCTCACAGCAACGTGCAAAAGAAGAGCAAAAAGAACACTTTCTCTCGGTTGCTGCCCATGCAGAACCAGATGGACAAGGGCTGCAGGTCTCTCTCCAGCAGAGTTGTTTATGAGCAACACACTGATACTGCATAGCAGGAGCTCATCACAGACCTCTATTAGCAGTGCTTGGTGAGGACAGGGCCTATTCAAACCAAAATGCAGAGGGGCACGTGCAACTCCAAGATGAGCAGTGGCACTCTGTGTATGTGACAGATCTCCTCCCCGGTCTAGAAATATGTACTTCAGGTCCTTAGGCTGAAAGGAGAAACCCCAAAGCATGCTGTACTGAAAGTCACAACCACAAAAGACTACCACAGACTTCAAACTGCGGGCCTTAAAAGAAAAGATGTGTCATTTCCTTTGCTTTCAGTGCCTAGAGGCAAGCCTGTTCCCTGCCCTGTTTTGGGTACCTGTGATGGCAGGAGCATCTCAATAAATTCTGGCATTTTCAAGAAGCAATCCAAAAACCTGCTCTCTAAGGCCTTCTGCTCTGAAACATGAAATGCATCTGTCAAATTTTTATTACTAACACCTACAGAACCAAACTTCAAGGCTTCTGTAGCAGGTGCAGGTGCTGACTTCACCTTTGCTTTCAGAAGGAGCAGGGATGTGTTCACGTATTGGGCTGCATTTCAGTAACGCTTGATTAAGTGAATTCTACGTTGTTGTTTTCTTCTTTTAATTTTTTAGTGAATGTGGTTCTTCTGTTTAAGACAGCTTTGTGTGAGGCCTGCTCCAAAAGTAACACCTCCTACTTTATGATGGTCCATGACATCACGGTGGATGATGGTGATACAGCAGCAGAAGCTCAACCTTCTCATCAGCGCTTCATGACATTTCGTTGCTGTGTGACAGACTGCAGCAGAGGGGCACTCTGACAGAATGGTGTCTGACAGGGAAGTGTAGATGAAGCAAAGGTGGGGAATTGAATTCCTCCACATGGAAAAAAAGGCAGCCATTGACATTCACTGACACTTGCTGAGATCAAACAGTGGACATGAGCACAGTGGGGGATGGGAGGTGTTTCACCATGGCAGTAGCTATTGTGGTTCACCTCTGCTGTAACGGACTTTTACGAGCGTGGCACGCAGCTCTTGTTTATCACTGGCTAAAAGGCAAAGCTAATGATGGTGACTGTGTTGAAAAACAGTGCTCTGTAGCTGAGAGTTTGCTCTATCTGTGTTACTGTGCTCTTCGTATCCATTGTAGTTTCAATGGAAATAAATAGGAGGCATTACTTTTGGAGTGATCTTACATAGTAATACAAAATCTAGCCGTTTCCTCACCATTCTTTCAAATTCATCTTCCCAGCAATATATATGATGTGACTCAGTCCAACTGGCTGGCACTCAGAGATTGCAAAAAGGCTGCAGGAGAGAAGATGGTTCTGTGATTAGGGTACCTGGAAGGATGCTCAGCAAGTCACTTCAAGCACTCCCTTGCCCCATTGGGTAACAGGTGCCCAAGAACATGCAGGAATCTGGATTTTCCACTCTTTGATCCTCCTCTGTCAGGCAGAGATGATATAGTCCACAAATGAGGGGGGCAAAATTACCTGAAAACTGCAAAACTCTCATATGCTACGGCAGTGGGACCGCGTGGCACAGGGGAGAGGGAATCAGGAGAAGTAGCTTCAAAAGTTAAATCTGAAACCAGATTTCTGAGCCTTCACTTGATCATCTCTGTGCTCAGAAGAGGAGGCAGAAGGTCCTTCCACTTGTGTCCAGAAAAAGTAAGTTGCAGATTAGTTCTGCTCTCAAGTACATCCAAAAACATTTTAGCTCATTAGACATTCAGATTGTAAATTAGGGATCTCCTCTATAAAAGACATCACTGAAACAGAAATAGCCATTTTGTGGGTGACAAGCAGAAAATTCAGTGCTCTAAAATACTTCCTCACTAAATCCTGCTTTCAAGATCCTCTCCACAAACACCAAAATGTGAATGTAATCTCTTATCTCTCCCTGTGGTGTGATATCAGCAGGTCAGGCACTGCTAGACACTGCCCATATGTGCCTTAGTGATATGTATACAGGAGGCCAGAAGTAGCTCTGAGGAAAGAAAGTGATTCCCAGTGTCACCCCAGTAGTTGCAATGGATTCTCACCAAGGAATTTTGCTCCATATGTCTTCTGATAAAAACTAATTTCAAAGAAATGTTGATATATCTTTCTGTATCCACAAGAGCTCCTAAGTGTGGGAAAATAATTCCATCCAGAATTACAGAAAAGCTATAATTGGGGTGAAATACAGCAATTAAGCAGTACCCACAGAACAAAGCATAGCTACAGCTTCAGGGCATTTGAACTGTATGGGAATGTGTCACCTGGCTCTCTATCAAGACTGTTACATTTATAGCTGTGGATTTGGAAGGATCAGGGCAGTTCACATTACTACAGAACTAACGTGTTTGGAGTATTTTTGCACCTGGAGGTGTAATCAACCATGTCTCTTCTCTCCTATATGGCCTACAGTATTCAAGTATGCAAGCTTGGGCAGGTACAAGTTTCCACTTTCCAGTCCTCACCTGAAAAAGGGTCTCTTTCCCCAGAAGACAGCAGGATGTGTATGGAAAGCAGGCCTACAGCCTACTTGTGGGACAAGCTGAGGAAATGTGAATGACTCAGTCAAGGCATCTTGTTCGGCTCTTTCACAGCTTGTCTCTCTGCATCTTATCTAAAAAGACTAGAAAGAAATGCTGATGGCCTGCCATTACTGAGAAAATATGTGTGTGATGATTACACTAGAAGAAGTGCTTAAGAACAGCTCAGCCTTGTGAAAATAATACCCTACAACAGCTGCCAAAACCTAAGTCCCAGAGGGGTTACAGCTCCCAGCTCCCCGAGTCGTGCGTGACTTCCATACATCAGTGCCTCCAACGGCGATGCTCCCGGATGGACGCTGCCCTTCCTCTCTGCAGACAAGGGAACGCCTCTGTTGTTTGCCATCCACCGTGGGATGCCCTGCTCGCAGAGAGGGTTGTGCTGATAAAGGGGAATGAGCTTTTGGGAAAATTCACAGCTTTTCTATCTTGCTTAATTTCAACAGCAGAACACCGAGAACTGGAGAGACACCTCAGGTGCTTTAGGAAGAGGAAGAGCAGAGATGGTGGTGGGCTGGATGTGGGAATCATGAGGTGCTGCATTATTAGACGCGCTCCCGATGGTATGTATTAATTTTCAAAGCAGACTCATTCACACACACATAACACATCCACCCACACACCGTAACGCTTAGACAGACACAAAACCATCCAGCAGCCAATTATTTGGGGTGGGAACAGCTTGCAATAGCTCATGATGAAGCTTAGCCTTAATTCTACTCAGCTAGAGAGGCTGGGAGCTGTGCATTGGTCTCCTGACTGACTGCAGATCGCAGAGCAGGGCAGATGATGTCAAGGCAAATCTTTTTTTGTCTGCAGTGCAGATTTTACCATGTGAGTTTACTTGCAGATGAGGTTTCCAGATTCCTCGTCCAAAGCAGAAGCCACAGGCCATAGTCACATCTGCCACTGTTTGCCTAAAACCCTGTTCATGCTGCAAAAGGAGCATACAGCCAGTGAAGCTGCCCTTGTCTGGAAGTCTATCAAAAGTCCACCTTTGGAAAAAGAGAGTCATAGATCAACGTATGTAGCAAAAGCGAAAACCAGGCACTTTCCAAAGCAGTCAGGGCTGAGCCAACAGTCCATGACAAATGTGGGGTACAATTTAATGCATGGTGCAAGCCCTTCAGTTGCTCCCTAAACAGCATGCATACACAGTTGTCAACCAAGGCTGCCATGACCTGAAGCACACCTGGTTTCACACTAAAAAGCAAGGGCCAGAACAGAACATCCAAAACATTTGGCACTTAGTGCTGCTCGGATGCTATTTTCTAAAGCTGCTACACCAGAGGAAAGGACAGACACCTCCCAGCTCCTGTGCCAGACCGTCCATTTGCAAGTGCCTACTAAAGTCCAGTTGTGAATCCCATCAAAGAGGGCAACACGCCTTCTAGTATACATGAACACTGAAGAAGAGTTGGAGCAGCATCTCCAAACCCCCTGCAGCAGCTACATAACTCTCCTTACAGACACACACAAAAAGGAAAAATTAACCTTGTTTCCCTCCGCTGTCCAAGCTTTTCTCCTATGCTTTTACAGCCTGCTTCTAAACATGCCAGACAATACAGCATTGTACATGGAACTGCAAAAGTGCTCACAATCAGTTTCCTTTTTAAAAGAAGACAAAGGAAGCAACATTCTGAAATCACCTTACAGTTCCTGGATCTCCTCATTTCCCTGCTCCTAACAACAGATGGACAAGAGAAGTAACAGTATACAGAAAAGTGTAATCGGGAAGAAATACACAACAAATTGCCTTGTAAATATTAACAAACCCTTGCCGACCTCTGCTCTGGCATCTTTTGTTATGTTAAAATGCTTTAAGAGTCGTGAAGCATCTTCCGTGGGCCCTAGCAGTACAATTGTCAAACCTGGAGAAATTCAGGCTCAGAGTGTTCCCTTCATTGCTGCTCAGAGGGTCAACCAGATGCCTGACCTGCCTTCCAGTCTCTCCTTTTACCTGGTACACATTGTTCATGATTCCAAGAGTGCCTGCTGCTGACTGAGCATGGGAAAATGACACAAGAGGCTTTGTGTTGGTATCGCTGAGAACAGATCAAGATCTGTGATCTCGACTGGTCCTCCCTCTCCCCTTTCCAGTAATTCACAGAAAATTTGAGATGGAAAAAAAACATTTCTCATGTTATTAATGAAAGTCTAACTTGTGCACTGTTAGGCATGGATGCACGTGCACAGCAGCCCCACTGCAGAAGAGACCTTGTGCAGGGTAGGACTGATGTTAGCAGGGTGAAAGTTAGCACCTTGCCCTGAAATCACACGCGAAGCCCCGGCTGGCAGGAAGGGACTTATTAAAGTGGAGTCCCTGAGTCTTGGGAATGCAGCAGTTATCTCCCTCACAAGCTCCAAAGCGCTGATAACTTTGCAAGACGTTTCTTTCCCACACCCAGGCCAATCCAATTGCGCTTCACCAGATTTTCCATCCCCCAGATTGTAAGTGCTCTGCAGCTCCTACCAGGAAAGAAGAGCCCCAGCAGGGCCGCTCTGCACGCAGCCTTACTGGAGCTGTGAGCAGGGTGAGGAATTACTCAGTGCACAGCTACTGATTTCCTGGCAGTCACGAGAGCCCTACGCACAGATGTGAAAAGAAAAACAAAAAAGTTACAGTTCCTAGCTAGAATCAAGCTGGCAACCTGCAGCACATCTCCTGCCTCTACGCTCTTTAACAATAGATGCATAAACACAGACAACCTCGCCATTCAAAGAAGCAGAGATCTAAATCCTTCATTAGCACATTTGGAGAGTCACCACAAACGAGATTAGCTTTTGCGCATGGCTGGGGAAGCGGCTGTGTCCCTATAATGCCCGAGTGCTGGGCCCTCCAGCTGACCTTGGAATTCCCCTCTGGATGCTCATCTGCTTTGCTCTCACTGGCACTGTCTTCTCCTGCTGCATGCAGCACCTCTCAAAGAGTTAGCAGCCTGGTTTACTACAGCCTTGTGCAGATATGAGGGATGTGTGCCCATATTTGATGTCAGTCACTGTGAGTATCCTGCACGGAATGAATAATTTCAGTTTGCAAAGGGATTTCCTAGGTAGCAAACCACTCAACAAGGAAAAGGGTCAGAAAAAGGTCCCTATAACAGCATCTTATTAGCCCAGCACATATCTGCTCTCTTTTCTGTATTTCTGGAGTCTTAACTGCTTTGTCTGCTGACAAAACCCAGGTTTTAGTGCTGTAGCACTGCAGAGCCACACAGAGCCAAGCTGTGTTCTCATCTGCCTTCATCACCAAGAAAATTGCCCACTTAAGCAAGGATACCTGAGCAGTCCTTACTGCTCGTCATATATAAATCAGCTTTCATTTGGAGATCCTGGAACAAACTTGCATCACTGCCTGGCCAAGAACCTTGTCTCTATTTGCAGGCTGAAAAGCAACTTGTTTTACAGCCACCACACTAAGAAATACTCAGATAATGTGGGAATGAGCGCCGTATTTCCGCTAGACAAAGAGGTTATCTAAACATTTCTGAGCAGGACTTAAATCAACTGCACTCACCGTAATAACTGCCTCCTTTATAACATGGGGCAAGTAAATCTCACTCAGATGTACACCACTCCATGCCAACAAGGCAATGATGTCACCAGCCAGACGCTGCCTGGTTTGAGAGATGGCTGGGGATACCTCACCTGCCTTGGCAGCCACAGGAACATATGAGGGACACCGAGAACCAGACAGGGAGGAGAAGAGGCCACACGGAAGTAGACCCAAGCTCTGTTGCAAACAGAGAATGGATGTGAGAGCATTCATCAGGGTTGGGGATTTTTGTAATTCTTCCATTTGGCTTGAGTTCTAGAAATGGCCTCATCTTCTGAGTTCGTGGTCAGCCTGCACCTTGCTCAGGGCACACCATGTGGCACATTGATGTGGGGTGAGAGCTTGTGCTCTGCTAAGCCTCTTCCCTGAGGAACGGCCTTTCCCTTACACTCATCAGCACCAACGTATTTTTTTACACTCTCAAACACAGAGAAGGAGTTGGCACCTTCTTTCTGAGTGACATTCATCTGTAGGGAAATTGATTTAATAGGTTGTTAGAGTGCCAATTAGAACCAACAATAACTCAATTGACCTATAACTGCCTTGGCACCAACAGAGCATTCAAAAGTAAGAGAAAGGATGAGAGCTCAGATAGTTGGTTTCAAGAGCAAACTGAGGGATTCATGGGCTTGCTAATGAGATGCTCATAACGCAGCAGAAACAAAGACAAATTTCAATGGTTTGAAGCTAAAATGACACTATGTTATCTCCAGACAGAGATCACTCTTTTATCTGTATAATAAATGGATTTCAGTGCAGCAGCAGTGACGTTAGAGCAGAAAAAAACTGAGTACAACAGAAAGCACAGTTATCTAACCAGAACATCGTACTGGAATCCCAAGTTTACCTGCTTATAATAGCACTGAAATGTCCTACACTGATTCTGTATGTGCCTACCAAAGAACACTTTTGGAAAACACATTATTCCCTCAAATAAAATCTGTTTCACACTGAACGCAGCAAAGTCTGTGCCTCTATGCAAATTCATCATTTGAAATGCGTGGCTTTGAGGATGGATGTATCTCAAGCTTGGAAAACAAAAACTGGGTAGAGTTTGTCGAAACACTGCTAGGCTGAGAGTGTTGGAGGGCAGAAAAAGGGATAAAGTGGAAGGGTCTGAAATTACTAGGCAAAATAACGCCCTGTTAAATTAGGACAGAAAGCACAGTCTGAGAAAACAGGCTATTTGAAGAGTCGTGGGATGCCAGCAACCACAAATATACAGAATGAGAGGAAATAAATGTGAGAGAGATCCATTTGAGAAAGGCATGAGGGATAAGGTCTGAGACTGGTAAGAGAACAAACTGATCTGAGATAAATGCCATTGACACTGCACTTAGTAAGGTGCCAAGGGGACAAGAGGGATTACTAAAAGCCAACGTGAGGTGCAAAAGAATGATGAAACGAAAAAATGTGTCTTAGGACCTAGGATTGGCTAAACAAGAAAGGTGGTGCAAGAAGCGTGGAAAATGCAGATGGCACTGGTGAGATGGCACAGAGGTAAAGTGAGGGGTAACAACACGTTGGAGGGAGTGGGGCAGAAGATACCGTACTGAAATACTGGGGAGAAAACAGAGAACACTTCCCCTCGAAGCCTGGAGAGTTACCCAAGAATCTGGAGCACCATCACTGTTTTGCTGTGACCGCCAGCTACAGCCATTGCTTAATTGAGAGCAGAGGGCAGTGCAGCATCTTAAAGGTCCATAGCTACCCCAAAGCACTGTTATGATTAGAATGGGGATTGATTTGCTTTTTAAAATCTTGACAATTGTACAAAAACACCATATTAAAATTAGACTGCAAGCTTAGGTTATGAAAAACAGAACGGAGCCTAATTGCACGTATGGATTACATTACAGTCACTACATGATTTAAAATAGTTCTTCCTATAGAATTCATGCTTCATTCAAGATGAGAGGAAGGGCTTGAGGCAGACCTGTGTGAGGAAGAGACTTTCTCTAGGAGCTCACTTCTTGCACAGACTGGAAGGCTTGCAGTAAAAGAGATAAGGAACTGCAGAATGAAATGTGATGGCTGAGGCAGATGAGCGCTGCCCTGGAGATTCTATCTCTGCCAAAAAGTTCCCGCAGAGGTGCAAGGGAAACAGCTCAATCCAAAACTGGAATTAGAATAATATTGTTAGGCGATGATTAAAAAGAACACTATGACACTGTTTACGGCTACATTTGGCGTTTGTGTTTTTGTTGTTTAGTGTAACAGCACACAAACTGGCAAACATCGGAGGCTTGGGAGGAAGGTGGGTGGAATTGGGATGCCTCTTTCTCAGACTGGCTGCTCACCAACCAAGTCTAAAGTACCAGTGCAAATCTGACTGTCCCGTTCCTCTTAAAGAACCAGGTACTCTTAAACAGGTTTTCATTGCCTCGGTGCCCTTGCCCTCTGGGTTGCAGTGAAGTCTGATTCCTTACTAGGCACCGCAGAGGCCGAGCTCTGAGCATAAGATACGCTGTGTAACGCTATGTACTCTGCAAAACGGGGCCTCAAACTGCCTCTACCATGTTAATGTTCTTAATCTTATTGTCTATGAGTCTCCATCACCTCACGATAAACTGGGGATGACAACACCAGTTCCCTAGCCGAGGTGTCAGGAAGCGAAATGAACATTCATTGCTGTTAGAGCTGAGTATCTTATAAGTGCCAAGAAAGCTTGTTTTTTCAGACTGGGATCTGAACAAGGTGAAATAAATATGGGAGGCTCTTACTAAAAGAGATGAGGAAAATGTGAAACAGCTTTTCACAAAGGAACAACCATCCCCTAGTGCACTGAATGAGGCAGGGGCTTCTGGGGAAGAGATAATGTGTTCATCTCTCGGCTCAGATTTGCACAAAGGACCTGAATTGAGTTTGTGCAGGAAATCTTAACCACAGCATTTCCTTAAATCTCAGTGTTTGCTTTAGCATTTATTCGTATTCCTTCACCTCATTTTCCGTACATGAACATATATGAAAATACTCTAATGTTATATAATTACAATCTTGAAACACGTTCTGGTAATGCACTGAGGTGCTGCTCCATTTACTGATGAGGCTTTCCTGTTCACAAGTGCTGCCTTTTGTAGCACCGAAGCATGTCTCATACAGATACCTACAGCCCTCACAATGATCCTCTAGCTCAGGATTTTTTATCCTCTGCCTCACAACATGGGAACCAGGGCATGAAGTCAGTGGTGACTTGCCCAAGGACACAGGAAGTACGGCTGCACTAGCTCGCTTTCCTTAGTTCGCGGTCACAAAACCATGTTTCCTCTCCTGCAGTCTGATTCACAGTCCACTGAAGACAACAGAAGTCTAAGTCACGCTGTTCAGCAGGATTTGGATTATCCCTCATATGATTCCTGCTTGAATCCTCTTGTTCTGGTCCAGCAACGATGCCCTGGGAATTGGCAAGAAATCTAGCTGCAGGATAGACAGCAAGAACTGGCTTCAGGAAAGCATCTCCCTTCTCCAGCTAGTGCTTTCCTCACAGAATTGTAAAGCAAGAAGAGAGGCAAAAATACCAGCTGCCCACCAATAAACTTGTGCCTCATTTGCACTGTTTGCTTTTTTTTCTTAATGACTGGCACAGGTTCTGCTATTAATGCCTTCCCCTCAAAGCAAAGATTTCGGCAAGTCAGACTTTCAGTGCGCAGTACATAAGTGTGACACAATAGCCAGCTTTCATTTTACTTTGCTGAGAGCAGCGGGCAAGTCACAAGATCAGAGTTTGCCATTGTGGGCATTTGACCGTGGGGAGGCACGAAGGCAGGCACACGAGCAGCACTGTGGGCAGCAGGAAAAGAAAGGAGCGTTGCTGCCAGAGTGTGGGAAGCACAACACCCAGCTAAGTGAACTGCCCCAGTCAGGGAGCACGCTGCGTGTTCACCAATTGTTTACCCTCTGAACAAAATAGCAAAGGGTTACGAATGAAAAGAGTCTCCACAGACAGAGCAGCATTCCGTGAAGCACTCTGCAAATCACTTCTGTTCAGGAGGGTAGGAGAGGGAAACTGCCACCCTTCCCTTTTTGCTCAATCCTAGCAGTGCTATTGGGGTCAGCGTTCAGTACTGTAATTAATAAATCGCACTGGCTCCCCAAGGAAGGCGGTCTGAGTGACGCTGCTTAGAGATCTAGAAAAGCAAAAAGAGGAGCGAATGGTTTTGTTCTTCAGAAATTCCCCTGCCTTCCACATTGCACCTCCACATCCATTTCTTTTGGTGCCACGGAACGCCCCCAAGACTCCCAAAGCCTCCTCTGTCAGAAGAAGCAAACGTACAAAAGGCTCTGTTTGCAGACAAATATTGCAAGTAAGGGAGAGCAGTGGAAAGAAAAATTCCAAACTAAGAAGCTGGGACCGTTATTGAGTGGAATATTTTTCATTGTTTTCAAGAAAGCAGAAGCTTCTTTTTCCTGCAAAGAAGTTAATAGATTACTGGGCAGTGAATAATGCGTAGCTCTGTTTACATCCACTGTTTGGAGCGGACTATTTTGGTCCTTAACGCAGTGTATCTGTTCTCAGGCCTTCCTAACAGCAGCACTGTTTTGCAAGCAGTTCTGGATAGTAGCTCCAACCAATATGTTTCATTGGTTAGATAGATCTTTGTTTGTCTGGAATTTTTTTATTAAACCAATTGTGCTGGATCAATGCTTCCTCTAAGCAATAAATTACAATTCTATCTACTCACTGAAAAAGCTCTCAGAGCCTCAGATCAATCTTGATCTAGGAAATAATCTTTGTCTCTGCACTGATATGAGATCAACCACAGATGCAAATAGTAACTAGCACTTCCACCTAAAGCTCAGAATAGGAACTACTATTCTTATTTTCATCACAATTGAGGAGACACCTTTTAAGTGCTTCCAGAACTAGACCACTGCATTAGTCATGAGTACTCAGGGACACTGAGTCTGGTTTTTATAAAGGTCATTCGGTGTTTTTTCCCCTCACAATGGACTAAAAGCAGAAATCAACAGAGCCTTAATCTATATTAACTTGCTTTCCTCTTTGAGGGCCATAGATTTTCCATTGGAATTGGCTGCATTAGATGCTAAAATGATAATTTAACGAGACTATGATGAAAGCCTCCGTTCTGTTCTAAAACTGCAATGCCTCTCATACAGCACAAAGGAAAATAACTCCATGAAGTCACAAGAGATACACAGAGGTAATTTCACAGCAAATCAAGCTCCACTAATTTGGGTCAGTGTTTAACTCAAAAGTTTGCCTCTTGAGCTGTTCTTAGACAGGAGCCATGAGGTCTGGAGCTCTAGTAAAATGCCTGCAGATGCTCCTCACTCTCAAAGGTGAAATTAATGTGTACAAAATCAAAGGAGACAAGACCTAAGGCTGAGTATTCAGTAAGTTGAAAATTGTGCACCAAATGCTACTGTACAGCATTACTATGCAAAGTGCAATGTAATGGAGACTCGTGCCTCTTAGAACATCCTAATGCTCCAGAATCTGCACCCATCTACAGCAGGGAGCAATCTTACATTGCACTGCGTAATGTGCAAAGCAGAAAAACAAGAGACCTTGGGATCCAGGAGATAGCTCTTGCAAATATTCTGATAACACCTGCTCTTTGGTGCAATCTGCTGCATTTCGGAGGTCAGAAATGTTATTTGTATTCATGCAAATTGTTTCCAAGGTAGGTGCTTCAGTAGCACTCAGAGGAGAGAGCACAAAACACAAACAGAAGCCAGGAAAGCTCCCACCCTTCTTCAATGCAGCCATTGTTCACAGGTCATTTTTTCTCTAAGCGACAGTCATATTTAAGAAGGTCTGCTGCAAATGACTGAGAAAAGGGGGTGCATAAAGTTCTCCTGAAAATCCACATACTGACCACACAGTAGTGCACCCAGCTCCTGGCCTCTTTGATGTCTCTCTGCATGATCAGTACCACTGCCCCATCTGACGTTGATATAGAACAGTAGGGAGAAAGCACATATTTGTGTGTGAGGCTTCCAGCAGCAATCTAGAAGAAACACAAACCAGCAAGATCCCAGCCTACCTGGACTCTGACACCAAGCCCAAAACGTCTCGCACCAGGGTACGGACATCCAACCGACTTGGCTTTCTCTGCACAGATGTAAAGCTACACTGCAGAAGATTTATTATTAACACTACCAAGCCACACATGCACACGTACCTAACTGCATGCACGCAAACATCTGTGTGGTAGCAGACTCTGTGTGATCATCTGGCTTGGCAAAATCCAGCTTGCCTGCATATTCCATTGCTTTGTGTAAGAAGAGGAGCAGCCCTACAGCGAAGCGCCTCGCAAATAAGAACGTGCCTCAGAGTTTGCTGTGCCATTTTAAGAATGAGCACTGGTTCACAAGAAACCCTCAGGAAATGAACTCTTAGGACCATGTCACCTTGGGCAAGGTGGCTACCTCTGCTAATGCTACAATCCTTCCAGTAAGTTTGACAGCCTGGTTCAATGCTGGAAACTTTAAACATGGAAGGGCATAAATCCATTATTACAGGTACATGAAAGATACACAAACTGAAGGCTACTTTTGCATGAATTCAAACATGTTCTAGGGACTACATCCAAGATTCCTTTAAGATGCAACACTCAGAGAACACTCTGATAAAATAACCCAAGAAAGCACAACAGTTTAAGTCCAGGCTTGTAGAAAATGCACAAGACCTGGAGCCAAGAGAATGAAATTGGTTTTGTTCTTGTGAAGATCAACACTCCCATATTACTCTGTGCTTGTGAGGTATCGACCAGTAAAAACAGTGAGGGAATTTTAGACTCTTTCCAATCTGGATTGGAATAAGATCGTATTAGGAGGATGTACCACGACATAGCTACAGGAAACCCCCATCTGCTCAGTCAGCTGTACACTTGGGACACTTGACTGCACTAAATTTAATCGACAGTGCAGCCTTCCAATTCATACAGCCTTCTAATAATGTTTGCTAATCCAAGCAAGTATCAAGGAATCTGTTCAGTGCCAGTCCTGGATCTTCTAAGTGTGTGAACTGCAGCTTCAATCCCGAAAGGCAGTGCCAAGTGCCTTCTGTCATTGGGCACCCAAATCCATCCTGCAACTCCTTCCTACAATTCTCATGTTAATTGTATTCTAGGGAACCATGCAGTGTTTCTTTAAGAATCCAAGAATTCAATAAAATCATGTAGTTTGATAGAAATGTGTTTGAATAATGTTCTTCTGCTGTGTGCTTTTAAATGTAAGATGTAAGCCAGCTGTAATTAAAGTTGAAGCGATAGACCTTACCCATTGATTGCACTAAGTAATTAATTATTGATTGCAGTACTTTACATACATACTGCAGAGGACAATTCACCTGTGCAGTAGACAATACTTAGATAGAAATACCTAAATGCAACCCCGTCAGCTGAATGATTGAAATACAGAAATTGGCTTCGCTGTTTACAAGTTAATTTCCTTATTAACCTTCCTGGAAATGCTGCTATCTGAGTGAAAGCAAAGCTACCCCTCTCACAAAGGCAATGTTTACCATTCCCTATCCAAATTAGTTTTGCAGACGGTTATCTGCAGATGCAAAATAGAAAACCTTTGTCTGTAAGATTCCAAAAGTCTTTAGCAATGAATGCTGCTCTTCTCTGCACACAGCAATTTCTGACAAGTGATGCTGCGGTAAGGAGCAGCACAGAACAATAGCAGCATCATTCCCTAACTCTTGGGAAGGAGAAGGGGGAGGACTCTGAGGTGTTAAAGCAGGCAAGGAAACATTACTCAGGCAGACCCTAGGGTCTGAGCTGGAGATGTGGTAGTTAAGCTGCAGACACCGTGTCTTACAGACTGTGCATCAGGTGGGAACATTCTACCCATTTACACTGGACTACGAAGAGGCTTTTCCCTACAAAAAGCTGGAGTGAGAGACATCTGTTGGTTTAAAAACACCACTGAAAATTAATTAACAGTATGAGGATACCGAAACTAAGCTCAAATAGAAATGAAACCTGCAGATTGTTTGACTGGAGTAGATCTGGAACGTGTCCTCCCACTCCTCTTACTAGGAAACTGGCAAGGAAAGTTATCTCTGGGCGTGTGCTGTGCGCAGAGGTCTGAGCTGGACAGGGAAGGGGAAGGGGCAGGCCAGGTAGTTCTGAGCGGGCCGGGAAGGGGAGATGGTACCTGAAGTCGCTGTAGGGGTGGATGATCCAGAACCCAGCAGACTTAACCCTTTCCTGCTCCCTCTCCACGGCCTTCTGGCTGCCAAACATCCTCAAGGAGAATTTGTTGACCCCCGGCTGGAGCATGGCCCCGAACTGCCTCTGCATGAACCCGGTTTGGCCCAGCCTCTGCTCCTCATCTGGGGTGATCTGGTCACACCCTCCACCTCCTTCCACTTTGATAGAGGTAGAGGAGCAAGCCCGGAGGGGCTGCTGCTGGGGCTCCGGGGGGGAAGCTGGCGGCGGGGGTGCCGGCAGTCCCTGCGTCTCCCCGCTGCCGGAGGGGCTCTTGTCCTCGCCGGGGGAGGCCGGCTCCCCTTCGCCGCCGATCAGCCTCTTCTCCTCGGCCGCGTCGTGGAGGTGCCTGCTGGTCAGCGAGGACAGGCTCCCTTTGAAGCGGCGGCAGTCCCCGTTGGTGCTGGTCTTGGCACCTTTGCTGCCCGCCTCCGTCTCTACGAAGCCGGGGTCTTCCCCTCTGCCGGGGTCTCCCCCGAGCGCCCGGGTGCTCCCAGCAGAGGGCGAAGGCAGCGGCTTGAGCCTGATGCTTTTCCTCCGGGTGTCCTTGTCGCTGTCTTCCTCTTCGTCCATGATCGACGCCTTGGGTCCTATCTGCTGGGGCAGGCTGTAGAGCCTCTTGCGCATGGAGGGGGGCAGCTTGTCCATGGCCGCTGCTGCTGCTGCTCAGGTGGAGGGAGGGACCCCGGCAGTGCGCGAGGAGCGGAGCGGCGCTGCCCCAGGCCCCTGCCCCCGGCTCAAGGGGCAGGAGGGACCAGAGACTGGCGTGTCATCTCCTTACCAGGCTGTGGCATCCACAGGCTCTGCATCAAAGCACGGGCTCCGCATCCAGAACGGAAGGAAAAAAAAAAAAAAAAAAAAGAAAAAAAAAAAAAAGGAGGGAAGGCGAAAAAGCCCCCCCCTCTCCTCCCTCGTCCCGATTTGGCTACTTGCTGCTTGCCTCCCCTTGGTGAGTGCTACTGCAATCCCTGTCTGCTCAGATCCAGCGCACCGGGCAAGAAGTCTAGAGGACAGCCGCGCACTCCTGGCTGGAAGGCGAGGCAGGGCGGCAGCGGCAGCAGCCTTGCCATGTTGGCTTCCAGATGCAAATGTGCCGTGTCTCCGGGCGGGCAGTCATCCTCCAGAAAGCCAAACGCAAGCCCGGGTACCTCAAACTCCTCAACCTGCCTGCCAGTAACACAATGAACTGCAACCTGCAGCGGCCACTGCTTGCTTACATCACTGTCATCACTTATTCCTCATGCAGCCCCTGCTCCTGGGAATATTCATGAAGCGATCCCATTCTGTGGGTTGCCATAGGAGCGACTACTGCACTCAGGCTCTGCCTACCTGAGCCAGCACCCGGGCTTCTTAAAAGGGCAACGTCTGGCTGCCGAGGCTGCGTGTGGCTGTCAGCGCTCGCCGCAGCGCAGCGCAGCGGGGCTGCACCAGGAGGGCACTGCGCTGCCCAGCAGCCCGCCGCGCCTCGGCGCTGCCTGAGCGAGAGCCCGGCTTAATGTGGTGTAACAGCGAGAACTGCGGGCAGCGCAGCGGTGGTAATTTAAAAATAGCAGCGTCGTAAAAATAAGAGGAGCGAGATTCCTTTTTCTCTTCCACGCTGACGAGCCTTTCTCCTTCTGGAGTTGCAGCTGCTTTGCCGCAGGTTTTCTCGCGAAGACACGGGGGGTTTGTGGGCAGGGGCGAATCCCAATCTAAAGGAAAAGTATCGGTTCACCTTGAAAATCGCACTCGCATGCAAAGCAGGGAGCTGGGGAACGCCCGTCTTTTCAGGCAGAAGTTTGCCTGCCGGGAAGCCCACCGTGTGTTTCACCACCCAAGGTTTAAAAGCATCTCTTCCTCCGCTGCGTGCTCTCCCGTCAGACGTGCGAAACGCTACTACTTCTCCCCTGAGGGGCTGGAGCCGTAAAAGTCATTCAAAAAGACAAGCAGCATCTCCAAGGGCTCCCGTACCGTAACGAGGGGGCCGGGCAGGGCAGGGCAGGGCCGTGCGGGATGCGAGGCGTGGGTTCTCGCACGGCACACGGGGAAGCCCACTTCGCTCGGGCACTGAGTCAGCGCTTCCTGCGCCCGGCCCCGGCCGCTCCTGCGGGCAGGGAGATCCGCTGGGAATCCTCCCTCCTGCTCCGGCGCAGCGCGTGTAGCAGAGGCCGAGGAGAATGGCTAAAAGAGGGCTTCTCCCTGCCTTTCGCCGTTTGGGAGAAAAGGAAGAAAAGACGTGGCAATCAGCCGAGCCCTGCCCTTCTTTGGGAACGGCTGTTTATTCCCTAGTGCTTAAGAAGCGTTAGATTGATAAACCGAGTCCAATTATTTCCTAATGTAAAGCCTTTGAAACCAGCGGAGTTCAATTAAGAATCCGTTTAGCCATGTAAGAGAGTGTTTGCATAGGCTCAGTAGATGCAGCTTGTTGTTTTATACATTTAAATCATAGCTCCCCGAAGAAGGAAGCCACGTGAACTTTGCAGAGAGAGAAGCACAGGCAGCGAGTGTCCACTGCAAGCAGTGAGGAAATCATCACCATCTCCCTGAGAACAGCTGTGCTTGTGCTTCCACAAGCGACCGTTCCCCCTTCCTCCCCCAGGAATACCTTGCTATCGGCCTAAGGTAACCGTGCCATTTAAAGCAGCAGGATGCTACTTAGCTCTCACTTAAGGGAACGTAGCCATCAGCAGTGACTGCGCCGTGCCCACAGGCAGCACCTGCTTCTTCATCCTTGTTTGCCTGTTCTCTCTCCAATCCTTTCTCTGAAGCATTCACCTGCTCCTCTTCTCCTATCACCTCCGAGCACAACCTGGACTGGCCGAGACTCGTTTGAAATACTCTACAGAGATGCTACCTGGTACAAGTATGACTTAATACTGTTGTTTCAATTGCAAGGTCTGCTTTTCTGGAGAAATAAATCTTGATTTTCAAATGCAGATGAGATGTTGTGAACTAAGCCAGCGATCGCATTAAAGGTCATTTTCCTCTACTTTTTCCTATTGAGGCACTAGGGATGCACTTCTGTGCCTAAGCTGCAATCAACTGCCTTCCAAAAGGATGTGTTTTGATTAATGAGGTGCATAACATCTGAAACTGATGCGGCTTCTTCAACACAGCCCTTAATGCTCCCAGAGAATGACAGAGCAATAAAGGACGTGCTCAAGGAATCAAGCTGCTCGTCCTCTTTCAGCTACACTGTTTAGCCTGCTCTCAGAAAATACCCACACTCCATTTCCTGGTCTTTCTGGGGTTATTCTCTAAGAAGTGCTGCCTTATTTGATGACACAAATAAGATTCTCTTAGAGCCCTGAGGTGGGAAGAGAACACTGCAGAGCATCCAAGCAGCAGAATGCTCCTTCATCACTTCTGCAGCTAAGAAAGAAAATGATCAGGTGCAAAGACTGAGTCAGGCTGCCTGGCACAAACTGCTGCACGATGACAGAAGCATGCAGACATCCCGGTGCTCAGACCTCTGCCTAGCACTCCCCAGGCCACTGATGTCCAGACTATACATGGGGCAGATGATTCCTAAGATACAGATAAGTTTTTAAAATCATTGCTTGGGGACCACGCTTGTTACCTTTGAAACTGTCTGTAAAACTCTTTAATATCACACTTGCTTGAAGCAATTTTTCAGCACATCATTTTAGCAACTATTATAGTCCCATTTTGAATGAAAAAATGCTTAACCTGAAATGAGAAAGTTAGTGCTGTCTCGAATCCAGACCTCATCAAACACATAACCCAAAACAAGAACGTGAATTCTCGTGTGGCTGTGTGCAAGGGCAGGTTCCTAAACATTTCTAACACTTGGCTCCAGGAGTCACAGGTACTGAACTCAGAGGAAGATTCAAAGTCCTCAAAATGTAGTGGCAATTTGGTATCCAGAGAACTTCAAAGTAATTATATTTTATTTGAGAGTCTTCCAAGAATTAAGTGCAGGAGGCTGGGAATTATCCTTGTCTAATGGTATGAAACTATCATGGCCATTATTTATTATTGACATTATGGCAATGCTTTCCACGTTAGCACACGGTCCTCTCTAGGCAGGTTTTCAGAACACTTTGGGACCAGGACTGCTCTATCTGCACTGGGACTGTTCTATCACTGGCTGCACAGTACCTTCAAAGGGGGTACAGGGAACCCACCTGCCAGGGAAAGGGAGAACACTTTCTGAGGGAAATTCTCTCTTTTTTTAACAATGTTTGTCAAATACTGCTCAAGACCTGGCGTAGATACAAAGGGAGTAGATGTGGCAGGGAGAATGCAGCAAAGCAGCCAAAGATTCACTTATTTCTTAAGGGATTTCATCACCTCTGTGCGCACCTATATGTGGTGCTACTTTAATGAAAATAGAGTGCTGCACACAAATGTGAAAAATCACATTACTAATAAGCCCAGGATTATGCAAGAACAGACTGAGAGTCACACAAACTCCCATCCTTCAGCTCAGGGTACAGGAAGCAGCAGGGCAAGCTTCCTGCACGCTGGCCTGCTAGGACAATCTTTGCTTGGGTGAGAGTTTCAGATGTCACCTGGAGCCCTTGGCTTCTCAGATGATAAAGGAGTCAATTAACGTGTGATGCAGATTGGAGGAGCTAAGCAAGTCCCTTCAAAGCTGCATATTGTTCCTAACAGGCAGGAAACTATGAAACCATGAGTTCTAACTCATGGCATTTGAAAATATGAAATACTAAACTATAGAACAGGGAAATTTTATCTCGGGCTTTTAGTGGTAGAGCCTTCACTTACTGCCCCTACGGCTTGGATCACACCAGAACAAATATTCATCACAAATACAGAAATCTTACCTCCCTCTTGCCCCTGTTACTGACACAGATGTGCTGTCACCCTTGGATTGTTGAAATTCAACCAGTGCTTCCTTTATTGTTCTATCGATAGGAACGGCAAGCGAGAAGCTGGAACAAATGCTGAAACCTATTTAAGGCACAGAGAAGAAGGCACCTGAGCATCTAGTCACAATAAGGAAAGTGCTGAGCAGTGAGAAGTGAGATACATGCCAGAACGGCGGGTGGTGGGGACTCACTTCATAGGGCAGGGGGAAGAGGGAAGAGTTCCACTGTGCTGCATATCAGGGTGGAAGCAGAAAGCCCTCTTTTGCTGCTGCGTAAAAACTGAGTTGGGTTGAGAGAAGGAAGAGTTCAAAGTTCATGGGTGGGAGCTGAGAGATCCCAATGACCACTGGCTGCAAAGCCTGGCATGGAGATGCAGCAGCACCAGGAAAGGCCATGTCAGGAAGTAGTTGGAAAGCTATTATCTGTCCAGCCTCCACTGGCAAACAAACCTAGAGCGACCTCACCCTCCTCATCCTCATAACCACAATCAAAATAGGAGCACTTGCCTGAGATGTATTTCCAGGGGGTTGCTGGGAATGCGCTCGTAACCAACAGCTTTGCCACTGAACTGCAAGAAAAGGAAATGCTATGCAAAAAAATCAGCCACGTTAGTACCTATGGGCATGTATCACAGACTGTGCAGAAAATAAACATCAGGATTTTCAAAGTGGTTAGAACTCTACTAAAGTTGATAATCCTCTCTGCTGCAAGGAGATAAAAATCACAGCCAGAAACTGATTGATGAGCAAGAGCACCTTGCCACCTGACCTGTAATATTCCCTGAGCAGACAGAAAACTTAAGGACCAGTAACCAGGAGTGAAGCTGTGAGGAAGAGAAATTACACAGATTCTGGGAAGTTGCTGAGATCACAGTAACTGTATGGTTCAGTCACAGCTACATGTAGTTAATGGACGGTCTACATTTCTACACTGTGGTCTAGACCCCACTAGAGAGCTTTTCAATATTCACATTGAAATGCTCATAGTAAGCTCGTATCTCAGGCTTCAATAACATTTGCTTTCCAAATGTACATTCCATCAAATTACTATTTAAAGACCAAGAACTTATTATTTTTCTACCATCATCTGGAATTATTCAGAGGAGAGTTGAGGCAGCATGGGGAGGCCTGCTCAGACTGGATCAGTTCAGTGGCTATCAAACGTCTCTTTCTCAAAATAGCGCCTTTCAGCGCCGCTTAATGAGCTGTAGCTCCAAAGAATGATGGATCCCTCTTCATGAGCCCGTCCTCGCCAGTGCATCTTCTGTCCACGTGAACTGCACTACTCTTGATTGTCACGCAGTGCTGGATTTGATGGGAAACGTGCTATTGTCTCCAATAGCAGCACTGGCAGTGCTCAACTTTGGGACATCCGCACTCAGTGCTGGATGATCTGAATTCTGTCAGGGCTGACTTTAACTGATTTCAGAGCATGACTGAAGCCAGCTCAGCATCACATTGATGCAACACCAAACCAGCTTCACCCCTGTACTACTGGTCAGACATGTATGCAGTTCTCCTTCATTTAAGTCTGTAAGAACTCGTCATCTTTATGAAAGTATCTTAACAATGCATCACATTGCTGAAGAAAGGCAGAGGATTTTAAAAATTTAAATAAGAGGCTGTCTACTAATTAGAAACAAGTTGCTCTGTGAGCAAAATGGCTATGAAAGAAACATCCCATAGATCAATGTTTGGTGTCTGCAGTCTCCCGAATCTAAGGTGCAGAATTCTATACCTTCCCTCTGTGATTCATGATGCCACCGTATGCAGATTCTCTGATGTGTGCTAATTTGGGGCCAGAGGGAATGGCTTCAAGCTACGACAGGGGAGATTCAGGCTGGACATGAGGAAGTATTACTGTTCAGAAAGGGTGGTCAGGCACTGGAATGGACTGCCCAGGGAGGTGGTGGAGTCACCGACCCTGGGGGTGTTCAAGGAAAGGCTGGATGTTGTGTTGAGGGACGTGGTTTAGTGGGAGCTGTTGGCAATAGGTGAACGGTTGGACTGGATGAGCTTTGAGGTCTTTTCCAACCTTGGTGTTCCTATGATTCTAATTTACCAGTGCTGGCGTGCAGGCTGCAGCAGAAAGCCCTTTGAGCATAAGGCCCTCAGAGGTTGTTTCTAACCTAAATTATCACGTAATTCTAGGATCCTATAACTCCTTTTCTCAGTGGGGCACAACAGGATTTCTCTCCTGAGCAACCTGGGCTAGCGGGAGATGTCCCTGCCTCCAGCAGGGGGTTGGAACTAGATCATCTTAAAGGTCCCTTCCGACTCAAACCATTCTATGAAGCTATGATTCTATGATTCCTTTCTCCAGCTATCTACTTTCACAAACAGGTGGAAAGACAGTATTTTCAAGAAGATTCCTCTGTCAGATTTCTTTTAAACCATCAAACAGGTTGAAATACTAGAAGAAGAAACTGACAGACCAGTGGATACAAAGCGTGCTCCATTTCCTTAGGTAAGCAGGTAGAAACCTTTTCATGAAATCGGGGAACAACTTACACGTTTTCATGCTTACTCGTGATTTCCGAACTCTTGAAGACAGCAAAATGGCAAAAAACAAGCATAGCCAACATGTCTAAACCAGATGGTAGCTGAAGAGGTTCAAGCAGAGAATCCCACTTTATTGTTTCCCCTGATGCAGGTACCCTGGGTCATGCTGCTGCCACAGAAGGTATGTTTCAGGTAGTTATCCCTCTCATCAGTAACTTCAGTGGAATAGAATTTCACTGCCAATAAAAGCAAGGCCAAAGTCAAGGGAGATACAGCATTTCTGCCCACACCTCATGCCTTACTGGCAATGAGTATATCCTCTGCAAACAAATAACCAGGTCATGCCAGTCTAAGTCCTCAAGACATCCCCATTATCTTGTGAGAGAAGAGCAATCTGTGCCACTGCCACTCTGTTGCTCAGCAGCAGTGTCTGCAACTGCCAGCAACGCTGAGTGCCTCAGTGAGCCACTAGATAAACAGAGGAAAGGGAAGAGGCAGCAGATGATAAGGCTCACATAATTCTGTGAGATTAAAATAAAGGTCTCCTCTGTCTGGGCTTTGCTTTTAGAAACTGGACGTTCAGTGACTACGTGTAACCCAGTCATCACCAGGAAGAGCTCGTGATTATCGTAAAGCTCAAGATTGTTTTCTGAGTTTGCACATGTCTGTGTCAGCACGGGTACATTTGGGTTTGTGCTACTCGAGCTTTTATCTCAATTCTGGATCAAAATAACTGCTTCAACTCCAATTTGGGCTGTGACTTTTGTTGAATTTTAAGTGTTACTGAAGCACCTAGAAAATTCTGTTGATCTCAGGGCTGCAGCAAAGTAGCCCAGTCCCAGCCCAAACAGCAGCAGAACTGATCATAGTAGAAGAGTAAATAATATCATGATCTCCAAATGCCAGATAAGGGCTATGCATCTCCTTTCTGCTTTTTCAGTTTTAGAGAGGGCTTTGCTGAGGAGCTACTGCAGGGAAAAGTGGCAGCGGACAGAGATGGGTGGACCCAAAGCAGAGGAGAAGAAAGTAAATAGGGGAAGAGGGAAGGGTGAGCACTGCCTGTATTGCATTTGCTTTTCTGTATGTAAAAGTTATGCTACAACACTACCATTAAGGAGGGTATAACTTCCATGCCAAGATGCCTTGCGGTCACTGTTGACTTCAGCCAACTAAGCTGACATTCTGAAGACCTCATCTTTACCAAAAAGTGAACTTCCCTGTTTTTTTGTGTATGGGCTTTTTTTCTTTTCCCAAATGTTAAAACCCTCTGAGAACAAGAAAGGTTTACATGTGGAGGAAAATGCACTTTCCTGTTCTCCATTTTAAACGGTATTTTAGGAACCAGTGCACTACCCAAGTGGCTGATAATGAGATTTGGACTTCCTAGTAAAAGTGCTGTACATCTGACAAAGAAGAAATACCCAGGAAACCTCCAAGATTCCATGAGGACTTTGTTCTTGGTGCCTTCCCTGGGTACTCCCTGCCGGTCAGGGCCCTCTCTCAGGCCATGATCACACTGAGGACTAACCAAGCTTTTCTTTCCCACACTGGCCCAGCACGTGTGCTGCTGGAGCTGAGCTGCAGGGCTGCTGCCCCACGCCGCGGCTGTTCTAGCGGCCCAGCCAGGCACTCCCCATTGATTAATTCCTGCAGGCAATGCTTTCATTTGTTTTCAACACTTCATTGACCTTTGTGTAAGAGTTTGAACAAAGCTCTATAGACACTTGAGGCCATTGCCTTGATAGTATCAGTTCATCATTGTATAAATTTGTCTCAGAGGATGGTAGTCTTGCGTTTGTGTGCTTTTTTTGTGAGGGGGAGGGATCTCGCTCACTTGGCTCTTTTGTGAGTGCTTTTTTTCAGTGAAATCAATGAGCAAACTTCATGCTGCATTGCATGCTACTGCTCTGCACTATTTAATGGAAAAGCATGGCAACACAGAGCACGTCTAGACGCTGCTTCCTGGACTCTTTTCTCTTTAGGCGATGTTTTTTCCCATGCAATTTGTAAGAACATTCTTGGAGCAGGGACAGACAATGGGTTCTAGATGATGTGAAGCCCCACGCGTGCCTGAAGTGCAGTAAGACAATGGGGAGAAATGATTTGTGCTACTTGGTTTTGTCAGCTCCCTGCCCTGCCTGACCTGCAGCCCCTGCAGAGCTACAGGGACACAGGACTGGAAAGCTCAGCTGGGAATCCTGGGCTCAGAGTTACATGCTGCAGTAGACAACTTTTAAGCACCTACATCTGTCACTGAGTCTGGCACAAAGAAAAATGCCTGCAGTCACACAGGGAATCTGTCTAGCTTCCATGGTTTTATGTGTTCCTAGCTCAAAGTTAC
Source organism: Centrocercus urophasianus (assembly GCF_019232065.1). NCBI lineage: Eukaryota > Metazoa > Chordata > Aves > Galliformes > Phasianidae > Centrocercus > Centrocercus urophasianus. Next base: position 17,813,011 of record NW_024884789.1, on the reverse strand, counting down.
TAGCAAAAAATATTTATTTCTGCTGCTCCTTCTGTTCACTATTGCTGTAGAAAAGGATACATATAAAGTAGCTTAGTAAAGCAGACCTAGAGGCCAAAATCATTTTCTCCTCCTACTCTCAGAGATGGATGTCAGATTGAGGGTGGTCAGGCACTGGCACAGTTTGCCCAGAGATGTGGTGGAAGCCCCATCCTTGGAGACATTCAAGGTCAGGCTGGACCAGGCGCCAATCATTTGCTTGAGCTGCAGATCTCCCTGTTCATGGCAGGGGAGTCGGACTAGATGACTTTAAAGGTCCCTTCCGACTGAAAAGATTCTATGATTCTATGATTAAGCAGCATTCCAAAGCTGGAGACACCTCAGTGCATACTCTTTCCCAGAGGAAGCACTTTGAACAACAACAATAAACACCACTTCTTTCCTTTTAAGCAACTTTTTGGATGTGTCTTTTCGGATGCTTGATAAGCTGATGCAAAGTCTGCTCAAAGAAATAGTGCATCGTTATTAGCCACTGCTCTGCTTGTCAGTTCTTTGTTTTTCACCATTCTGCAAAACCCTTCACAAATCCCTGCTTCAGTGGAGCAACAGACTTCCACTTCTTTGGATTTGCAGGTTTCAGTTAACAGGATTAGGTGACAGATTTATTTAGAAATGTGTGTCTATAAAAATATTCTTATTTTTCTTCTGTTCATGAGTAATGGGAGGAAAGCTTGAAATTTTGTTATTGTTTTTTTCAAACTTCTAAGGAGAGAAAAAGGTTCAGATCAGGTGTTTGCCACCCACACTTCTCAGTACTAGAGAATGCTTCAGTTTTTCTAGCAGGGAGAAGACTGGAGTAGAATAAACAGAGCAGATTGAGTCTTGCTTTAAGAGCTAAAGAATATGAGATTCAAAATGACTTGATCTTCCCATCAAGTGTAGGGCTGACACAGAATTTGTTAGAACATCTTCCCGTGACTTTGAGTAATATGAAAACTTTGCTAGCTTGCTTGGGCTTTAAATATGAGGGAAATTTATTATCACAAGCTAGCTAAATCATGTAGCCTGCAAGCACACACTTACCCTTGCTCTACACGGGGTGTTATCAGAGCTGTTCTGGTGACTCTGCCCTTCCTCTTCTTGGAAGGCTCCCCCAGTGCAGAAGACTCTCAGAAGGTGATTAAATTGTACTCAGGGCTGCCTTTGCTGCTTGTGGTAGAAAATGTTGGCACCAGATCCAGGCTAAGGATCCGGCTCAGTGGAAAAGAACTAGAAGACATTCTTTAACAGGAAAGATCCTGAGCGCTGAACCTTTTTTAGTTAACTGAAAGGCTGAAGTAATTATTTGATAATAATCTCTAAGTACTCACAAGGAGAAGAGACCCAAACACAGTGGGATCCTCACATTCACAGAAAGAATGTGAGAGAATTTAGGCCAGATTTAAGCTAACAATTTTTAGAATTGAGGACAACTAACTTAGAGATTGTCACAATGAAGCTTCTCGCAGGTTCTCCATCACAGAAAGCTTTAAAAACAAGATTTGGGACTTTTTGTATGTTTGGTTTTTAAAACCTTCTTTAGCTCAATCCCAGCTATTAGACCTAAATTTGGAATAATTTGAGTTAGTCCTAAATCACTCCACATAGGAAACTAGAGTAAAAGTTAAAAATGCATTAAAATCTGGAAAAGGAAAAACAAAGCACCAATGATAGTGGCTAGAAGGCTTTTAATAGGCTTTGGGTGCATCATTTGTGAATGTGCTGAAGTGTCTACATCCCAGTACTAATCCCTAAACTACTCTCTTGGCACTCTCCCATTGGAAGGCTCAATCATCTACTTTTTTCATCTGTTTCTACTGTTTCTCCAACTATTCATGCTACTTTACCTCATCCCTTTTAGCTGCTTTTCTCAAAAAAAGAACAGTAGATTTTGCCAAAGCCTTTTGAAAACTCAGTACTTAACCAAGTCCACGTCTGCAGGAGCCTTCTGGTCCTCAGAAGTTCAAGATTCTGGTTTTGGTCACGGTGATCTATTTGTCCATTAAAGGCTTCCATCTAAGCCAGGAACAATGGGTAGCCCTGTGGTTTTTGTTGTACTGCTCTCCTAAAAGGATGGCAGCCAAGGTCTATGTATCCTTCACAAAACCACTACGATGAAACAGAAAGATTTATTTTCCTTTCTAAGATCTGCCAGCGCCCTCACCGCAACACATACCTACCTGACAATGCACCTGACTTGAAATATCCCCATTCTGACCCCGACAGCATCTGCTACAAACATCAGCCTTACCAGTAAAATGAAAATAGCTCTCTTACTGCAGAGCTGCAGTACCAACAGGGCTCTGAAGTTAGTTGTGTAAATCCCAGTCTACACAGAAGGTACATATCTCTTGGTTACAGCACTTAAAGGATATTGCTTCAAGACCAGAACACTGAATTGTGTGTGGATGATTTGATCCAGCATACAACAGAATGGTTGCTTAATAATAAGGCATATCTCACTACAGAGTTTTGCAAGTCAGCCAAGCTCTCTCCACACTTCTTGTAGAGATGTTGCCATCCTCCTCATTCAGCTCTGTGTTTTGCTTACACTTCTGATACTTTTCAATGCCAGCTCTAGCATTCTGACTAAAACCAGCCTGGAGGGGAATTGTCAGTCACATGCATCTGAAGCTGATTTTTCCTTCCTCTTCCTAGGCTTTTCTCATTGATGGAATTCCTAATATGCCTACATTGTAGATGAAAGCATTATTTGGACTTTGGGTGAGTGTCCTCTGAGGGGGTCACACACACACATCAGGTGCCTGTGCCCACATTAAATGGAAGTAATGGAAAGCAGACCTGTGATTCTCAGGAAAGGATCCCGGATGCCCCTCATCCAGATCATTATAGTCCATTCTCTACTGAATTCATGCCCTCCTTACTGTCATAATGAAGTGACTATCTCCCACAGGGTAACTAATCCAAGAATGAGCTACGCACCGAAACAATGTTAATGCAGAAGTTGCAGCCTCAAGTTAAAAGGCAGGATGACCTTAAAAGGAGAACGTTAGGATGTTCTGGATTCCTGTCTTATTTTATTTTATTTTTTAATGAGTTGCATCATTACAAACATCACTGACGGTACTGAACTAAACAGGGGACTGTATGGCTTTTTTTTATGTGGGCTGAGTACTGAGAACTACTGCCAAGCTGGACCATCAGAATTCCAGTTTCAACTTGGACTTGTTTCAGAGAAAAAAGCTCACCATGGATTCTCAGGGGCTCTTCAGTTGCTGGGAGTGTGATAGTGCTGTCTAATGGTGAATCCCAATTAAAAGCCACAAATGTTAAGTTTTCCTCTACAAAATGTATGCAGCACATTGAGGTTTCGAAGTCTGCGCAACTATACAGCATGGATTTCCAAGTGCAATGAAGGCAGCTTTAGTCTTTCATGTTTATTAATGCCTTGTAGCTAAGTAAAATGACTAATAAACTGGCATTTTAAAGAACTAGATGGAGCCACTGGGAGGACTGAATAATAACTAACCATTCATTTACTAAGTTCCCTCTAGCAGTTTTTTAGTGTACACAGAATAAAAATCATGGAGCTTCTGAAATAAGTTCAGGCTACTTTGCACCAGATGATCTTCTGTAGGCCTACAGATTCACTTCAACACCTTCTGCCTATTTTCTGGGTAAGGAAAGGGAGGAAACAAGATTATCCCACAAGGATTATTATGACAAAGTCGATGCCAGACCCAGAATTAAAAACCTACAACAGTCTTGCTGTCACTTCCAAGTCATTAGTCACCATATCATCCTGTAGCGTATTAAAAATAAGAGAATAAAAAAGAAAAGAATTCCCCATCCTGAAATCTAACTTAGTTTGAGTGGTTCCTTCCTTATAAAACCACTCTTGTATTCTTGATCCTCTTCTTAAAGGGACCAAAGAGAAATAGTTTTCTGAACAGGCTGCCCAGAGAGGCTGTGGATGCTCCTCCCTGGAAGCACTCAAGGCCAGGCTGGATGGAGCTGTGAGCAACCTGGGCTAGAGAGAGCAGGGGGTGGAACTGGGGGTTCTTAAAGGACCCTTCCAACCCAAATCATTATTGTATGATTCTATGAAATAGGAAAAAGGAACCTAGACAGATGTGCTCCTAGATCAGGAAGTTCCATCATTCCCATACGCACTACTGGTCAGTGCAGACTGTCAGTATATTCCTCACTGTCATGCATCACTTAATCTAAGCAAGGTGTATTTGTATGTCAAACTGCAAGCCTTTGTGACTGTTCACTGAAGCAAGCTTTAATCACAACCTCGTGATTCTATGATTCTATGATAATGCTACCTGAGATTAAATAAGCTTGCTACAGGAATCTAAGAGCTCACCAAGGCCTCTCAGCAAAGCAGTGGCAGGCCAGGACCTAAAACGCAGGACTTCCTAATTCTTCTCACATAACCAGTCCACTGGAACAAGCTATTTCTCTCCACTTGTGCTTGTTCAACACAGCCTCTTAAAACCAAAATCAAGCTGCTGACACTGAACTCAAAGCAGTTCTCGTTAAGCATTTCCCTATAAATGCATTCCAAAGCACGATTGTTTTGACTAAGCCTGATCTACCAGCTGCCACGACCATTAAAACTGGAAGGATCTGTTTTCATCTCCATCTGATAGGAATGTTTAAGCAGGCGGCGCAGACCTAAAAATGAAATTTCAGGCTGGAATTTTGGGTAGATATCCCAACTTTTATTTCTTGAATGGCTCTCTTGACTTGGATACTGCACGATTCTCATCCACTTTCAATTCCCACGTGGTGGATATTGCACGTTGCCAAGTAGATAGTTAGCAACTGGAATTTTTCATAAGATAAACAGCACGTGGGATTGAAAATCAAGACAGGGCTTGTAGTTACAAAAGGAAGACAATACTGTCTCCAGGTTGTTTTGCATTTCAGATCAATGACGACAAACAAACTCCTAGCCCCCTCTGAGCCTCAATCAACAGCCACATGGCCTCTCTGCTCCTCTCAAGCTGTTCGCACCTTGGTCACTTCTGCACCTTCCACACGAGTGGATGCCAAAGCTGATGGGAAGACAGAATCAGAGAGCCTTCCTGAGGGAGAAAACAGGGATCCTTAAAGCTGCACTGAACTGAAATGTGCAGCAGCCAATGGGAATCATTCTGTTAGGGGACAGTCATGATCTTTTTTGTCCTTGACAGAGGTCAGCCTGGAAATGCTAGAGGTGAGTGTGTGTTTCCCAGAAGAAACAGTGCACGTGTGAGATGGATTTATGCTTGCAGTTTCAATAATTCTCCAATTCAACCTTCATTGCCGTGTGCCTCGCAGATGATTTACAGCATTTGATTTATTGATCTTATTTTACTCTTCCTGCAATTTCACCTCTCTGATCAGATCTTGCCAGCAGGTTTTCATTACCAAATAGGTGAGTTTTTTAAATAGCACAATTGCAAGTCATCATCGTAAATATCAATCTTCATAACTCATCTGAGCACTCTATGTTCTTGTAATGTCATGTGTCAGGATTCTTCTGCAGAGATAAACCCCATCTGTGTGGCTGCCAGCTTCTCATTCCTTTATTGATTTTCCCCCATTTACTGTAATTGAGTTTTCATACTTCCCATGTTCTTCAGTATATAAATGCCTATCAGAGACAGGAAGGAAAAAAAAAGGGAAAACCAGGGATTTCCACTTGTCATCATTTCAGCAGAAGAGGGTGCTGTGCAACACTTATTAAAATGGGCACTTTATCAACTGAGACAGCTAAGTTGAGGACTGCCTATGCAGCTACCAAACCTCCTCACAAGTCAGCCAGCCACTGCAGGAAAAGAAAATATTCCTTATTTTGTAGTCTCAATGGAATGCTTGGGGAAGGAAAAAGGAATAACAAAAAAAAAAAAGGTTTTCCAGCTCTGGCTCAGCTGCTCTGAGCTGCAGTCCTTGAAGAGAAATTTTTGTTTATTATACAGGACTGTAGAGAAAATCTACACGTCACTGTTCTGAAATGTTTGCATGTTTAAAATCAAAATCCACTGTTAATTTAGCATGGGCTTGACTTGCATTTATAGGTATGTGTTTACAGAATAGTCCAGTCCTTCCCTTAGCTGATAGGCAGCCAGTGAGCCTGCAGCCTCCCTGCCGTTACTACTTCTGCTGCACGACCCCAGCTGCAGGTGCAGTGATGGTAACGTGGATCACCCAAAAGCACAGCACGGTGGCTGCAGCATAAGGGATCACAGATTACCTGGAATGCAGCAGGTATATTTCATGCTCACCCATGGGCCACAGTTATATGAGCTACATACCCCTGAGATACGAGGTGGGGAGGTAAATAAGGACTTTATTCCTTGCTTTTCTCACAGTTTTACCACCTCATCTCTCAGTTTTCCAGCCAGACCACTATTTAAGCCTGGCACGAAGCAGATGGTTGTTTCATCAAGTGCTGCTCTGGCTATTGAGGCAGCAAACAAGCAAGCCTGCTTACTGCTGCTATCTACTGGCTGGAACCAAACCGAGCATCTGTGTGTCATGGGCTGCCTACTAATGGCAGTGAGAATACCTAATTCTACAAAATCATCTCTGCAAAGACTCCTCGGAAAACAGAAAGTTCTCACTTTCAAATCCTACAGGATTCAGCTTGACTCTCAGATACTCTCTGATGTGTGCCCCTGTGTGCACACAAGCACGAGATCAAACTACTTCTTGTTCTTTCTTGGGTAGTCGAGACTCCTCCATTTTCCAAGTCACCACCTTGGAATTTGTCAGCCATTTTCAGGCCTTCTCTGTAAAAATAAGGTGTGTATGTATGAGTTTGCTTGGAAAAAAACAGAACAGCTTTGGCTTTTTTGTGCTTCTACCACTAGAGAGCAGAACAAGTTCTCCCAGCTGACTCTTGCAGCTCCAGCAGAGAAAGCTGCTGTGAGTTGCTGAGGAGCTCCTTATATAATTGAGTTTCTGAGGCTGACACTCACTAGAAAACTTTTCCATCCATTCCTGCAAACCTTTGCAGATGCCACTGCCAGACAGTGAAACCAGGCTAAGCATGAATCAGAAGAGAACAGTCTGCATCCAGAACAGTGTGAAGTTCTAACAGCACCACAGACATGCAGACAATCATCACTCATGTATCACTGATATGCTAAGTTATGGTTTTGTTCTTTTTCCCTTAGGCTGCACTCCACCAGAGAGAGAAGAAGAATACTGAGTGCTGAACTGTGCCACAACATACCTAGAATTAGAATTGCAAGGGAAACTACGGTCATGTGTTTTGTAGACTGTGATAATTGCCCTCCATACAGTTCTGCACAATCAGGAGAAAGATCTCACTAAGTCACAAAATTTGATTCTAGGTTTTTCCAGTTTTTCCTCAGGTTCAAGAAAATGATGGGACAGAACTATAGCTGTGCTTTTATTCAGCTGTGGTTTCGACCAGCAGGCGGATGCTGAACAGGGATGGCCTGATTCCCCCTCTGGCTGTGCTCTTCCTTCTCTTTTCCTTGTGCTCATTGGACCTTCACAAACATTTTTATTCACCAATCCAGAAAAACTGTTTGGTTTTTGTTTTGCTTTGCTTCTTTAGCTGTCTGGCAGTTGTCTGGAGTACAGGTCTTATGAGGGATGGCTGAGGGAACTGGGACTGTTTAGTCTGAAGAGGAGGCTCAGGGGAGAGCTTATTGCTCTCTACAGCTATGTATCAGTATTATTATTACCTTACTAGTATACAGTATTAGTATTACTGATACCTATCAGTATATAGAGGCACCTGATAAGAACCAGAGGCAGTAAAAGAGCAGTGTAGGAGGGAGCTGAGGAAATCAAACCGCCCTCTTTCAACAGCAGTAACCTTCTGCTCAGCTTCACTCAGATGCACAAAATGGCAGGCTGAGGTATGACAGCTGGAAGAGATGCCTTCTCAGGCAACTGCTGAGATGCTTCCAGAAAGAAGTGCTGGAAGTCCCGAGCTGGAGTCTGCCTGAGCAGCATTGCACAGTCCCCTACAGCATTCTCAGCACTCTGATTCCAGCAGCACACATTACTCTGTGTAAGAAAGGGTGAGAGTTTAAGGCCAGAAGTAAATTTACCAAGATTTGCTCTCCATCCAGAGGATTTCACTCTCCATGTTTAATAGACCAAGGTAGGTTTCCTCAAAATAAGCTACTGAAGACAAATTTCCTCTTGACTTTGAATCCCGTATTTGCTTGTACCTGATCAGACCAGAAGCACAACTGTCCCCCTGGCAGCTGTGTGACCTAGGCAAATTCTGCTGTCCCAAGGACTCCACAGAACTTCGTTTTCCCCAACAAAATCTCACTCACTTTTCTGTTAACTTCAGTAACTTGCTGTATCACTCATGTAGACAGAACAGAGCAACTGTGATACTTGTATCAGGACCGGGCACTGCCAGTAACAGAAGGAACCCCTCAGAAGACAGAAACATTTCCAGACTGTATTCCCCATACAGGTGGTGTGTTAACTCTTCAAGTTCAGGATCCACATATTGGGTACAACTGTGCTGCCTGCCAGCCAGCACTATCTGCACAACCTGATGATTAGGAAATTAGGTGTTACCTGGGCCTTGAGATTATAATTGGTTCTGCCTGGACATTATATCTAACAGTCCTCTCTGTCACAGCCACTGGCCAAGAAGTGGCACTGATCTTCTCAAGTACCATTTCTGCCATTTTTTAGTCCAGGAACTACTGGGCTTGTTCTTCTGCTACATATTTTAAAGCAAATGCTTTGTCAAGTGGGACAAAGGCAGGCAGATCCCAAGTAGAGTTTCTCAGCTACTTTAAAGCAGATTCAAATTCCTCTTTCCTTTGTTCCTTCACAAAAGTAGCTTTTTACACTGAAGTCATTTTCCCACCAGGTTGTATCAGCAGACTGTGCTGAAACCAAAGAGGCCGATTTTCTCACCTGCGATAACTAGCTAAGGTTCCACTTTACATATTAACTGACCTATTTAAGAAACAGGCCAAGTCCAAGCAAGTGTGCTGCATGAACCAAAGGCTGGCAGGGGCTTGATTCCTCTGATAGTAAAGAATGTGCATTTGCTTGTACATTTACATTGCAAGCCTCCTTAAGCGGACTGAAGCAATCAAAGAACAAATTATCATTACAGCAATATACTCCAGACAAAAGCCCAGTTAAAAGTCATTGCTGTGAAGCCACAGTTCCTGGGGTTCAGAATGGACAAATTCTCTTCTCTGGACCTAGTTTATTTCAACAATTTGTTTTAGACTCTTAATGAAGTTAATTCAATGAAGTTCAACTGGAGAAGTTAAAGCTAAAAAAGAACAGACAAAACTGTAGAAGAATGGAGAACAGATGAAAAGCTGGAATAACTGCAACAAAGGAAGACGTGGAATAGGAATCTGCCCCTACATTTCATGACTTACCCATGTCTTAATAAAGTGTTAGGCAAGTGCTAATGAACTTTATAAATGGGGTATTTTTAATGATGACAAGAAGTTAGGTCTTTTGCTTTCAACTTCCTTAGTGAAAAACTGTTTCAGAACATATTTGGATTGATGCTTAGAAAGCTCTTTTTCTACTTTTCAGCCTAAATTTTACACGTGGCCAATTTATGTCCATCTATTCCAGTACCACTGCATCTCAGCTCCTAAATGTTTCAGATTATTTGTATTTGTTTCGCTGCCAATTTTGTCCTCATCAGAGCCTGTGGAACTCGTATCCATCGCAGCTCAAATAACTCAGTGAGGGGGCCATCACTGTACTGTATTTCTGCAGTTTGTTCTGTTGTAGCGGGCCTCATCATGGTGATCTAAAGGAGAATCCTAGCTAAAATCAGGCCTTGCTGTGTCAGGCACTGCATAAAACACACCTCGACAGGCAGCCATTGTTCCGGAGAGCTCATGCTGTAGATCATGGGTTAGAAAGCAGTTGCAGCGTCGGGTCAGGACAGTGATTTCATCAAGCTCACCCAGTCATGCCGTGAAGGCCAGCGTAGGGCCACGGTTCCCCAAGTGCCAACCCAGTTCAATGTACCAATGTTTCTCTATTATGACACTGCTTCCTCCATTCCTTTTCCACTTGCGCTGCTGCACCTCGTTGTTTGTGTAACATTTAGAACAGCCCTAGCTGAAAGAGACCAGTTCACACAGCAGAATCCAGAACGTGTGCATAAAGTTTTGCAAATAAGCTTTGCCACTGCCTCAGGGGCTTGCAAACAACCAGCCTGGTGTGCCCAAGAGCTTCCCAAAGTTTTACATGCTGTGCATAACCCTGAGCAAAGCCTGAGGCCTTAGGACAAACAGCATCAGTAAAAAGAGAAAAGGAAGAAGCAGTGTTGAGGGAATGCTGCAGCAGCGCTGTGCTATGAAACAAGGAAGCAGTAAAATGTCTTCTTTCCCACTGCAGTGAAATCGCATGCGTAACGTGTTCTGTGATGAGCTCTCTTATCATCATAAGGATACTGACAAGGAGTCAATAAGGATTTTACAAGGAGTTTGAAGAAAAGCAATACAAGTGATCAGGGAGCCAAAGGGAATGACTTGTGAAGAAAGATGAAATGTGCAAAACACTGTATGTGTAAGTTGGCTCAGCAATGACTGGGGGCCCACGATAACCAGCAGCAATAGGGGAGGAGGGAGAGGAATTTAGTTTGTTGTGAAAAGCTATAATGGGAAGAAAGGGAAAGGAAATGAAGGAGGAAAGGCAGCATTGGATAAAGCCCAAGGAGAGCTTTCTGACACAGTGAGATGCTGCTGCATCATGTACAATGCAAACAATGACAAAAAAAAAAGCTTTACACTTGTGGAAGTGGTCTTCAGCACAAAGCCTGAACAGCTTTGATATCCAGAACCAGAGTATGGAAAAGGAAAGCAAGGCTGCTGTGGAAAATGCTCTCAGCCCACTGCACAAGTGCACTTCATCTATTGCAAAGTGCTGGACAGCCCTTTGGAGTGCATAGTAGCAAAGAAGCAAAAACAAACTATCCAGAAAAAAGGAAGCACCAGCCTCTATGATCTTGGGCAGTGTGACATAAGTGTGTTAGCACAAGTAGGAGGTATGACAGCATCTGCTGTGGAATAGAGACTCATGATGACAGTAATGATAAAGCACTGGGATGAAGAGGCACCTGAATTAATCCCACTGTTGGTAGTTGCCATGTGCCAGCCCTTGAATGCAGTGGAGGAAGCAACATCCACTGAGATGCACCCTTCAGCCTCACTCCTCACTTTTCTTTTACTCACATACTAAATCTGGTCCAACACCTGTTAATTGCCACAGATCCCATAGTGGTCTCTCACAATCAGGCAGCATGTGTGTTTGTGTGTGTGAAGAACAGCTACATCTGTAGCTCCTGCATGCAGTCTTCACAAGTCTGTATACAATTAGATAACGGTGCTCTGATTCAGGAAGGAGTTTTGTTTCGTATCTGTAAAACAGGAAGAATTACACCCCCCAACTTCGTCAGAACATTATGAACCTGATAATAATCTGTACAAAAACTTAAGAGATCTTAGGATGAAACTGCAAACAACTCACGTTTACAGCACTCAGAAAGCTCTGGACACATTAGAGCCTTGCAGGGCGTTAGTGTGATGTTATGGGCTGAACAAGAACCATTCTCACCTTTCTGCACATTATTCCATTCTCATTATTATCTCCCAAACCAAGAGCAAAGAATCCAGTTGTTCTAAAACCCAGCTACTTGCTTATTCCTGAGCAGCGTTTGTGTCTCCACTCGTAACATATGAGGCCCATAGACTCACCAAGAGCTACAACCACTGAAGTGTCAGGGACAACTGCTTTCCCCAAAATCTCATTACACAGTTCTTTTCAGCAGACACTGATTCACGAGGCTGCTGCTCTGGCCCTGTCGAGATCAGCTTGGGATATCTATAGAAATCACAAGGTATTGAGTGCACACCTCAGAGAAAAAGCAGCACAGATAAAATCGGGATATCAGTTTCAGGTAAAAGGTTGGGATTGTGCTTCAAAGAAATCAAATGCCTTCAAATGACCAAGCTTATCTCTTGGCCTTGTGTTTTTCCTGTGCCTTGAAGATGTCTGTGCTCAGAGCTTTTCCCTTTCTTTGGACAATAGGGGCTGCAAAGGAGCCTTTTCAGTGTGTCAGGTCAATAGTCCAGAGACTGAGAAGGATTTATGCTATAGATAGTAACAACATCAAAGAGGCCATTACATCTTCAGCAACAGTAATCCCCACTTTAAAAACTCCATTATCTGACTGGTTCTTCATTTGCTTGTCACATAATCCTTGTTGTTGTGGTAACTCAGAAGCAAATGCTGTGAGGTTAATAGAGAGAGTGACAGAACTGCCTGTCCCTGGATTCAGGCAGGAGGGTTACGGGGCAAGCCAGACAGGGATCACTGACTAGTAAGGACTTCAAAGGTGTTAAGTGAACAACAGGAATGAAGTCTATGAAGATGCTGTTGCAATTGGGAAACGTTAGACAGACCTGTCTTGGGACTGATTTTCATGAATCTTTTAAGATAAAATCCCCACCGCAGTCATTTTGTAGGAAACCTCTCAATGTCATACACAGTGAAGAGATCTGTTCTCTGGGTCAGAGGATTGCTGGATTTCTATAGACAACAAAGCCTGCTTCTGGTACAATGGAATATCATGTCCTCTGCTAACCACAACTCCAATTACTCATTACTATTTATATCCTCTTCTCCGAAATTACATGTCGTGATAAAACAAAAAGATTCTGCAGCTCTGCTCTTGGGCCATCAGGTGTCAGCTGGGTCAGACTGGTACAAGACTGCATTGGTTTATTTGGGGGGATGCAAGCTGTAACTTAAGCAGCTGCTTTCCCTCCAACTCAGCAAACTGGAGGTAGGAGCAGGGCACACTTCTCTCAAAAAGGAAGAGAAAGACTGATAGGCTCCTAAGTGATCATGGTACCTCAGAGGAAGAAATCCTTGCCTTCAGACTCTTCTCAGCAGTCAAAACCAGAAAACTATCAAAAATCAAAAACAAGAGGCTGAGACTCAGAGTGAATGTTCCTGAGATGACTTTGTCAGGTCTAAGAAAGACAGAGCTCCTGATTGCAGCTATATCCCAAGTTCCACCTCTACAGATCACAGCCCTTTGCAGCTCACTCAAAAAAGAGGTTTCTGCAGGAATAGTGCAAAATCAGCACAAAGTTCTCTCACTGAGAATGGGCCAACGCGGGGAATACAAAGATGACTAAACTGCGGCGTGAAACATTACCAGACTGTCTTTTATTCTCAAAATTCTGATGCAAAATATTTCAAAATACCTATCGTAGATACAATGCTCCAGGCAGGCCCAAGGTACAGGACTCGCAGTGAACAGCACCTCACAACAACGCCACCAAATGGGAAGACACAGCTTCTCCCTCAAGGAGCAACTTTGCAGAGCTTCTGCATGGGAGGAACAGTTGTAGCATCTGACTGAAACACAGAATCTCTCCACTGGGGTCCAGCCTAATATTCTGCTCATGAATTAGAACAAAGTATCCTGCAGTGCAGAGGCTCTGAAGCAACGTCAAAAGGGACAGCTCAACAGCAGCCCACCCAGCAGCCTGTAAGAGATGAAGGCTCCAGAGTGGCTAGCAAATAAGTCAGCTATTTGGATGCCTCAAAAATAATTAGGAATTAAAAAAGATGACACAGTCCCACCTGGAGCTGCTGTATGTAAGAAGTAGGGTTTCTTTTCTAAAAAGGCTTCTAATAGTTGATTAGTAAATTATACGTGGTTAGATGCCAATACTCCACTGCTGCTTAATGAATGCCAGTTGGCACACATTACAGGCTAACACAGTGCAACAGTGCAATTTTCATGACTAAAGTTGAGAGTGGGGGAAGGATCACCCTTCACTGCCTCCATAACAGTGATGTGACATCTCTTTCTGCCTGCAGTGTTTCGGACACCAAACCAAGCCTGAAGAAGAGTAATTTATTATGCGTTCCTCTTGTGAATTTGCAGGAAACAACAATTAAAGAAATAGATCGAGATCCTGAACTTCAAACTGGCTTGTGATGATGCTTTGGAAAATAACAGAATTGCTTTACCATAAATTGCTTGCAATGGTCAGGCTGAGACTGGCTTTCATAGTTTCATTTCTCTCTAATCAAGGGAAGAACAACTCTGCGTTCACAATGCTTCCAGCACTGTGCTCCACAAGGAGACAGGAAAGAAGCATCCACCCTTCAAAGACAGACCATTACTTCATCTTTCAGCTCCTGGGATCAGAGTCCTCAGTGCCCCAGCAGCCTTGAATTGTCCTATCAGCTACTGCTCTGTGCTCCATGAGCTCCATTTAGACTTGGGATTGGGCACCCTGTTGTGAACATACCTGTTTCCAGCCTCCTTCCTGAGCTGTTCTGGCTTTCCTGGACTGACCTTGGACATAACTGGTAACCAGAGGCTCAAGAACAAATCTAGCTCATACCAGTAGTGCTTTACCTTCATTATTGGAGAGAGAACGTTAAACGATTTCAGATCAGTTCCTGGATAAAAGCTGGCTCACATATTAAGAACTGGAAGAATAACAGCAAGCATCTGCCTTTTTTAGAGATTCACATGCAAGGATAGGACAAGTTCATTCTGCCTGAGCTGTGATGTGGGAAAGCCTGGAGTTCTCCCTGGCTGTTAGATATTTACTATTACTAAAGTCATACACGTGCAATGGAAGTATTGTGGCTTTAAAAAGATGTACAAGCTTTAGGGAGGTGAGTAACCTGAAGGACAGTTGTGCCTCACTTTCCCATGTTAAGCTTTTCACAGCACAGACACCACCTGCTCCCAAGGAGATGTATCCCTGTCTGAAGGCATCCAAGGATGAGCGTGTGCACTGAAGTGTGCTTCCATTCCGTAGATTGCTTTGGCTTCATGTTATACTGATTTTGAAGTAATGCAACTATAAAACCTTGGTATAACAGAGTGAGGAACACATTGCTAATGCTGAGGCACTCCTAGCAATCTACACTTATTTTAAGCACACAAACAGCAATGATGCTCACTTTCACAGCAGTCTTCCTCCAGAAAACTTGACATGATTTTCTTGCCCTTCGAGGAAGAATACTCTCCCAAACTTACAAACAGTGCCATACACAGTTTCATGACTTCCCCAAGGCTACACTATCCTCGTTTCCAGTCTAAATGCCAGTTACGAAGCAAAGCACATTAAGTTTAACTACCACACTGGGATGCATATGCGGATACAGTCAGAACAGATATAACTCCATAGGGGCTTTTTTGGCACACACACTCACACACCACTTGCTTTCCTTGCTCTGAAGTTTACCTAGACAAAAGGAAGGTCAGGATTCATGCACCGAGCCCCAGCGACTTCCAGTTTCAAGCACTATCTGATGGACAATGTAAACCAGATCAAATGAGCCAACAGCCTTGGCAGCCTTGTGTGGTGCAGGGCTTAGGCAGGTCGGTGATTCTGGCCCTTGAAGGACTCAAATTCTTCTCGGCAGTTAGAAAGAACCAGCATCTTCTCCTGCAGCCTTTTTAAAAAAGAAGGCACTATGTGCATCTACGCTTTTCAACAGCGCTGACCGTCCTTCCTGCTGTCAGTGACAGCAGCATACAGCAGAGGGACCCAAAGTCTTCTGCAGCTGTGCTGGAGCATTGTGTTACACACAGCAGGAACCGGCGAGGAGAGCCGCTCACAGCAGCGCAGGAACAGGGACAGAGGTTGACAAGGAAAAAGTCTTTTGAGCTCAGTCACCCAACACACCAATTAAACACGAGCAGACACGCATACATTTCTAAAGGCTTTTTCCTGCCATTGTTACAGGTCTTTGAAAGGTAGATGGATACATCAGGCCAGTGAATAAGTGGGACAGCAGTAATGCTCCTAAAATAGCATTCCCTACCACTATCAGGTCCCTTTTCTCTGTATCCGAAGGGTAAAATGTCAGTTTTCATTGCCTGTCTCGTTTTTGTTGTTAGTACACACAGCTCTGGAAACGGATTTTTTAAATGGTAAACAGCTCTGGGGAGAAAAGTTATAATTGATGATGATGATTAGCCTTGGACAAATGGGCGTCCCACTGATAATCACACTGATCAAAAACATTCTCCATACTATATATTTTCCTCTCGTTTCTCACCACTGATAGGAAGCTTTTGGGCTTCTTTGGGGTTTGTTTAAGGTTTCTATCAGCCTTGCACTATTTTTTTGATAAGATTTGTACCCAACTGGTCTGAGTACAGCACCTCAACATTTTCAGCTGGCCTACATCACTGCTCCAAGACAAAGCAAGTTAATAACATTTAGGAGTATTTTTCACCTGATCAACCTACCCTCTCTTCACGCTCCCCTACCACGTACTTCACAAGCACAAGGATGCCCTCACAGCCTTGCTCATGTTCAGACTTCTGCACAGAAATGAATCTACAGCTTCAGTATCTCCTCAGAAATGATCTCAACTCTAGCATTGTACTCCCATGCAAGTGTTTTAAACCAGGCTTACAAAAACAAAAGATCTACAATAAACTAGGAGTGTAATCATTCATTTGGTGCTTTTTTGCATCTGGAAACGTTATCATGCTCCGCTACCACCACCCAAAACACAGCGAAGTGAGTATGTGATGTTTGCAAGCTGCTCCATTAGAGAATATCAAGTTTTTCGAGACTCGAAGAGTTGAGATCTAACTGCACTGTTAAATATTTAAACTGCCTCAACTGACAAGCTCTGAGACGGAAAAAAATACATAATTTCTACCAGAGTCATGCACAGGACAAAAAAGATTCAATAGTCCTCACTGCAGCCTTCCAGTACTTGAAGGGAGCATATAAACAAGAGGGGGAACGGCTGTTTAACGGGTGGATAGTGACAGGACAAGGGGGAATGGTTTTAAACCAAGGCAGGGGAGGTTCAGGTTGGATATCAGGAGGAAGTTTTTCCCCCAGAGGGTGGTGAGGCACTGGAATAGGCTGCCCAAGGAGGCTGTGGATGCCCCATCCCTGCAGGCATTCAGGGCCAGGCTGGATGTGGCTCTGGGCAGCCTGGGCTGCTGGTTGGTGACCTGCACACAGCAGGGGGTTGGGACTGGATGAGCACTGTGCTCCTTTGCAACCCAGGCCATTCTATGATTCTGTGATTGAGAAAACAATGTGAATTCCTCATGCTTTGCCAGAAGGTAGGACAATTCTTATTTTTTTTTAAATCTGATTCAGTAGAAGAACACCAGAGGAATTGCACTGGTGGGATGGGATACATTGCTGAGTATCTACACACAAAACTGACAGCAACGTCAAACTCCATATACTCAGAATGAAAGTCAACTCTCATTTGGAAGAAATTTACTGCAAATTAAGCAGCCACCAGCGCTGCTCTTCTGCTGAAGGCAGGTTAATGGCGTGGCTGAGGGCTTGCCTTCCAGATGGTCTTGATGCAAAAAACTAAAGATTAAATTACTGTATTTCAAATAAGTTGTGCCACTAATACTTATTTTTGTCACCAAAGCTGATGAAAAATATCAGGCCAGCATTTAACTACGTGCTTGTCTTTACAGATGTAGGGAACACCAAAGTCCATGTTTAGAGCCACACATTCTGCAATCATCATGTTGGTGCTTCTGAGAACAACCCAGCAGGTTCTTTAGGCCTGGGGTGCTTTGTTGCACAGGGTGAAACACAAATGGCCCCAAACATTGCTGAGAGCAGGAAAAGAACAGCAATTGCAAATCACACAAAAATAGCAAAAGTACTAATTGAGCTATAAAACTTCTATCTTCAGACCTCCTGGGCAGAAGACACAGTATTACCAATTGCAGTGCCAAAGATTGTATTGTAAACAGATCAGCCAAATAAATGCAGTTCCATGAAATTCTGAACTAACAATAATGCTGGAAATAACATCTAATTGTCCTAACTTACCAAACACTTAAGGACTGAGAACACTGATTTTTAAAGGTCTGCTTACAGCTCCAATTACAATGCTATGTGAGACCAACGTGTTTATTTATTCTTTGAAATGACAGCTGAAATTTATTTAGAATTCAAACTTTTACTCAGGAAAAAGAATCTTATTTGACCTGTAAGATCTGCCAAAGTAAAATGGAGATTCTCAAACAACAGCATAAACATACTAAATTAAATGCTGTTGTTCCCACATTCATAGGGTTCGTACATTATTTGTTACTGAAGAATTTGTGGCACGTAAGTGCTATCTAGCAGTCATGTAGATTGTGAATATTAGTTTGTACCCATAGCCTAATTCTTGGCTTTTGGATGACCAAATATATTCTCAAATGGCCTTTCCCATGGCTCTCTACACTGAGTTTTTGAGACTGTATTAACAATGAGTTTTCTAATGCCATTCTTCCAGTAACCATAAGACTGCTAATTCCTCCCACAATATCTGAACTGATAGTCTCTTAAGGTGCTTGATATTTCTAGAAAGCTTTGGCATTGATTCAGAGAGTAAACAGACTCCAAAATCTATCATACACCTAGCACATCTGCAGCAAGGAAACGTACAACATTTCTTCATTCTTCACTCTCTACATTCTCATTAAATGTCCAGTACACAAACAAGGTGGTAGGAACAGACAGTTCTTTTTCTTGGCTGGGACTCTGTGCTATGTTAAGCACTCTTTGCTACTATGACATTATAAGCAATAAACTCTTCCAAGGGAATCTACACAGTCAGACAGTAATGAGAGCTCCTGCAATCATACCAACCCTGTTAACTGCTGTGATACTTTGTGCAGATGCATGCAGTCCTCCTGGGGCATCAGAATAGTAGAAAACAGTGTTTCCAGCTATCTGCTGTTTCCAGAAGGACACACCACCATGTCCATCAAGACGTACCTGCCAGAAACTGACATAAAGAAAAGCAAAGCCTTTGTGAGTCATAGGAAGAGCTTTCCATCAGGTGCTAAAGCAGGATTTTGGAACTTCATAGGAGAGGAAACAGTTACTGCTCCACAGCTTTCAATAGCTGCAAGTCTCCACTGACTTTACTTTAACAGAGCAACAGACAAACGACTACTGTCCAAGGTGAGCCTACCTTTGTGTAGCATTCAAGCCCTTTTAAGGCACATTTAAATCTTACTGAATTCAATGGGAATACCAACACCCACACTACATCCACTACCCTGCCTCGAAGTATCTTCCAGCAGTGCTTGGAGCACACGAATAATGCCTGTCTCTTACCTGCTGATGATGTGCACCTTACAGCTGAAACAAACCCATCACATTTGTAAAGTCCTCACTCGCTTTCTAGAGGATAACAGCATTATTTGTACAACTCAAAGTGATTTTAAATACAAAGCATTCTTCAGTGAAAAAAAATAACAGGCCTGCAACATTAATATAAATTTGATCAAGTTTGATGCAGCCGTAGCATTCATGGAACAGCTACAAAAACTTGATGGCCATTGTACCTCATGACCAGAAAGAGTTCTCTGATCCTTTTTTTCCTCTGCCCACTACATATTTCTGCACACAGACACACACACTTCCTGGTGAATGTATCATTCATCTCTATAACTCATCAGATCTATGCTGCAGACATCCAAATGTGCTCACAGTCGTTTACTCATCTCTCCTTGTAATCAGCATAAAGCAACAAGCACTCAAAGAACAATTCCGAAGTCTAAACACACACATTTGTACCTGTAATAGGCTGGATGCTCTAATACTGTCGCTTTCTGTTAAATGCTTAAAATGTGCAGTGAGATTGTTATTACAACACTGTCTTTGAGTGGGAACCAGAGCACACAGCCATAGAGGAGCACAAATCAAATTTCCAAAGTACAGAGAGACAAATGGCTGGCTGCCAGTGATGAACAGAGACAGGGACTGAAGAGACAGAGGGAACGTGCAGCAAATTGTTTTGCAGCTATACAAAAAGCAAAAGTTCACAGATGCTTCTCTAATTTTTAATGCACATAACCTGAGCTGTTTTTATGTGACCCTGGTGTGGCTTTTTAGCACACAACAGGAGAATATTACACACCTCCATAATGGCTTGCTGTTGGAAAAAAGTTTGCCCATTGAACAGGAAATTTTGTTCAATAACCTTATGTCAACACAGTCAGAATTAATCATGTTACACAAGGGAGAAGTTTCCACATCCCTCAGGAAATCTCCTCTCCCTGAGTTATTGATGGTTTTGACAGGTAGGGTTAAAGTGTGTACAGCAGTTATCCTGGATTTCTGCATAGCTACAGTTGTTTGGTAAGCTGGCATTGATGCGTCTGACTGACTGGAACCATTCACTCCAGTACCTAGAAACAGACATTCTGTTGGGAATGAAATAATATTGTGTTTGGTAGAAACTCCTGACCTTCTCCACCACTGCAATAAGCATCACTGTTGGAGGTAGATTTGTAGTTGATAAGGAACTCACAGAAAAATGTAGTAGTACTTAGGAAATGGTTATAACCTACCACCTCCCACTGCCCTCCATCCCCTTGCCATAGGGAACACAACTGTGAATTTGTTTAAGCATTGCTTCTCTTGGTGAACACCAAACAGGGCAGTAACATTTCCATTTTCTGGCTGAGAACTATCTGGAACCTTCTTGTGCAGAGAATGTTTGCCAACAAACAAGAGATTGATCCCTCAGTTTCCACTGTCACTGCATTCTAGGATTCATTCATTGTTAGTTGTCTCATGGCTGCATTATCTTTACTCTTGCCCTTGCATCCATAATGCCAGAGCAATTATTAATTACCCTGTAATTTCCCTCCACTTTGTAAAAACAGTTCTGTACTTCAATAGGCACAAAGTGCCTTCAGCCATTTTCAAGATATGACTGCACATATTTGTTCAACAAATGTGTCTGAGACAGAACAGACAAGTGTTCTATTGACTTACCTTGATACTGTGGCCATATATGCATAGTGAAGAATAGAATTACTACAGGCAGTTCAAATTGCTGGCCAATATTCCTGTTTGCCAGCCTTCTGAACACTACGTAAGTGGGAAGCATTTTAAACTCAATGCATGTCTGCCTTTAGATGGAGGATACAGAATACAGAGGTTCTGACAGTATTTCAGACCAAAGAAGGACTGATACAATTTGACTGAATAGAATCAAAGTAAACCCTTGCTCACAATTATAAAACAAAAACCAAACTACTACCCAGACTGCATCCATTGGTTCCAGTGATACACCAACCCAACAAATTTAGCTAATGCTCCTTTCTGGGGATCACACAGATCTTCCATTTAGCAGTTTCACCACATAGCTTCCTGCAGGACCACAACTGTGAGCAGAAATTAGACCTTCCTACTCTTAAAATACAGCAGGAAAGAAAAGGAAATCAGATTGCCAGGGACATTTGTCCCATCTGTCTCATTTAAGACATTCCCCATGTCTCAAAGTTGACATGGGGAAAAAGTGATCAGAAATTACAGCTCTGAGTCCAACATTTAATACTGATAACAGAGCAAACAAATGCACATGCACACACAAATACACAGAACACAGACTTACTTTCCTGAGGATCCACTTATATGCAAAATCCTTGCCAGTTCCTTTTGTGAATGACACACACATTGGCAAAGTACTACATAGGTTGCTCCAAAAGCAATGCATCCTGTAGATTCCCATGGAAAGCACAACGAGTCCAATAACACTGTTTGACAGAGCACATTGTCAGCTACAAAACATATTTAATACGTTTTATATATATTTAAACACAGTCACCACCATTAGCTGTGCCTTTTTGCCAGCGATGAACAAGAGCCTGAATGCTGCATTCAGAAAAATCTGTACCAGCAGAGATGCACCACTCACTGCCTCACTGCGCTCACATCCACTGTTTGGTCTCCAGAAACATTCAGAAGCATCAGTGGGTGCCACTTTTTCCACAGGAGGAATTAAATTCCACATCTTTGCTTCATACACACTTCCATGTCAGACATCATTTTGTCAGAGTGCCCCTCTGCTGTCACACAGCAACAAAATGCAACAGAATATTGGCAGGAAGGTTCAACCTGCACTGCTGTGCCACCAACATCTGCCTCTGGCACTGTGGGTCAGCGTAATAAAACAGGAGTCGTTACCTCTGGATCTGCCCCCATAAGTAGTGATTTCCCTGTTAGTACAACACAGCACGCTGGTAAATGATTTAACAATGTTTCAGTACAGCAATGTGCAAGGTTGTGCATATAGAAACAAACACAGAAATAGCTATAGATTAGGGGATTGTGTCTTGACAAAGCTGAAAAGAGCTGCTGCCATGAGCTCTCAGAGCTGTTGTGACCGTGGTCTATTAAGCAACTGCAGAGTGGAAAGGAAATGGGAAGATGTGGGGAAAAATGCATGAAGAAAGAGTTTAATGTATTTCTAATTTATCATGAAAGGGGATCAAGAGATGAGGTGATTATGAAAAGACATTATACTAACAACTAAAGAGCTTCATGAAGAGCGTAAGAACACACACCAAAGAACCAAATGTTTCCAAGAAAGAGGGAGATGCACAGGGAGTGCACTTGGAAAGCAAAGTGATTAACTAGCAGAGATGCTGCATTTTCAAATATTTAGTGAGTTTATATCAGGATTGGACACTCTCCTGGAAGCTTGGCCTTAGCCAGTTAATGCTTCTCACTCTTCAGCGAGGAAGAGATGCATGAAGATGCATGGATTTCCTTTCAGCAAATCCAAGGCAGCTGCACAGTGCATATTATTTTTGCAGAAGTGCCACAGGCCAACACCTAGTCCTATCTCAAGGAGAACAAGCACATTCAGAAGTAAGTCTACCCTACTTATAAAAATAGCAACTGCCAAAACAAGAAGTCAGCTGTGCAATATGACTGGGCAAGTATGTGGGCATGGCTGATGCACATAACAAAAGCTGTACAGTCTAATGTATATTAATTCAAAATGAAGCACATGCAAATGAATGAGCATATTGATAAAATCACTTCAGAATTCAATACAGTCATAATGGTTATTGGCAGTACTTTTGTCAAATTCTTTTAGAAATAACAATACAGCTTTGGCTTCATATTAGGCTTTAGGTACTCAGCTTAAGCAGTGTTCAGGCTGCATGCTCGTTTGTGCCTGTGCAAGTACAGAACAGAATTCATCTCAGGGCCACCCAGACAGACAAAATGTAAACACTGTGCATTTGCCCTCTTTGAATAACTGGCTGTTATGGCTGACCAGCTCTGGCTATCACATGCAAGTCCTGTACTAATCAAACTTCTGTGCCTCTTCTGCTTGGAAAAGGCCAACTTGGCTCCCACTGAAGGCCTTGTTTCTATGTTAGCAATCAGCAGCTCACACAACTCTAGAGGTATCGTTACCCAGCGTGCAGTGCATTTAGCTCACAATACAATTGTCAATTCAGATTACAACCACTGAGGAAAATGCCTAAAAATAGAGGCCTTCCAGGTGGCTCAGCAGATTGCTCTGCTTGCCACATACGCTAGAGCAAGTTCGCCTTTTCAGACTGTGCCTGTGGAGGAACAACAGCCCATTACTGGGCAGCAGGAGTCAGCATTACTCTTGCGTTAGATAAGAACTAAGTACCCAACTGCACCCAAGCCGACTGGCTTGGTCGGAAACAAACCTGGTTTGCTTCAGTGCTGTGTGCTCACCTGCAGGTAATGGGCAGAAAAGCGAGCGGCTCAGCAGGAAAAATGCAGGGCTGCAGGGCACATAGCTGGCAACCCCCCGCCTCCTGGTGACAGTCTCAGATCCCGTGCAATGCACAGCTGTACTTCATAGATTCCTGTGCTCCCCTTCTCATTGTATCTGACTGTCATCCAGCCGTGTACTAAGCAACACAACTACATGAAGTATCATTCTGTCTTCAGGTCTGAATTCTATGTGTTTGCATAGAAAGATTGACCAAGACCAGCTCCTCGGTACAGTGAAAAGATTCCAACTGAATAGCTCACCTGATAAACATCCACAAAATATCTCAATACAATTGTAAAAATAAATGGCGTCCTTTGACTGTGCAAAAGGAAGATGAGAAATGAACATTGAACAGCCATAGATCCGATCAGACACAGCTCCTGTGCGACTGAGTCAAACTTATAATTACTTCTTCCATTGTATCAAGTTTCAAGCAATGCACTTCAATGGAGAAAGTCAGCAAGAACAATTCTGAAGCTAAAGTGAGTGAAATAGAATTTGTGAACTTTCATATAAGAAAAGACATCAGCTGGAACTTCAACTCCCTGACTTGTTCTCTTTAATGAGCAATGACTTCCCTGTGTCTTCCGGACCTTCACACTTTGAAGAGACTAGGTAGAGAAATATTTGTCTGTTATTTATTAGCCTTTAACATATTTGTAGACATTTCTTTCTCAAGAGTTCTCCTGTATCTTGCAATCACACCTCACTAAGCTTCATGACTCCCCTTGCACAACACTCAGATTAAGCTGCAGAAGTTATGAACCATATGATGAAGCATTCAGTTCTTTGTGTCACATCATTACAAGATACTCCCATCTCTCTTGTGAGAAGGAACTGCATTTCCAATCCCCAGTTTGCAAACTAGAGCTTGGAAATACTATGCACATACAATGAACATCTAAGCCTACTATCATTCTAGAAGAACAGAAGTGGTGATGAATTGGCTCAAGAGCTAAGGCTGATGCTGAAGATTGTCCATCAATGTCTACAAAATGGAGGCAAGGCAGCCTTAATGGAACAAGAGAGCAGCTGCTTGCTGGTGCTAATTCTATGTGTCCTTACTGCAAAGCTGAAAAGAGTATTTTCAGCTTCTTATTTCATGACTAAGGCGTTCTGCAGGGCTCACAGATAAGCACACACTGTGCTCAGGCACTAAAAACTACCTAGTTTACACTGCCAGTGGGGCACCCTTAACCCCATTCCACCAGATCTTGCTTAGCACTTTTTTCAGAGATACTGCAGGGAGACCAGATGACAGAACTTTTAAAAACTGACTGAAGTGTGCCATGAGAATACTGCTTTATATGGGCCTGAATGGGAGAAAATTCCTCACAGTTTAAGCTTGTGAGCTTGCATTTGAGGCTGACGATAAACTATACTGGTAACTATAAATTTAAGGGGCTACTGTTCTTTTATTTCCAATTACAACAATAGGAAATTATGTTTACATATGGGAAAGACACCTTGTATTCTGAATCAGGCCAAAGTTGCTTGTCATATGCACTGCTGACCCAGCATGTCTACAGCCCACAGGTAGAGACCATGGGGGATGGTTACCTAAAACACTGCTGGTGCACAACACACATCCACCAGATCAGTCCGTGCCTACAACGTGACAAGCAGTACAAATCAGTCAGAACTGCAGAAGAATCTCTTCTCATCTGTAGAAAACCACAACCTGTGGGATGCCTGCTTCCCCCAGCGCTACAAGCGGTGCGTCCTCACACCCAGCCCCAGCTGAATGAGGAGTTGACCCTCTGGTTCTAAAGGCCACCCTCCCAAACTTCCTGCCATCGAGGCAAAACAAAAATCTGAGCTTTAAGTAAACAAAAGTAGGTTTTTCTGGTTGTTGTCTCCTGGTACATTTCATGTTTCAGTTGGATATCAGAAAGAACTTCTTTATAAAGGGTTGTTAAGCACTGCTTAGGCTCCCCTGGGAGATGGTTGAGTGGTCATCCCTGAGTGTGTTTAAAAACCATCTGGATGTGGTGCTCAGGGACATGATTTGGTGGTGGGTTGTTAGAGTTAGGGCAGCATGGTTAGCCTGTGGTTGGACTTGGTGACCTTAAGGTCTTTTCCAACCTGAGCAATTCTGTGATTCTATGATTTGAGGCAGCTAAGGATTTAACTTACTGGTTTTATCCATTTCCATTCTGCCAATGGGAAATAAGCTGGGAATCCTTCACGGTAACAACAGCTCTAGGAAGATGCTGTATGAGATGAGCTGAATTCAGAGCTAAGTACCTGAAAATCAAGTAGCATCTATTAAGTATTGATGAGTGGTGCACGGGCTGAAGTGATTCAGCAAATCTAGGAAAGGTCATTTAGCAATTAAGTAACTGACATAAGTTGTTTTAAAACGTGAGTTCTTGCTCCTTGAAAGCTTACCCTTAAACCAGGCAAGAGGCTGAGCCTATGTATGCCAGTGGAATGAACAATGTGTGTTCAAAACTCACGTGATCTAGTTTCCTAGCTGCTGCATGTGATATGCTGAGAGCTTTTCAGATGTATTGTGCAGATTTAAAAACATAAAGACATTTTACTCACTCCTTTTTAAAGGATGAATAAAACATTTTTTCAAAATTGTAATACTGAGAAATATGCATGCCTGGGTATTGTGCCTGAAATGGTTTCCTATGTATTATGCATGGCTAAGAATTCAGATTTTTCCATACTGTTTCTATTTTGCAAAGAAGCAACTAGAAAAGCATGATTTTGAACTAAGAAAAGAATCACAGTGGAAGAGGAGGGGATGCAAAAAAGGTTTTTCTAGAGTCCTATCTTCAAAAGAGCCACCTAGTTATGCTCATGGTGCAGTTCACAGGGCCCCCGGCTCACGTTTCCTCTGCAGAAAGAGGGAGACAGCACGAGAACATTCAGTACACAGGCTGCATTCATTCAGCTCTGTTTTTACTGTCACATCTTAATTCTATTCACCCCACCCAAAGCTGCAGGAACTTCCAAGACCTCCTTGTCCAAGCCTCCTGGCCTTTGCCAAGCTTGTCCTTCACAAGACCCGAGCAGAGCAACATGGCTCAGCACCCACCATCTCACTGGATACCTCGAGGCAACAGTGGGCACTGCTGGGAGTCTCTCGCTCAAGTATCACCACTTCTTTTCAAGTACTTTTATTTTTTATTCCTTACCCTTCACCACACACACACACTTCATTTGATGTCCCATGAATTTTGTTCTTGCACTGCTCCCTGATACGTTTGTTGTTCCTCTCTCCTCAGTGTTTGGAGGGAAGGAAGGTGGAAGAGGATGTTTCTTTCACTCAGGAGGGGCTGCTGCCTTTTCTGAAGGGAGGCAATCAGAAGAGGAGGGTGTAAGTGGATCTCAAGGGAAAATCATAAGAACAGGAATTTCCAATAAACCATTTCCCTGCTGTACTCCTAAAGCTTCTAGCAAGCTACGGCTTAAGGTTTTCCTGGTTATAAGAGACCTCTCTATTTCTAACAGCCTATTACCATTTTCTTCCCCTCTTGAATGTGTCTGATTTCTTCTCACACTCATCTCAGCTTTTGGCATCCACAACACCCAATTGCAAGGAGGCCTGGCCACCCATTATGCTGCTGTACAGTCAGGCATTTTGAAGTTTCATACATTTTTCTTAACAGAATAAAACCTTTCACCATCTGAAATTTATATTTCTTTGCTTTCAAAAACCCCTCTGATTAATGCAGCTGCTTTGCTGCTTTTTAAAACCTTAAGAAGCAACAGCCTTACAGAACTTACACCTGCTGGAGAAGAAAAGCTACAGACTGCATCACTTTGCTACGTTGCTCTGAACGTAAATGAAAATCACAGACATCTTTAAAGGATTGTTTCTTATAAATATGGAGATCGTTAGCTTGAGATTTGCAAGCATGAGTCTGCACTTCCC
The DNA here is from genome assembly GCF_019232065.1 of Centrocercus urophasianus. Classification (NCBI taxonomy): domain Eukaryota; kingdom Metazoa; phylum Chordata; class Aves; order Galliformes; family Phasianidae; genus Centrocercus; species Centrocercus urophasianus. The sequence goes on along the minus strand of NW_024884789.1, from coordinate 17,785,557 downwards.
CTGAAAAGCAAAGCATTTCCTGCTATGCACTGTACAACAAGGCCTTTCACATAGCAGCAATTTGAGAATATCTGGCAATGTTTCTATTTTAAGTACTGAGCCTCTTTGATACGATGGCTTTTACCCCACTAGAGGGATGTCTACACATGGAAAAGACAGCACTCATGGGCAGGTACATCTTGCCCTTCTATAGGAATTGTATCACCTGTATTACTGAAGGTGTGTTAATTCCATACAGATGAACTGCACTTACATGGCCAGAAGTACAAGATGTGCTCTGAAGTAGCACTCATGGTACCTTCCTTCCAATAGCTTTGCCTGGCCACCCAGGGAGCACGAAAATACCCATGATGAAGGATGTGTGGAAATGATATCAAAGTATTTTTTGGAGAAAATGGCAGAGCAGTAGAAAGCACAGATGATTTGTAGGTTCTCTGTGGAAGTGGCTTTCAGTCACAGACTCACTACAGTGTAGAGAAAGGCCTCCAAGGCACTGGAAGTTTTAGCAGAATCTAGAATCATTCCCTTCCAGAGCTTCATCCCTCGAGTTAAAAGTATTCTGTCAGCATCTTAAAAAAAAAAAAAAGAGAGAGGAAAAACAGCTATCTGCCATCAGTTCTGCTGTAATTAAGTCATTTTTACACTTGCTTTATAATGAACATGGTGGAATAGCCAAAATATTTGACTCTGCAAAAGAACTGGTTTGTTTGTTTTAAGTACTGCTATACAGCATGCGAGGAGAAAAAGCAGCTTTACGATGATCTTTAACCTTCCACTGTAATCCTAAGCCTCAGCTTTGGCCAGGTAGCAGAAATGTCTCCCTAAAACACATTTTTTCTTGATTTATGTGAGAGCTTATGTCAAATGACATCTAGCTTTTCCATTGACATCAGGCTGTTATTAAATGTTAGCAAACATCCTATCTTTAGAATGCTAACATAGGAAAACAAAATATCCTCTATCCCAGATGGCATTTCATCTTTCATACTTGATTTTTTTTCTGCTGAGAATAACAACTAAGATTGTGTTTTCTTGCATTGCTATCTATTCAGGTCTTGTGTAACACCAACAAAAGACAGGCTCTCATTCTTACCTTCTGTCAAAGGACATCAAGAAGAAATCAGCTGAAGCTGGCAAAACTGTTCAGCTGTGATTTTGCTGGATCAGAATCACAGCAAGGTTCTGCAAAGAATGACAACAGATACCTCTCAGTTTTCATGCATCAACTAAATTGGAAATTACAAAGCAACTGCCTACTGTATTAAAACTAACTCAAATTTAGCTTTGTGTGTGGAGAAGACATTCTATGTAAACGAAATGCTGATGCCATGCTCAGCACCATAAAACATGGGGGAGAGAGAGAGGGAACGAGAGGTACTAAGGAGGCACAGAGATTAAAGCAGATTGTTATAAAGGTTCAGCTTGACAAAACATCCAGAGCTCGGTTACATGTGCTTTTTTGGTGGCTGTCCCCCACTGATATCAGGTACAATGGAGGAAAGCTGAGTTTGGCCACCTGTATCACCTGAGAGGCTGATATTCACACTTAAGGCTCAGAGGCCTCTCCAGTTGACGTGGCTCTAGCTGTGTCACAGGGTATGTCCATGGAAGCCCTAATGAGGCACTGGATATTGGTTGCTCATTAGTATCAAAGAGCACTTACAGGATTTCTGCTTGTTGAGTAGAATCTCCAAAAAAACCCACTAGGAATGTTCACGATGCCTTGATCAAATTTATATGAAAAGATCTTAGATTATCAACTGATAAAAGACTTAAAAGGCAAAAAAAGACCACCAGGTCATATTCCTTACAGAGAGCACCAAGTGGTTTTTAGCTGAAGACCTGAGTCCCCAGGGCTGTACTGATCACTAACGCTGCCTAAATCTAACAAGCTACAAGCCAAAGTACAAATTCCATTTCTTCAGGGGGCTTCCAGTGGATCTTCAGCAATAAAAAAGAACCAGAATAAGTACATTTGGTAGCAAAGCATAATTAAATTACGATAATGCCAGGAACCCAGACTTCTGGTTGTTATCTCCCAGGTAAAGGCTATTTTAGGCACTGGGTCTCATGCTACGTGTCTTGTACAAACCCTCAGCCCAGAGCTCTCTGAAGCTTACACATAGGATTTGCAGATGCAGATGGAGAATAGCAGCAGTGTGGAAGCATCTGCCCTCTCTTTATTCCCTTCATCAACTGGGTTTCCTCCAGTTACAGTTAACCCGACTGCACACAGGACGTTTTTTGCCTCCAGCTATACAAGAGCTCCTGAAGTATCTCAGCCCAGTTACAGGCTTCTCATTTCTTGAGCACGGGTTGGAGGTACACATGAAAGCATCAGGAAGGATTGCTAGCCATGGCAAATCCCTGTTGCTAGGTAATAAAATTGGCAGAAGAAGCTGAATGTCCCTAAAGCTATACACACTGGGGAAAAAAACCTCTATCCTTGTTTATAGGGGTACCTGCAAGTACCAATTAGCAACAACAAACATGACCATGTTAGGCAACTCCATGCAAATGTCAGTACTCACTTGTTTTGAGAACACCAATAATATAGGAAGGATTTACAGAATCAGAAAAGATAATTACACCAATAGAAAAAGACTGTGGTATTCTGTATGTTGTCTGTATTTTGGTCACCTCATTTAATAAGGATGAGCAAAGGAACAAATCCATTGAGAAAAACTAGAAAGACAACAACCCTGATTTAGGAGCTCCTTATGCAGAAATCTGTTTACACCAAAAGCCAACAGGGAAGCATTACTATATTCTCACCTTCTCTTTGCAAAGCAAGTAGTGACTCCTGGGGTACTGGATTAGAAGGATTTGTCCTTGTGTAATAAACAGAGGGCTTTTTCTAAAACCTCATGGTGGAGGGGAATGCTGTTTCCTACCTCCTGAATCATCCATTTGTTTACACAAGGTACACCTTGTTTTAGGAAGGCTTCAGGAACACACTCAATAAATTCAGCAAATGATACATACTTCTACACCTCATCCCCTGAGCTCTGCTTCTGCTGCAGTTCTAGACAAAAACACGAATATCCATTACTATGAATGATACCAGCCTTCTCACCAGCAGCAGCAGTAACTGAAATGTCATATGCATCAAGCAATCTAAGACACAGAAAAGCTACTTTCTCCTTATCAAAGTGAATGGTTGGTCAGTTTGTCAAATCATTACTTCACAGATGACTTTCTTGCAATGCACAGAAAGACACCATATGAGAATAGTGAAAGATTGCACTCGAAATTGATTTGGAAATAATATCTAATAGAATACACCCTTATTTTAAATGCCTGACCTTCGCTGTTTCAGTCTACCTTCACCAAACAAACTCCAGCAAATTCCATCAAGGCTGGCTAAAGGGAACCCATCCCAAAGCTGACTTGAGAAAGAGAAGTCATGCATACTTTAATTAACAAGAAAACAACAACGTGCATTACAGCACAGCAGTCTCTGCGCTGCATGATATGCACTCCAATGTCAAAGCAGGAGTCCTTGAGGGCTGAGGAAGGAACAAGTCTTTAATTTCTGCTTTAGGCTATCAGTACAAGCAATTTTCCAATGCAACACTGCATATTTCTGATCAATATTCTTCTCCACACACTGATTATCAGCTCTGTTGATACAGGAATGTCTCCAGTACCTAACATTACATCATTTGGAGTTATACAAATACCCAATGTTCCACTCCCTAGCCCGCAGGCTCCTAGCACGGGATGCAAGTTTTCTCAGGAGTTACTTGTGTCCTGCTGCAGGAGATTAAGACCTCCATTTTATGCCTGGTAGATACGAGCAACTACATTAACCTTAAGCTGAAGGAGAACATTTTGTTATATAAGCACATCCCTGCTCTCATAATGCTATTCATATTAATACAAAACACAGGGGAGATTAAGCAAGTAAATTAAATTTATTAGTGTTCTGCTGTCTGCTTCCTAAACAGCACGAGATCTTAGGGGACCAGAGACGTCTCCCCGCATGGCACGCTCTGGGTTACGTGGCAGCAGGACAGCTGTGCAGGCAGGCACTCACATCACTGCTGCCCCATCCAGCTCTGTGCCTCAGCAGCTCTTTGGGCACCTGGGATGACTTTTACCTTCGTGCAACTGAAAAGTGACTTTCTGGGAGCAGAGATTCGTGCTGCCACCTCACTGCGCTGCTGCCACTTCTCCTCAAGAAGGAATGTCAAAAATATGTGATAAGCTGGTGACACTGACAGCAAAGATTATGAAGATGCTGAGCACGATAAATACTCAAAATAAGAGGCTCTGACCTACAGACTATTTTCAGTATCTCTGATAAACAGGACAAAAATAACAGCTTTGCACTGCAGAAAGTGAGAATCATTATCAAAAGCATTGAAATGAAGACAGTCTCACACAGGAATAGATTGCCCAGATAATTCTACAATTCTGTCACTGAAGATTTTCTTGCAAGCAGCTTTGTGAAGGGAGGCAAAGTTTGTAGGAAAAGAAAAAAAACTTTAGTTGGGTCTGGGTTACAAATATCAAACTCAAATATCATCGTGCTTCTGCGTCCATGAAGAAACAACTGCACAGAGGTTTACCTGTGTGCTTGCATCCCCCTCAGAAAAGGAACCATTCACCATTTCCAATAATAAGTTCCTACTGGAGCCATTGGTTTCAACCTTGGCTGAAGATAGCTGGAACTCCCAGAAACTGCACACCTACAGTCCAGTGAGCAGCTGCACACACAAGACTAATTCTAAAAGGCAAACAAACAGGAAAGCTGTATCGAGGTAACAGCTCTTCACTTATATAAAGCATATAAACAAGCAGGGGTACAACTGTTTACATGAGTGGATGGCGACAGGACAAGGGGAATGGTTCTAAACTGAGACAGGGGAGGTTCAGGTTGGATATGAGGAGGAAGTTTTTCCCCCAGAGGGTGGTGATGGAACAGGCTGCCCAAGGAGGCTGTGGATGCCCCATCCCTGCAGGCATTCAAGGCCAGGCTGGATGTGGCTCTGGGCAGCCTGGGCTGCTGGTTGGTGACCTGCACACAGCAGGGGGTTGGGACTGGATGAGCACTGTGCTCCTTTGCAACCCAGGCCATTCCATGATTAAGGAATTTTTATCAATACATACATTTAATATATTGAAGACTCTTTAAGTCCACTTTAATATTCCATCTGATGTTATGAGCGTGGCAAGGCGGGTTAAAGTGTACCATACAGTGTATTTTCTACTGAAGACATAGCAGCTGCATGTCAGACTCTCATGCCATTAAAAACTAGAAAAGCTTTGTCTTTGCTGTAAATTGCAGCGTATTTGGAACAGGGTGCTTTGAGTCTTGGACCCATCTATCATCATTAAACACTAATTGTGTTTAGCCAGTGGTGCTTAAATAAAAACAGGGAGAACAAGGCAGATATATGACACTAACTACACAGGCTTAGGATTCTGTTCACCTGCCCCATTAGGACCCAAGTTGAACACATGACAACCCTTTGGACTAGGAGGAGCTGCTCATCAGGGAAAGTATTTCTCAGAGAATGCACAAAAGAAGAAGAAATTTGCTTCTTTCTCTACACATACATAACTCATTAATGCCAGCTTTGTGTTGAGGCAGAGTCAAAGGGATGTTTTTCCCCTACACATTCAGTGCAAGAAACTGAACTCTGACAGAGTAGTGGCTGAAGTCCCTTCCGCTGAATTTACTGCATTATATGCATTAGGAAACATCCAGAGTTAATGAATGCAGAGATTAAAGAAGCAGAGATAATCACCAGTCCTGTCCATGGCCATTCCTGTCAGGAACACAGCTTACAGTAACTGCCCAGGGTCTCCTCTTTCTGCTCAGGTCACCATTGATGAGGATAGGAAATCTTGGCACTGATGAGGAGAGTTTCTCCTTCTATAATCCAGGGGCATGCAACAAATTGCTTATCTCCAATCTGCAATTCTCCCCTCCACCCATCTGGAAATTTGGATTAATTAATCAATGCCCTCATGCTTTCAAGGTCACAGAAAATGAAAGGCACTCAGCAAAACGGCTGCACTGACTGTGATTATTTATTATTATTTTTTAATGTAAGCAGAAAATCTGTGAGGCAAAAAACACCTTCATCTGTGCCATATCCTGCTGGATGAGATCCCACAGCTCCCTTGTAAACCTCAAAGCTCCTCAAGGGAAATACTCAACGTGATAGGGAGCAAAATGACAGCATCATTACAACAGAGAACACCTCAAGAGTTAGGGATGCCACTGACAGTGAAACTGCAACACCACATAAACTTGTGGAAACTGTTCCTGGAGATGCACACCAACTGAAACCACTGGAAAAGAAGAAATGAAAACTTAACTGGGGAAACATTCCGACTTCGGAGATCAAGAAGCATTAACTGTTAAAATTCTGGAAGATCCTGAAGGACCACTTAATTTCAGTGCTGCTTCAAGGGTGGATTCTTCATCTTCAACCTTGATAAGGCCGTTGAAAAGAGCAACTATGAAACGTATCTGCAAAATAACATTTGAACTTCATGCCAAACACAAGCCAGGCTTCACTCCTGCCTTACAACAATAAAGTACAGGCAGAGATGTACCAATTTGGTTCTACTTCTTCACTTAAAAAATCAAAACCTTATTGCAAGGGGTTTTGCAAGGAAAAAAATGTAATAGAATTAAAAAAAAATAAAAATAAAAAAGCAAAATTCAGTGCCTGCAATTCAGCAGCTGGGGGAAGAGGGCCCAGAAGTAAAGGAGCTTCTGACACCGCCTGGGACAGCAGAGGCCATCAACATCAGAGCTACAGCATCACTCTGGCTTCAAACCAAATTCACCTCCCTCAATGCTGACATGCGTTGACAGACCTGCACGAAGATATTTTTGTGATGGGAACAGAACTGCCATGTAATAATCAAATACTGAGATGCTGTAATTTCATTAGCACTGAGAAGCCCGGGCAGCGAGGCTGCTGACTGTCAGCTTCCATTCAGATCAAAGCAGGACCAATTAACCATGCAAGACGTTGATTAATGGAAATGAATCTGTCAGTTACTGAGGAAGTCACACAGCTACTAACAACACAACTTAAGCATCAGGTAACACAGCTGAGTATAAAAATCAAAGTAATAGATCAAATACTTTGAACAGAACATTTTTACTAGCCTGTTATTTACGCCACTGTGAGTAATCCCACTTATCCCTTTAGCACAGCTGGATAGAAGAGGATGGATGATGAGCTGACAGTATCACAGGGAAACCTCCAGATTTTCTAAAATAAGCAATAAAAGGGGCATTTAATCTCTTTTATGCATCTTGTAGTCTCTGGTTTGTCAATAAATTACTTGTTCAACTTGTGGAAGCCTGCACTTTTGGCAGGCATACATAAACTTAATAATAAAGTGATGGCAATACATTTTTATTATTGCTGTTATGCCCGTCATTACTATCACAAAACAGTACTGAGCAGGCACAACACTCTTCTCTTCCTGCACGCATCCCTCTGCCTCTGCTCTCTAGAGCTAAGAGCTTTACGTGGTCAGCAAGGTCAAGTCCCTGCACCCTGCATGTTTGCCGTGTTCATGTGGCCTAAGGCCACACAAAGAACAAGCTGCAAAATGAAATTAGATAGTGAATTTAAAAAAATACACTTTAAAAGGGAGAAAATTACAATACAAGGGCTTACTTCTGAGTTGAACAGACACAGCTGTTTTGGCAGTGGTATGAACAGCAATTAAAAGAACACCAGGCAGCAGGAAAGCTTTCTTGGTAAACGCGAGACTCTTGGCAGTAACATCCTTAACATCCTCCTCTCCATTTTACATCTACCTACATACGATACAGGTGTGTATGTACATAGTAATGAAGCAGCTAGGCTGCTAAAATCTACTGGCAATAGTTGCAGAAGGAATAAAGTCTGAATTCCATCCATAAGGATGGCAATACAAAGTTGGAGGGAGAAAAGCAAAACTGAAAGAAATTGCTTGAAATAGAACGCTGAGGAAAGATGGGCTGCACCTGAAACAACAAAAGAAGCTGTGAGACCTAGGGGAGAAAAATAACAGACTTAACACAGAGATCCTTAACAATCCACCCTCATGAAACTACATCAGCTTTGCCAGCAGGCTCCCTTTCACTTTAGATCTTAGAGTTTTTTAAATGCAACAAGTTAAATCTATTTAGATTTTTTTGTTTGTTTGTCTCATGCAGAAAAGATGAGCCGGTAGCTGCTTCTTCCAGCTGGCAATCAGTGAGTATACTGCAAACTGCCTGAAAGATAACACACCAGGCATAGCCATACCAACCCAACAGTTCACAGAACCCAGCCACTACCGTGTGACAGACACCAGGGAAAAGCACCACAGCTCTTTGGCAAGAGACAGAAGGAGTTCTAAGCCTCACCTCTTAAAGGAATTCCACCGCTTTGAAAGACCAAATTATCTGCAAGTGTCCCACCCTTAACTGCCTAAATGCGTTTTCATCCTTCAGCCATTTCTCCCTCCTCCAAATTATGAGGAATGGCCATTCTACAAGGACAGTATGAATGGTTGCTGTTGATGTACTACTTTAGTTCAGTAACTCAGCTTTGATAGAAGGCTGAACTCTTCTTTTCCTCCTACAGAATCTGTTAGTAGATCTGCCATGAATCACTCCTAGAAAACGAGGCACTAGAAACTGTTGTAGAAAATGGCTTGTTTGCAGCTTCTGCTGAATAGGAGCACTACTGATTGAATGCATGCACGCGACCTTTCTCTGACATTTCTATTCCTTCTCCTGTAGTTTCCAAGGAAGTCCCAAGTTTACAAGCCAGCTCAGCACATTTGATAAGCACAATCTGAGAAATCCTCTCAGAGAAGCAGTGATTGGAGAAAGCAACCAGGAGGCCCATGCTGTGTTCCCTGCTCCATGGCTGAGCTTTCTAGGTGGCCCTGTCAAGTCCTGGAACGACTGCGTTTCCCTACCTGCAGAACTTTCTGATGAATACCTCCCTTTTGAAAATGCAGCAACATCATTTACTACGAAAGGTGCCTCAAATGGTAACCTGGCTTCTGGGTTGTGACCTCAGGCAAAACCCAGAACTGCTGGATGACAGAACTGCCAATCTGTATTTACTAACAGACAGAAGCATCTCGGTGTGACCAACAGGTCACTCCTGTCACCAGAGGTTTTGTTTTGAGGCAGCAGTTACTCACGCTATTTTCACCTTATTCACATCAGCCAAACCAGCAACACGAGGGCAAACCACAGAAAGAAAAAATAAATATAAAACATATCCCACATAAACAACAAAATAATACACCTTTACTACTTGTGTTCCATTTAATGTAGCTGAAGGACAACTAGTTAGCCTAACCTCATCTTGGTTGAGCACATGGTGCTGGCAGCAGGCAATGCTCAGACCTGGGATTAATGCTATTAGCTTAGCACCCTCAAACATGCAAATATAGTTTAACAGCGGTGAAGTGGCATCCCCACATCAGTACAGGTCAGCATGGACTCCCACAAACAGCTTCCAGGCTCCTTCATGCTCCACAGTGACCCTGCCCCGTATAAACAGCATTTATTTTCACTGTTAATGAACCAAGATGTGAGCTATAAATGGAATACATAAGTGCAGCCTTGCCATGAATCACTGCACCACAGTCATTCCCCTCAGTAAAATGTAACATCAGGTAGCTGAGGAGCAACCTGTAACAGGCAGCAAAGTGGGAAAGAGGCACAGCTGCAGCATACCCAGCCAGCTGGACAAACACAGAATCAGAACGGCCAGGGTTGGAAGGGACCTTGAGGATCACAAATCTCCAACCCCCTGCCACATGCAGGGACACCAACCTCCACATTTCACAGCAGCCCAGGGCTCCATCCAACCTGGCCTTGCACACCTCCAGGGATGGACGGGGCATCACAGCCTCTCTGGGCAGCTGTTCCAGCATCTCCCCCTCTCATAGTAAAGAACTTCCCCCTGACATCTGACCTCAATCTCCCCTCCCTCAACTTCAGACCATTTCCCCTTGTCCTGCTGTTATCTACCATTTCAAAGAGTTGATTCCCCTCCTGTTCGTAGGCTCCCTTTAGGTACTGAAGGCTGCAGTGAGGTCACCCCACAGCCTTCTTTTCTCCAGGCTGAACAAGCCCAGCTCCCCAGCCTGTCTTCGTAGGGGAGGTGCTCCAGTCCCCCGATCATCTTTGTGGCTCTCCTCTGGACCCTCCCCACCAGCTCTCTGTCTTTCTTGTACTGGGGGCTCCACACCAGGGCAACTGAAAAACACGAGCTGCTGTGACATTTAGCACAGATCCTCAGTACCACAGAAGCACTGCAAGCCAAACTCAACACCTTGCTGAATCAAGGACTGAAAAAGGCACCCTAAAACTTAGGAAAACCATTATGAGGAATCGAGAACAGACTTCACCTGGAAGGAAGATGGGTGCTGATTGCAGTCGGCTTCCACACACTGCACTGAGCTCAGTGGGCTGCAGGCAGCTCTACAGCCGCCATGTCCACACCGCGCAGCCCCAGCAGTCCCTCAGCCCACAAAATGGCGGCTGCACACACCCCTCAGGCTGCGCTTCTCTCCCTCGGCACAACCAGAGAGCTCCACTGCACCATATATGCATGGATATGACTGCAATCTGGTGTGTAATTAGCTATTAGGAGACAGGGCGATAGGCAGCAGCCTGCACCCAGAAAACTAGCGCTCTCAAAAGGAGGCACCAAACCCCACAAGACGGGTACCCGGCACTGAAGAACAGCAGCACCACGCCTCGAGTCCCCCCGCTTTGCAGAGACGTGCACGAGCCCGGGCACGCTGCCGGATTGGCTCTCGATTCTGCGCTGCGCGCTGATTGGTGAAGAGAACCACTCGCGCGCTCCTTCTTCCCTCCTATTGGCTCCTGCTTCCCGCCCAGCGCCTGACTCCCCGCCCGCCTCCTGCTCTCCCTCACGCAACATGGCTACGCGCAGGGGTCGTTCGCGCGGCCGCTCCCAGGCGGCCCAAGCCTCCCCCGGAACGCCCGAGCGGCCGAGCGGCGCGGGCGGCACCTCCCTGCTCGCCAGCGCCACCACCTGGCCCCTGAAGCGCTACGGCCGCTTCTTGTCCCCGGCGGACAGCGAGGACGGGGAGGGAGGCGGCCACTCCTGGAAGGTGACGGCGTGGAGCGTGCGCGGTGTCCGTGCTGCTGGTCCTGAGGGGTTCTGAGGGCAGCTGGGTGTAAAACAGCGACAGCAGGGGGATTGCGGGCACCTGCTGCGAGCCTGAGACACATCACCCAGTCCAACCCCTGCTAAAGCAGGTTCCCTGCAGTGTGTTACACGGGGGTCCGGGTGGGTTTTGGACACCTCCAGGGAAGGAGATCCAGCTGTGTGGGCAGCCTGTGTCACCCACTAAGAATTTTATGTTCACATGAAGCTTCCAGTCAGTGCTCGCTGCCCCTCGTCCTGCCATTGCACACCACCACAAAGCCTGGCCCCGTCCGCTTGGCTGCAACGCTGTAGGTATGGCTAAGCACTGATCAGACCCCCCTCCAGCCTCCTCCGAGCTCAGCAGTCCCAGGTCTCTCACCTGTCCCTGACTCCTGGCACCCTTTCCTTTTGCACTTGGGAGAGTCTTGTTCTGCACTCGAAAGGCTGTGTCTTTACTTTGTGAATCTTTCTAAAGGTTTTTGAATCAAACGAGGAGACTGGTCATCTTATCCTTACCATTGTTGTTTCTGGCCATTTCTTTATTTCCCAAGGAAGAACAGTGCTGGTAAGTTGTTCAGTTTCTTGTGTATAAAGAACGTTTCTCCTTTGTTAGCATTAATAATGGCTTATTTTTCCCATCTGTTTCATGTTCTCTCTCCCTATATTTTGTTTTATTGTATGTGTGGAAGGTACCACATAGTATTCAGTCTTTTCATTTAGAGCAACACTAAAAGTATTATTTCATACAGAGGAACAGTATTTCTTCTGTGTTTCTGCAAATCTAGTTTAAGACAACAGTGCTGCAGAGTTTGATAGATGCTATTACTTCTTTTTGTCCAACATAATTCCTCAGCCTAAGAAAAACAGAATATGGCCTTTAGAAATGGATAAAAATGTAACTTCTTGGAAGGTTTGCTATGTGGTCCAGCCAGTTTCTTGCCAGTCACCTGTTAGTATTTTGGTGCTGATCAGTTGGTTTATCACGTGGCATGTTTTTGTCTGGTTGATTTTGATGCTGGGTAGCCTAACATCTCTCTTACACTCTTGGAGGCAAAATAACAACTTCAGATTGTGTCAATTGATTCTGCTGTAGATTGTGTTTCAGTAGGGCTGTTTACTAACGGTGAAGATATCATTAAACACCTCACCTAGAAGGAATTGGTTTGATGCTGAGATTACTCCATTCCCTGCAGCAGAGAAGCCTGTCCTGGAAGGTGGTATCCACTTTGAACATCAGTATTCAGTGATGACAGCAAGTAGGAATTGGCTGATAAAAATGCTAGCAGGTTATGACAAACCAACAGAAAATGCTGCACTGCTAAATATACATATTTTTAAATAGAACATGTAAGTGGGTATGTGTAAAGTTAAACATTAGTTTTTGCTGTGCCTCTTAAGAAGTCTTATGCTTAAAGAATAAAAGCATAGAGGGAGAGTCCCATGTAGACATTCCAGATTTTAAGAATCAGTTTAAAAATTCAAGATATCCTTTACTTTTGGGTGTGTTAAGTGTGTCAAATAGGTGATGAGTGAGCTAACAGGGAGGTGTCTGGATGCCCTTTGTGCGAGACACGGTGTTTATATACAGTTAGGAAGAACACGTTGAATGTTTTTGGATGAGGTAAAAATGAAAGATGGAAGATATTACAGCCTATTTTGAGTGTTGAAGTTGTGTGGAGCCAGTAGTTGGACTCATTGATTCTTACGGGTCCCTTCCAACTTGGGACATTCTAGGATATCTAGGGATACAATATCTATAATATCTAGGGATATAATAAACAATGAATAAGAAAAGGAGTTGGAGTAATTGAATGCACAGATACTTAATACAGAAGCAATTAAATAAGAACTGCCAAATTCTGTGGGGAATGAATCAGTGCAGAATGCCCCTCACCTGGGACTGGTATCATTCTAGTACCCTGTGTACTGACTAGCAGGCTTGTATTGCTTTGTACCCTTGAAATAACCATTAAAAGCTAGCTGAAAGACTGCTTTAGAAACTAATGAAAGAGAGGAAAAGCATGGACAAGAGCTGTAGTGCTTTGACGACTACACCTGGCATAGACAGTGTACAAAATTGGTAATGTACGCATTTAAAAACCTGACTGCGCATTCCTTTGGGTGCACATCTCCTAGTACACATAATTGAGGTCACGCTGTAGATATTCTGTGCATACAGAACTAATTGCATTGTGAATTGCATTGCTGCAACTTGCCCTATGACTACTCATCTCTCTCTGCAAGAGCCCACATTGGAGTAGTCCTCCCAAAGTTTCCTCTTAAGCAAATACAGCTTGCTGAAAAACCAAGCAGCTATCCAGCTATTTCTGAACACAGGTGGGCATCTACAGCACTCTGTTGGGTTTTCAGTTCACAAGTGATTTGGTCCAGCACATCTGGCTGCTTGGACTTGTTCCTTAAGCACATGCCTTCCCAGAAGGATGTCCCTTTCCTCAGTGCCATGCAAGACTGATGTGCTTTGATAAAATTCTTGTGCTTAGGACAATCCCAATCCACAGGTATCCTTTGAGGCTTTGAAGAACAGGCTGTGGAATCTGTTTGTATGATTTTTTTTTTTATGATGATAGCAGTTACTATCATCAACCAGAATGATGCGCAGGTATTGTGCTGAAACGGCACAGGCAGCAATGCTGCTGGCCAGATAACAGCATTGATATCACAGTATGTGTGGCCATTACAGAACCTCTGAACAGTTTTGTTCAAGTAGCTCACAGGGACACCAGAAATTCTATGTCATTTCAGTATCACTCAAACTGGAACTGCAGAGGCCACTGGTGGCAAAGACCTTGTTGCGATGCCGTGTCACAAGACAACTGCCATGTCATGCAATCTGTGTTGTTGTTGCAGAAATAAGCAGACTGTAGAAGTGGTGAATCTCACTGGTGCTATCTCCCTGTGGTCTCCAGCTCCCAGTTGCCAGAAACCTGTCACAATATTATAAACAGGCTTTGCATGACTAAATACACAGCTCTCCCTTGAATCTGTCACAGACCACATCTTCTCGCTGGGGGTCCATTATAATGGACATTTTGTCACGTGGGATAATGTGAAATTCACAAGTTTTGCTCCAGAGAGAACATATCAAGTTTGACAGAGCTCTGCAATTGTGGGAAGTACACAGCTCAGGTTTTTAAGATGTGTGTTCATTTCTACTTGCTCCCATGGGCTGCTGAGTATTTCCTTTTCAAGGATGAGGTGTTCTGCAACACAGATACGCCGCCTTGCTTGCACCGAAATTCCCTCCGATGTAAATTACAGAATTGTTTGAGTTGGAAGGCACCAATAAAGGTCCAGTCCAGCCTCCTGCAATGCACAGGGACCCCCACAGCACATCAGGTGCTCAGAGCCCCCCAGCCTGACCTGGTGTTTGCAGGGGTGGGGCACCACCACCTCTCTGGGCAACCTGTGCCCTTAGTGTAAAAAAAACAACTTTCTCTTATATCCAATCTAAATCTCTCCTCTTTTATTTTGAAACCATTTCCCCTAAAGAATAGTTTCTTGCTGTGTGGTAACTACGTCCTTTAAAAGTTGATGTTGAATCTTCTGATCCATTTTCTAATCCTTGCTTTTCAGGCCTTTTGATGTACTACAGGCTCCTGATTTTGAGGGAACTGGATAATGGCTACTGTAGCTTTACCTCTGATCCTTTGATAGGAGGCACAAGATCTGTGTGTAAGCGTTTCCAAACACTGTTGCAGAAAAGTATGTTGTCCATGATGTGAGGTGACCAAGCAGGGCAGTCACAGCAGTCCCACTTTCTGCAACACCCCGGAGAAGACTGAAGGTGACCTTACTGACTCTGGGGTGCACCATGTAGGCTCTTTGCACTTTACAGGTTTTAAGGAATGGTAGAAAAGATCTCCTTGTAAGAATGGTGTTCCTTGTGTAAACAAGGCTTAACATGCACTAGAGATGTGACATTTAGCTCAAGAACCACTGGATGTTTTACGCTGATTTGAATACCAGAAGTCTGCTGTAGTTTGCTAAAACCCAAATGAACCAGCCACCAACCTGCAACAAGCGCTGTTCTCCAGTTTTCCCTCTGTAAAATTTCTGTGGCTGGATTACAAAGGCATTTTCTTTTCCTGCAGTGGAAATCCAAGAATGGAAGGAATCCTTATCTAAATGCAAGAATTCATTCCATGGTAAACGTTCCCAATTTATTTATTTATTCTGATTGCAGCAGTAAATGAAACCTTGCCCAACTCCAAGAGTTTCAACATGAACCTAAATAATAGATTAAAAAAGAATCATAGGATATCCTGAGTTGGAAGGGACCCATAAGGATCATCAAGTCCAAGCCCTGGCTCCACTCAGGGCCACCCAAAAATCAGACCACATGTCTGAGACTGGTCCACGTGCTTCTTGTACTGCAGCAGCTTGGTGCTGTGCCCACTGCTCGTTCCAGAGCCCAACTATCCCCTGGTGAAGAACCATTTCCTGACAGCCAGCCTCATCCTCCCGCAGTGCAGCTCTGTGTTCCCTTAGGTTCTGTTGGTGGACACCAGAGAGAGGAGAGTAGGGCCACCCCTCCAACCCCCTTGTGAGGAAGCACAGCGAGGTCACCCTTCAATCCAGTTTTTATCCAACATTTATCACAAAGGTGATTAACTGAATATTTTTAAATGGGCAGTACTGTAGTATGATGTATTCTCACCTCTTCTAGTGTGAAATTGGAACATGCTAAAATTGGTGTGGTAACGGCTTCATATTATTTTGTTTTGTGCCTTCTGTTTTCTTTAGGAAAAGTCAGAGTACATCTGTTCTTCAGTGGTGTGTGTGTTTTATAAAAGCCAAAATGAACCTTTTTAGCTGCCAGCGAGTTCTTGGTGATGCTAGTAAGATTGTGGGTGGATCTTTTTAAAAGTCTAGAAAAAAAATATAATTGGTTTCATGCTGAGAAGTGTTAATTTCAGACTTCGTATTTCATAGAGAAATGCTCTTTTTCATTCTGCAGTAACTGTCAGTGGTGGTTGGACTTGGTGCTGATCGGGTCCATTTATGGAAAACTTTCAGTGCATCTCCATTTGCACACAACTGAGGTGAAAAACAGTTCAGAAATGGGAACGTGTGTTTCATTAATGGCTGAATTAAGCTGATGCATTTGGGGAAGAACACTCAGGCATTCCTGACTTTGTATCAACGTATTTTCTCTTAAATGCTTGCCTTGCAGTCCTTACCGTTTTCTTAAAGCAGGAGTGTTGAGGAATCTTTTCTTAAAAAGAAGTAGCTCCGTAGAGCCAGGTGACTGTGATCTGTCTGTAAGGTTTATAAAACAGTTACAGAATGCTCACATCTAACAACTTCAATACATACAATAGCCCTACAGAATTATTTTAATGAGTCACAACATAGTGAGGTATTCAGTGAGTTCTTTTCTGTCAGCCTTTTCACTAATGAAATCTGAAATACTGTGTTCTTGCCAGAGAGAGCCCTGCAGTGTGGGCACTGAGGCTGAGCACTTTCAGAGCAGGCAGAGGAGCGCGCGCCTCGTGCTGAGCACTGCTGCGTGGTGAGGTGCTGTTGTTTTGACATGATTTCAGTACCTGAAAACGCTCCAGAACTGCTGATGAAAGCAAGTCCGTGCTGCTGGAAGGAGTGATTGTGTGCAAGTCCAGCGTTTCCAGCAGTTGCCCAAAGAAACCAAATTATTTACTTGTATGAGTAAACTCCCAAGGAATGGGAATGCTTTCAAGGCCGTTTTAAACATTCTGTAATGACACATCCAGAAATGACTACCTGTGAGCAGCCAGATGGGATGGAGGGTAAATAGAACTTCAGAGCCTGCAAGATACAAATCCATCACATCTAATGTACATCAAAGGGGGTCTTGTTCGTGATTTTCGGTGTTTCATTTGGAATTAAATTGCATAACATGCTTACAGGACCTGTTTTTGCAGTGTAGCCTAACAGATGGGTAGGAAAATCTCATTCCTGCACCCTGTAGGTAATGGAATTTTAACAGGAATACCTCCACAGCCTCTCCAGCAGTTTCTGGCTGTGCTCTGAGGACACATTGTGTTCGCTGTACGCTGCACAGTTGTATACTTTATTTCCTGTCCTTCCTTCAAATCACACATCATGAACGTTTTACTTCAGTGTTTTATTGGATGCAATTAATTCCCGTGCTAGAATCCTTAGTACCCTACAAGTTAAACAAATTGAAACTGTGACGAGGGTTTATTTAATAGGATAAAATGAATCAGAGTAATTGATTTGCGACATGATCTTTGGAACTGTAAGTCAAGCATCCTTAGAGCCCTCCTGGTCTGCTCCTGACTTCCAGTAACTGAACAGTTCCTAGGGTGCAGTAGATTCTAACCTCATGAATTAGGCAAGTGTTCAGCATCCGTTCTGATGTTCTTTGGATGTTTTCTCTTTGGAGCACCTGAAACTGAGTCCCAAACTTAAATTTTAGTTTGTTTCAATGTGTCCTGTTGACATGTTCAGTTTGGATAAGCTGAATGTCTCTGTACATTAGTTTCCCCATTTATATCTGCTGTATTGACACATTCCTGTTGTACAGTGATGACTAGCAGCAATAATTAGTTGTAAGGGGTTCTGATCTGTACTATTCTTTTGCCCTTCATTCTACTAAACTGAACTACAGCAGCGATACATATTTATGAAATAATTAGCATAAATTATTAGCATAAATTAGCAAAAAGTACTTAGATAAAGTACTGATTTAACAAAGTTTATATTTTGTATCAGGGCTTAAAGAAGAAATTTCTTGATTTGACTTACTGATGGGATGCCTTCAGGAGCCTCAGCCAGCTCATCTCGTGAGCAAACTGTTCACCTTTCTGGGTCAGCTGTTATTGTTTAAAATTGTAGCTTAAAAAATACATGTTTTTTCAAGTTCTAACTTAAAAACATATCCAGATTTGTCCTGAATCAGGGGTTTAAGTTTTGTTGTTTGCTCCTTTGGGGGGCTACAGTAGGTGTGTGTCTGTGGGAGCTCTGTAGAAAGCGAATGCCTGGCAGTGGGAGCTCCTGCACCCAGCGCCTTGGCAAAGGACAGCTGTCACCGAGTGCCCCGTGCAGGGTTGCCTCAGGTGTGTCCTGCAGTTGGTATTTGCTTTGGCTTTCCTGCTGTGTCAAGAAAACCCTCTGATCAGCTCTCCAGAATCAGAGCTTAACACCAGCATTTAAAATCAGGCTTCTAAGGGACTGGGGATGAAGAAATTGCATGCAGAGAGATAACAGAGCTTAACATCCTTTTATTCCTCCTTAGCTTGCAGTCTGTCTGCCGTGACTTTTTGGCCTTTTCTCCTTTCCAATTCCTGTTCTATATTCTGAAGATATGGCTGAGCCAGCTGATGCTTACACCAACTAAGACCTGTGTTACACACAGCCTGAGAAGCACATGGCTTCTGCTATGCATGGAGCTCCCCAGAGATGCTGTGGCAGTATTTAGATTGCTGAGACAGATACAGAAGGAAGGAAGGAAGGCATCTTCAGATTCTGTGATTCTCCTTCTGCATGTGTTCGTCTTAACATAATAATGAGGGTTTGAACTGAATTACTTTCAGAGATTAATTTTCACACCTACTGGCCTTAGGATGGAATTCAAGATTTATTTCATAGTCATTAATGAAAAAAAATAAATAAGCAGTTTTCTGTGTTAGCTGTGTTCATATGTTGCTTAGCACTTTCTAGATGACAGAATAATGGAAGATTTGTAACAATAAGCAATACCTTGCACCACAGAACAAGGGCCTCATTATCCAGCCACTTTTTCAATGCTGAAGTGTAAAACCAGAACAAAAGTTGTTCCCAATTAATGACAGGACTATGTGGGTGTCAATCTGGAATAGCATTATTGGCTTCTCTGCCTCTTGGGTGATGTGGTCACGTCTTGTCCTGTTCCTAAAATACATGGCAAGCGTCTTGCTTTGTTTTCTGCTGTCATTTATTTTTTCTCAGGGTCCTTCCTTGGAAGGACTTTTGTCACAGATGTGTGAAATTGTTTCCCTTGAATGCAGTGTTCGCACAAGCGTGACCCTGGAGAATGGCATTAAGGAGGATGTGCACGATTGAAAACTAATCATCAAACTTAGGAAATTACTGCCACTTGTATCTTCAGGCTGCAAACTGAGGTCTTTTGTTCCTGCCCAATTTTACATCTCCTTTCTGTCTCGGTTCCCAATTAATCTCCTACTGCCATCTGTCTTTGCTCGCACTCAGTGCTGCTCAGCCGTGCTCCACTCTGAATGCAAAGCAGGTATTGGTGTGGCCTGCCTGAGGGAAACGTGACCACAGCTGCTTGGATCTGTGTGTGCACAGCAGCACAGGGATGGCATCACGGAGCTGCTGGTACCATCTGTTTCTCTGTGCACATGGTGAGAGCAGATTTAAAGCTGATCCAGTTACCGACGTGAGGGATTTAATGGTGGAGTCCATTCTGAGTAGTTCTGTGACACTGAGTTTCTCCAAAACATCCCCTCTCCTTTTGCACCAAACCAGCTCTGTTGTACTGCTCAAGTCACGCACCAAATTTTCCTATTTGCTTTCACTATTTTTAGGTTTTTTTCTGCTTTGCAATATACAGTCATCCAGATGTACAAGAGGAAAGGAAGCTCTTTCTGTTTTGTTCTTCATTTAGTTAATTAAACTTGAAGAAAATTCAATTTCAGTTAATTAAATTTGGGGTTTGGAGTTGAATAATTAGGTGCACAAAAATAATGCTAACTGCTATTTATTTCTCTGGCTTGCTTTACCTCAGAAACAGGTATATAAGCAAAAGACAACCTGGGAAACATCAGTGTAACTGGTAGGAAAGTTAAACATTAGCTGCCTTTTATGATCTCTGTGAAAATGGTGATTATTTTAAGGAGATTTGTTCTACCGACGTCTTACAGAGAAAGGAAGAATGCTATAAAAATAGGCTTACTGTGAGAACAGCCTCGTGTAAACAAACAGATCGTGTGCAGCTCGAGCGGTAAGCGGCTGAAATGGATGGAGTAAGCAGGAGGGGCCACGAGTTGAAGAAAATGGCCTAGTGAAAGGGTGGTACCAGAACTGCTCCTCCAGCAGCCCTGGCTGTGGGTAGGAAGCAGTCCTGCTCCAACTCGCATTATTTCCTGGGTGGTTTGGTTGCCCAGGACTCAGCCCGGCTGCTTAACCAGAGTGCGCAGCTCTGAACGGACCCGCGTGTTCTGAGAAGGTACGGATATTCCTCTGAGTATGAAACACACTCAGCAGCCCGAAAGGGGGGAAATAAGTTCCTTGTGCTGCTGAGCAGTCCGTCACATTTGAAGAGATGGTCAGAACTGGAGTATATGAATACCAAGTTATCCAGGCTGCTGCTTGTTTACCTGGATTCCAACTGGAGAAATGCCTGCCTGGCCCTCGGCGAAATGCACGAGGTCCCATTAGTCGGGATTGCCTGCCCTCTGCTGCCTTCTCCAGCAACTTCACAGGCTTTGGGAGGAGAGGTGGAAGTTCTGCTCTGGCTGGCTCATTGTGCATCTCAAGGTCACTTTCATAACGTGCATACTAAATATATATGGAAATTAGAATGTGCTCTGACAGTTGTTACTGGAGCTACCAATTCCAATTTAATTCAGCGTGGTAAAAATTACTTATTGGCAGTTGTTCAGTAGATACAAAAATGCCCGTACTGAGACAACAGTCATCTTCGTTAGGGTTTAAATTATATCACATCATTTGAGCGCGTAGTTTGGAGTACTGTAAGTTTGCTGTGCAAGTAGTTTGTGCTCTGCTTTGTTTCAGGAGGGCTTCTCATTAATTGACTCCCAGAAGTGGCTGAGGATAGCAAGACGAGCAGACTGCCTGCTGCTCCATGCTCAGTCAAAGGTAGGGAGTTACAATGCAGTATTTATAATTGCTATCAGTTCTGGCTAGCTGATGTTTTTCAATACTGGATAAATTAAACCAGAAACTTTAAGGTCACATAAACTGTGTATATAAATTAAGAGTGCTGGTATTTTTTTCTTTGCTCTTATTTGTTGTTTTACTTTAGGTATGAAACAAACCTGGATTGAATCGTTTGTGTCTTTTGTATCTGCTGCTCCTTGAGGCTTTCAGCCTCCTCAGAGTTAGCTGCTAAGACAGCTAGGCCAATATTTCTTTGGGATTCCATTTGCCAGCCTGAACATCAAAGCCTGAAGCAGCCAATGCTGGGAAAGCCGCACTGCTAACAGTTAAAAAGATAAAAGCAATCTCTGCACATACAGAATCCTGCTGCCTGTCAGCCACGCGTCTCTGTGGCACATGAATATACCCAAACAAGTGATTGAGCCTTCTTCTGGCTACAGATAGTAGTGCCAGTCTGGTCACTCACACAGCTGGTGTGGAAGAGATTGGAAGGGACCTGCATTACTGTCTCCTTCATGAAAAGGGGTTGGTCAGACATGAAGTTGGTAACAAGTGTCACGTCTTTACTTGTGTATAAATCTCAGTTTTCCTGGTTGTAGAGCCTTTCCAGGAGCTCTTTCAGAAACCAAACCTGTCTCATAGTGAGAATACCTCATTCTTTCTCCCCGATACGTTCTGCTCTTTGTTGTTTCAGCCTAAACAGCTGCTTCCAATTTAACTCTCTTTACTTGATGAGGGAATTCACCTTTAGGTTAGGAAAGGAAGTTTTGGAAAGAACCACACATTCAGTGGCTGCTAGAGACCACCATGAACTCTAGGAACCTCTCAGAACTATTAAGGCATGAAAACATCTCAAGTGCTCTTTGTTGTTCTGGCTTTTCCCGACAGGAACTCTTGCAGGAGGCGTGCAGTAGGTTATTGTAATTGCACACAGCAATATCCAGGATAGGTGAGAACTGTAGAAAGTCCTCTTCTCTTTGGATCTTTTACCTGGTATCTTCTCTGACAGATGCACAGCTGTTCTTTGTCATAGGAAATTACAAACCAAGCAGTATTGTTTTGCAGAGAGGGATGCCTTGCTAACTTCAAGCTAAATGCAGGTGTGAGGAATGACAACACTGTGCAAATACAGGGACTCTCCCTGTTTCAGAATGAGCCCAGACAAGCGGTGGCACTAGGAAATGCAAAAATAGGTATCTTCAGCTGTTTTAAATTCATGGGTTATGTTTGCCTGTACCCAAAACACCTTTGCTGTCTGATTTTTGACAGATTATTGTTATGAAATGTAGAGCATCACAGAAGACTGTTGAGCTGTCGCAGAGTAATTAGCTCTGGTGAATCAGACGATGACCAATTTCCTTCACAGCTAACAGAATCACCTCCTCAGCCAGCATTAAGGGACTCCACTGCATCTCACAAGAAACAAAGCCAACAACGCTGTGATTGTGAGGCTTTAACAAAGCTCCAAGGGAAAGCTTTCAGGAAACGAGGAATATTAACGCTGTCTTAAATGAATGTGCTGCGTCTGAATGTTCACTTACCATAAATTCTCATGACTTAAAGTGGACTTAATGGTATTGCAGTGGTCCTGTCATGCAGTTTCTCACGTTTGTATCCTAAATTAGAACTGAAACAAACCCATAAATGCTGTCAGTGCACATAGGTTCTGTGCTATTGTTCAAAAGCATGTTAAAAAAAAACAAGTAACGCAAATACAGGAGGGCTGCCACACTGTGCAGAGGGTTGTCTAAGCCCTGGAAGACCTAAATAAGGACAAAAAATGTACAAGAGGAAGCAGAAGGCACTGAAACAGTGAAAGCAAAAACACCACCTCCTCTATTTGAGGGCACAAAACAACTGTGGGTCATGTGCAGCTAAATATTGCATTATTATTTCTGTCTCACCTTGTGCTACTCTATTTCAGTGTGAATTCATTTTAGTGCTTTCCATTATTTTCTGTACATGCTTTCTTTGCTGCACGTTACAGCTTTGCAGTTGCAGAGTATTCCATCTCCAAAAAAAAACCTGCAGAGGGTAATTGCTGGGATTATGCACTTCAGAAGAAACTGAACGTTAACACACTGGCTTTTCATAGTCATTAATGCTGTGTTCTCAGTGAAACCCGCGTGCTTCTTAGCAAACACTTTTCTAGTAGGGCTCTCACCTGGCCGACTGCGCATCTAAGCTCTACTCTGAGAAACTTAACATACAGACCTTCAAGGTATGCAAAGAAATTACCTGTCATGGATCAGCACTGAAGCTCAGACGTACTGCTGGGAACCTCATTCTGTGGAACACACATGTATTCACATACATACGCAATTATGAAACCGTACCCATCAGATGCACGCATGCATGGAAATGAAGGGGAAAAAAATGTAAAGTTCACAGTCTTCTGCTTATAACCAGGGGGCTGTAGAGGCAACTGACAAAGGCCTTCTTTTAAAGTCTCCAAAAATAATTCAAATTAAGATGCAAGCTGCCGTTTTCTCACGTTAATGAGAACTGACCTTCCTGGCATATATCCACAGCTCAGTTCTCAGTTATGTTTTCTTGACTCAGATGACTCCTTCATTAATGAAACGTAAATTGAAATCTGAGGAAAGCTGAAGGCTCACCTAAGCTGTCTTAAGTCCAGAGAAAGCCCACCCTTTTCCTGCTACCTTAGCTGTGTTTTATATTTGCAATTTCAAGATCAAACTAGGTCCTAGAAATACAACCAGCAAACAAGAGCGTTCAGTATCTATCAGCCTTACATCAGCTGAAAGTGATTCAGACTGTTACTGTGCCTGACAGGCTGTGCATGTATTTAAAAAAATACTACTGTTCAGCATGACAGCTTACACTGGGGATCAGTTTTGCTCAGCTGCTTTGTTTGTACTACTTGATGCAGTTCTCCACTTTACTAAACAGGAAGACTGCATCTGTGTACGTCTGCCATCTTGTGTGAAGGACAGCTGCACCGAGCCACTCTGAATGTCAGTCAGCATCACTGCCATAGCAGCAGGCTAAGGCTGCTCCTCAGCACAGGAGTTTACAAGGGCTGATTTCAGACTGAGGTTACAGAGGAACTTTCCATTTGCGCAGTACTTCTGCTGAAGCATTTCAGTGTCTCTCACTCCTTATCTGCATTAACTTGGTTCAAAGAACAGCACTCAGCTGGAAAGCTACACTGAATTTGTTCATTTAGCTGTGCACGGGCTTGCTGGGTGGGTAAGGCTGGGTCTGAGGCAGAGACATAAACCTAAACAATACTGTTCCCAGACCTCTTTGCTTATACTAGATACCAGATGCGCTTGCTTTAGAGTCATCTCATTTTCTGTGACCAGTAACTGGTCAGTGCTGGTGCACCCTTACAGGATATTATTTCCAGCAGCAATAAGAACTTCAATTCACTGCAGTCACAGTACAGACAGTGGCAATGCACGTTCACTTGGACAGACCTTTAATTAGGTGACAGGTGACCCTGTTTGCTTGCCATTTTCTCTTATTTATTTTTGCTGGACTTCAGACTGGGGATTATATTCTCATTCAGCTGCTGAGATAATAAAAATACAGCAGGGAAAACTTGTTTCTTTGTCTTTAAGATGGAGCAGCAATCCAAGAATTAATCAGCTTCTATCTAACTATATCTAATAGAGGCTTAATTAAATCAAAACATGTTGAGTGGATAGATGAGCAGTCAAATTAATTTCTCCCTGATTTTTCAGCAGAACGAATGCCGCATGTTTCGAGTTCAGTTTGGTGGAGATTCAGAAGAGCAGATGCTGGAACACTGCTGCAGCTGCGTTCAGAAACTCGCAGAGTTTGTGCCGGTTCAGGAAGCTGATGAACTAAGCCAGAACCTCTGTTACAGTCGCAGCCAAGTGGAGGATACTGAACAAAGTACATCAGTGCTACGTGCCGTAAGTAGAGCCGTTCTGGGAGGCAGCGACTGAAGCTGGCTATCATATTCCTGCTTTCTTAACCTGCCTGAAAAAGGTTAACAGAACAATGCTGAAAAATTGCTTCTAGCTCCTCAAGTTGGGAACCACCTTGCAGCTTCTCAACTGAATTGTACTGCTTATGAGAAATTTAAGTAACCGTGACTTAAGTTCCCCTTTTTGTGTTTACCCACTCCTTCTCTCCAGTTTTATTAACTATAAATATGGTCATCGTATCCATTTTAGCTACCCTGACACACTTAAAAGTGATTTCAGGGTAGGAAAAGAATGTTTGCCCTCCCCACGGCAAAGAATTAAGGTGACTGAAGGAGGCAGATAGTGCTGCTGAGGATGACTAATTCTTAAATATACACTCCTGGGTATTCAGAGGATCTCATTCACCAGCTCTGAAAAGCACTGCTGTAGCTAACTTAGCCAGAAAACCTCTCGGGTGTGTGATAATATATCAAGAACAGCAATGGGAACAACAAAGTTTTCAGCTACATCATTTTTGAGAAGCCCTATATTGCTGGACAGTGAAAACAATATTTGATAGAGAAAATTAGAGGTGCTGAACATATTGCTGATTTGTCTGTGCTTTGGATTTTAACTCATCAGGAAAGGAGTGAAATAACAGAAGCTAAATGAAATATTTAATGGCAGAACAGAGTTGAACACCAGCAGTCATCTAACAGCATCACTCAGAAGTGACTGAAAACCTCATTCCAAAACTGAACTGCCACCCTGAACCATCTTTTCAGCAATGTAACCCATGGGAAGTTAGAGAGCATGCTCCTGGGGAGCGTTCATGCTATTTCTTTGAAGTTACTTCCAGCAAGTAATTTAAGCTACTTGGTTTAGCTGTGACAGTTTAACTGCAGGCCCATTATTCCTTGTCTTTCATTTTTAAAGAATTTAACAGATGTGCTTTCAGGTTCCATAGAAGAGATGCCTTTTTACTGCTCAGCTGAGCCACTCTTCCTTTTATATCTCCAAATGGAACCACTTCCCTTCCTGCACATGCTCACACTCTTCTTGGTAACAAGCAATTTTCTGCATTTGATGTTTTCTAGCCAGATGAGCCTCTGCCAGATTCCTGCACAAACTTTGGAGAAAGAAGATCTACAATGCAGCTGGCACAGGTAAAAAGGAAAAAATATGTATAAGTTAGATCCTGTAAGTGAAACTCAGGTGCAGAGAAAGCTGTCTCATGCTGTAAACATCTGCTAAGAGTCTTCATTACACATCAGGATGCTATCAGGGCTACTGTCTATAGCAACAAAACTGAAAACTGCCATTCTTCAGTCCCTGTGTAAGGTGGGTGCATTATCCCTGCTTCTGAGCACAGCTTTCTGCTAATGAAGCTTTCATTTACCACATGCTGTAATCCTTCTCTCCCTTGAGTTACTGGCAAATTCCCGTCCACCAAGGCTCTGATACAGTTCTACACATCATCTACTACTTGCCCTCACACTCTTTTATTCAGCTTACTGCAGCTGTGCTGTGAACTGGGATTTCCCACAAATTACAAAGCTTGTTCAGGGTTTCTTCCCCCAGTTCAGCTTTGGAGACATAACCCATCCTGCTGCTGCTCCGGAACACTCTGGAGCTGCATTTCTTCATTCCTACCACCCCCAGAAGGTAGCAGGGATCTCTGGTCTCAGGTATTCTCTCCAGCGTTGTTTTTTTTAAAACATTTTTAATAACAACACCAGGATAACAGCAAGACTTCTGTGTGAACCACTGCCATTACTAAGAATAGGAGGTCTTTTTCAGTGCACACAGATACAGCTGTACTCCACGTGTCAGTATGCACAGTCTGCCTGCCCTCGCACTGTTCCATGTTCAAGCAGCAGGAGCTGGAGGAGCTAACAGCACTCCTGAGCTGCCCAAAGGAGGTGGCATGCTTCAGCCCCACTGCTGTTCAGAGCTTCCAAAGAGGCCACGCTGGGCATCTGAAGCACGTCAACCCAAAGGCAGATCCCTCCATGACACGGTGACCACTCACCTTTGCCTCCAGCTGCCCCTCTGGGTGCCTCACAGCAGTGCACACCCTTTGCACAGGATCCTTTTCTCTCGCACAGAATGCAGTCACTGCATCACATTGTCCAGGAAACTGACATTTCTGAGGCAACTCCTGCACAGGCAGCTCTGTTGGAATTGAAGTTCGATAGGAGAGAGGCGTTCCATACATGAGCCATACAGGACTGAAAGCATTCAAACGGTGTAATAACAAGGCAGATGCATCTTTATTAAATGCCGAAGGAAAAAACTTGACGTAGCTGCATCATTACAAAACCCACGTGGCGCTACCTTGTGTGTACGAGATCAGTGCAACAGCGCTGTCGTTCCTTTGCAGTCTGTGCTGAACCAGAAGTCTGAGCTGCCCCTGCTGTACCGGCATTCAGCGTGGAGCGCGCAAGAGCTGGGACCCTTCATCCGCTTATGCCTGATGGACCAACACTTCCCAGCGTTTGTGGAGGACGTGGAGAAGGAGCTGAAAAGACTGACGGAAGGCTGAGCCACGTGTGACGCGTCACCGCTGCAACGCCCGCTCTGAGGTGCACAGCTTCAATGCCATTAAATATTTGGAAGTCTCACACATTTTTGTCAGTGTTTTATTTTTAAAAACAGGTGAATCCACTTTTTTTTTTTTATACATCATTGCACTTCAACAAATACACAGAACACAAGTTCATGCATCTACAGTTACGCACATCATGAGAACCCTGTTAGGTCTATTTCTACAATCTTTAAATCATGAGAAATTACAGTGTCAAACTAAAGATAACTAGTTGCATAGAATATCACCATGCTGTAACGTTTCATTTAAACAAAAAAAAATTATAAAAGTCTGCCTGAATTGAATGTACAAGAATATGTTGAACACATCAGTGCAAAAGGATTTGAGAATTTACATGAGTTAACAAAAAAAAAAAAAATCACTTAAAAAGCAATCATATATATATATTTATAAACTGAAGTTCTGTTTTTGTTTCAACTGCATTTCACCACCACCTTGCTGAACTGCTCCGGCTTCTGACGTCTGACCGCAGGACACCCAAGTCTCTATAGGTTAAGCCCTTAAGATATATTTCAACTTAGAATTCCTTCCCTACGCACCAGAACAGCATCACCCTCTCATCTACCAGACATACAGTAAGGAATGAACATCAGCAGCTTCAAAATGAAACACGATTACTGGATTTTGGTTTTTCTCCTCCCCCCAAATATAAATATATACTGTATATATTTGTAAGTCTCGCCGTACTTTACAAAAAGTATCACTAGATGGCAGCAGTGCGTTTTTGAGCTTTGCCAATTTAACAGCTACGGTAAGTAAAAAATGGCGCATGCGTGATCCGACTTACTACTTCTAATGTTTAAATATAGTAAGGAGAAAAAAAAAAAGCAACATTCACAGCACATCAAGCCCAAAATAGTTTACACCTTCTACACTGAAGCAGTATTAAAGTTTATCTGACTAGGTCATCCTTGCAGGAGAGGCTAAATAAGGCATGCTTTAGACAGTCATATTGTTGCTCACTTGAAAAGGAAGAAAAAAAAAAAAAAAAAAAAAAAGGGAAAAATCAGACAGAACTGGAGTTCTAGAACCAAGAGTTCCAACCCTTAAATTTAGCAGGTCATATTGCCATCAGTCTCTCAGAAACTTAAAGCTCTAAAAAAGAAATGAGAAAAGGTGCTAGTCAATGCCTGACAGCATTTCCAACATCGCATGCCACAACAGTACGTCAACAAAGCGCTTAACATCCAACGCGGTCTTAATGGAGATAGAGGCTTTCCGACCAAGGCTAGCTTCCTTAGGGGAGTTCTTTTTATTAGTGATGGTAGCGATTACGTAGAGCTAGGGAGCTAGGAATCATTAAACTGCCTGCGTGTCTCATGAGAAAAATCCTCGATACCCCCCCGTGCTCTGAAGCGTGCCAGGAAGGCACATGCCATCCTCTGAGCAGCGGTAACTTTAGCACATGGAATAAGTTTACACATCCAAACCATGACAGAAAAAGGAGGACTTTTAGTCTGCGCGTTTCTGAGATGTGTGCAAGTCATACTTACATGATTAGCATTTTTAATTTGTGTTTCTCTGGCGTAAGTTTTTATCTTTATGATTGTTTGTAGAATTGGTTTTCCTGGGGAAAGAAAGCACAAAAGAATAAAGATTGACCAACACCAACCAAAATGTAGGAAAGTCTGTACATATTCAGTTAAACAGCATTTCATCCTTCCTTCACCCCAACTCCTTCAATGATATTTGCTTTACTGAGTAAGGACCTGGCAGACTGCAGATCCCTTTACTGTGTGCTACCTGACAACAAACCCAGCAGCCACCATTCCCAAGCACCAGCGATCCAAGCCCAATTGAGCTGGCTTTTTTGTGCCTCTTTCCCTGGCAGTTTTTCATCCCTTGCACAAAACTCAGGCCAGAGATCAACACAGAGGCTTCAAAGAATGCTTTTCGTATTTTATCACGTTGTTTTTACTCAGCAATACCATACACTGAGCACACTGATCCATATTAGAGCTCCAGCATCGCACAGAACATCTCTTAAAACACTGCAAACTGCCACAACCTGCAGAATAACCCCAGTGATGCTTTTCCCCTTAAAGCACACTTACATTGGCCCAGCTGGTTCATCATCTGCAGCAAGAGTTCAGGTGCAATCCAGGGGAAGACAAAGGAGGGAAAGAAGAGAGAGTCAGTGTTTGTACGACACGCCAGCTGAACTGCAAACAGCAAACCAATCTATCTACAGCATTAAAGGCCATTCCGCTCGGTAGTGCAAAGATTCATGGAGTTATTTTCAGGATTCGAGTTTTAATGGCTGGTATGTCGCTTCAATGGTTTTAGTTAACACTTTGAATGCTGGTCATGAAGAACTGCAACTGTAGCGGACAGATTGTTGCAACATGGTCAGACTCATCTTGTCCCCAAGTTCCAGTGGTTCAATCTTATAAAAATAGATGAGAAGACAAACCAACATTTCAGTTGTAAAATCCTGCTGTTTGTTTTCTGGGATTCATTTTTTAAGCCATCTTTCAACTGCAGGCGGCTCATTATCAGCATATACACAACAGGGTATATATGCCACATGCTTATCTTCCACCATGGATGACGCAGCCTTTTCCCACTTTTCTCATCATCTAATTGGAGCAGACCAGGTTAGGAGGAGATTGAAGGTTCGGAACTTGATTTAAGGATCCAAATGCAGCCCTCGGATAGCAGCCTGAGGAGCACAGCTCTCACCACCGGGACAAACCCCGGTGCTGCGACACCTCCAGACACAGGCTTCAGCTAGAGGAAACTGACAGCCTTGTTCTGCCCGAGCCTCCTGGTCAGAGGCCAAAGGAAAACACTCTCTTTTAAGAACTGGACAAACAAACGTCTGCCAATGTTAGGAATTAGCTCTTTCGTGGCCAATTAAATATTTTTCAAATTAAAAGAGACCTTATTTTTCCCCCAGTCTGCAGTACAGAAGACAGAAGTGCATTTAAACAGCAGTACAAAGTAAATCCAGAAAGTCAGGGTAACGCTCTGTAGAACTATGTTTTGGGGCACCAATTCACCACCTGCTGTTTTAGCATCCCACAGTCACCTCCTGCTGGGGGGATTTTTCACTGACGCCTTTAGAAACTCTCAGCAGGATTCCACAAGGGGCTTGGTGCACATGAAGCAGTTATGGAAGTTACAGTCTGAACAGTGCGGGCATCCGCATGAGCACACGCCAGGAGTAATGTCTGTCGAGTGGGACATTACTCCACCTGTACCTTCAAGGCAACGGATAGGCAAAGCCACTGCTAGCACGGACAGTGACCAGAACGAAAAAATATTTCAACAAAAATAAGGAACTAACCACAAACCAAGAGCTTTACAGCCAAAAAGAACATACTAGCGACACACCAGTGTCCACAGAGGTCCATTACCAGCAACAGTACACTATCGGACAAGATACAGAGAGAACTAGGACCAGTAAGGACAACCAGACATCAATGTGCTGTTGTATATACAGTGGAGATATACAGAGACACATCAGGTACTGGGACACAAAGCACAGCAGAGTGAATCTAGAGGCTCCTTCCACCAACATCTTTTGGTTCACAAAAGATCTCAAGCCGGTGCGGGGAGCCTGGCACGGACAGCGAGCCCTTCGTCCCCAGCCCACGCTGGAGCGCCATCGCTGCCTGCCGGCCTTCACACCCTCAGCTCAGCTTTCTACAAGCCTAAGCGACATCTTTGAGAGTTTGTCTCACTGAACTTCAGTGATAGCAAGCTGCAGTGTTAGGATACCAGTCCTCTCTCGCTATGAAATAACCATTTGATCTTCTTGCTGAGGATATTTAGACATGTATTTCAGATGGCGTGTTCAAAAAATCATAATTCACACCTATAAAGGCTGCCAGCAAAGCGTTTCCCTGACAAAGACCCAACAGAACGTCTATCAGGATACTTGTGGTTATGTATAAGGCCACCACGTGCCCCATTCCCTTCTATCTCCTACACGTGACCGAGGAAAACTTATTTATGCATTAGTTACTACCCCGGTCATCCGTATCACTGCTGAGAAAGCAACCCTAGTACAGTACAGACAGAGATCGAAACCTGAGCGAAATCAGGGGGCAACAGAACGACAGGAAGAATAAGTACAAAATCAGGTTAAATAAAATAGATTAAGAACAGCAAACTGAAATCCAAATTAGTTGTGAATGTGAATGAAGTTGTAAGAAGGTGTTAACATTATGACTTGTGCACTGTATAGACTGAAGCGGAGATTAAACAAACTCCAAAGCATGCAGATCTCTCACTTACCACCATTTTTTAAGGGTATGATGCAATTGAAGGGGGAAAAAAAAAAAAAAAAAAAAGAAGTCATAGTAACCGACAAATATCAATATAACTCAAAACCTTTATGCCAGAAGAGCTGCCCTAGAACCCGACGTCTCTAACCCAGTAGCATTTGAAACACTTGGCCATGGAAACACGCCTCCAGTGTGCTGCTTCATTCCATCCTGCAGCTGCAGGGCTCCTGAAATGCTGCCAGGTGATTTCACAGCTGACCAAATGAAGCCCCCTTCATTCATCAGGAAGTGGCTTTTTAGTTGGGGAGGGGATCTGCAGAGTCCGACAGATCACTGTTTACGTAATAAAGCTTAAGGTGGGTATAGCGATTATCTGCTTAGCGTTGCCCTGAAAGAGCAGATTTCTGAACTGGAAGAATTGCTGCTATCTTTAGCGCATCGTGTACGGAGCGTAACCAAGCCTTCCAGGCAAGATTTCTGGACGTTACAGCTCTACAATGATCTACAGACAGATTAGCTGTAGCCCCCTCTCGTACCAACTGCCTGGAACAGACCCCAGGCTGAGAATGGGCCATAGGTTGTGCAGGGCTGCCCTCTGCAAGACTTCTCACTCTGGCACAAGACCAGGACCCACCTTGCCAAACATGAGCTGCAGCATTACTGAAGCAAAGAGCCATGGTCAATTCCTGCTTGAGCACGGGTAAAGAGGGCCAGCATCAGTACGACATTTACAGCTTGCCAAGCAATTTGCCAGAACTACTACAGAGGTTGCTAGGGAAGTTTCATATTTAAACCAGCTGAAGATTTTGTTTTCTGGGAAGAGGAAACTGGGCCGTAATTTGACAAGTTTTTAAGGAGGACATTTGTTAGAATTTAAATGGGCTTGTCCAAATTAAAAGAAAGCCCTGCACGTCAGGTTTGGAATAACAAGCTTCTCTTTTACTTCATTAACTACAGGAGTGTTGGAGGGAGGGACGTGGCACACAGAGGCACCCATCTTGTTCCACAGAACAAGCCAGTAAAGGTACAGCAGTTACTGTGAGATGGAATGAAGCAGAAGGCAAAGACGACCCTCTGGCCAAGGTTACTTACATCAACCTCGAGGAATTCTGCTCCTAAGCGGCGCCCAACAAATCAGTACCAAGGCCTGTGGAAGCCATGGCCTCTGATTACTGCTACGATACAACAGTGCTTGCTTTTAGGTATGGTTTATAGCTACAGCCTCACCGTGTGCCTGATCATTTTCTCCCTTGGTGAACTTTACGTGTGGGAGAGAAAGGTGCAGATAACAGGCAAAAACAAAAATTAACTTGTTACAAGGTAAACTGTGTCAGTTAAAACATTTTGTTCTTTCAATTACTTACAGTAATAGCAGGAACAGGGAAAGTCAAGAAAAAAAAAAATGAGTATTAGAAAGAATGTGGGGATGTGAATGGAACTTCTGCACAGCCAGAGCAGAAACGTATTTATGGAAAATCATTGCATCAAGCTGGCAAATGTAAAGGGAGGAATGGAAAAGCATGTATTGTAACCCAGGTGCCTTATGGCTTTGGACTAAGGAGTATGCAGAGTATGGATTTGCAAGTAAAAACTGTTTACATTCCTGCAGGGGAATGTAGCCAAGGAGTTTTTACTTTCTACTTACCCCAGAACACACCCTTTAAAACAGCGTCTTTGCTAATTATAGGCTAATTATAGGCTAATTTGTCCAACCACAACAAGAAAAAGCACTTTCTTTAGGCAAGTTTGATGCACTACAGCAAGGTCACACATCACTACGTCTATCAAAAATAAGCAGCTTACGCTATACCACAGAGGAAGAAAAAGCTATTTACTCCCTTTGGTGGTCAAAGGAAGTCCAAGCAACTTGCAAGCTGAGCAAAACGCATCAGCAGTCCCCTGCTCGAACGGTCCCCACGTGCATGCAGTGAACGCCAGCACCTCTGGCCTCAGCATGCCACGGTCATGCAGCTCTCAGCACCAAAAGCCCCTGGAAGCTGCATGTCACCCACCCGCCCCAACGGTACCAAACCTAGCTGCTCTCCACAAACGGCACGTGGTCCGCAGGTCAAAACCCTCATTCTGAAGTGAGGCAGAAATTCAAGCGCAATCTCCCACCCGTTCCTCCTTGCAGCACATAATTTGAATGCCAGATGCTGACTGCAGCCACCCCTCCGCCCACGAAGACAGGAAAGCCCCCGGTCTGCAGGCACGTGAGCACAGAGCTGCGCTGGGCACCCG
The DNA here is from genome assembly GCF_019232065.1 of Centrocercus urophasianus. NCBI lineage: Eukaryota > Metazoa > Chordata > Aves > Galliformes > Phasianidae > Centrocercus > Centrocercus urophasianus. The sequence goes on along the minus strand of NW_024884789.1, from coordinate 17,751,560 downwards.
CTGCTGCCACCTCTGCACCGCACAGATGTCACGGTGCAGGAATTCTTTTCCTGCTATGCAGCAGCATCCGAAGAAACAGACATCTGAATTATGCGAAGGAGGAAATGTCAGCAAAGGAGCTATCGAGCAGCCCTGTGCTGTGGCATGAAAAGCAATTAAACCAAACACAAAAAGCAAGGTTCATGCAAAAACTGAAGTCAGGAAATGCCAAAGTTAAAGGACTGTCCTTGCTCCTGAGGCATGGCAGTGCTTATGATGGAGGCCACAGCTCCTGCCTGGCTCTGAAACCTGAGCGGCCTCACCCTGCAGCTGAGCTGTAAGCTGAGAAGTGCCCCAGGTGTCAGCAGGTGCCCAGCACCGTTACCCACCCGAGGGAGGTGGTGATGGTGCGTGGCAACAGGTAACTTTCAAGTCTGCGGAACACAGTGATGAGGGAATTAATTCCACTGATTCTATTTGGGCTGGGCAGGTAGAGTTCCCAAGAGCTCTGGAAAGCACCCCAGGCACCTTCTGGGACAGAGAGAAGGTCATTCTCCAAGCAGCCACACCCCCCAGGCCAAGAACTAGGCACTTCTGCTCAGCATCAGTTACCCCAAGTCTCTTGGGCACATCATCCAGATTTGCTCTCGTTTTCCCTTATTCAGAGCAATGTGCTGCTTGTCATCACTGCTTTTCTCCAAAACTGTAACTTCTTGAGACACTCTTAGAATGCCATTTATAAGTCACCACAACTTGAGAAGAGAGAAGAGAGGGGCCAAACCCAAGGATTCTCAGTGAAAAGCCCAGCTGGACACAGGAGACATTCCAATTCTAGGGAGAATTAACATTAGGAATCTGAGAGAAAGGAAAAGAGACCACAGCAGCTGCCAAATTACATTCATGGTACATAATGTGACGTTCAGACGAGCATCTAATTCATACTCTGTCAGGCAGCCCATCAGTTGCTCCTTGGCAGTACTGCCACTGCTCACTGCAGCACGCACAGGCAGGCATACTGGTTTGGAAACACCGAGTTCCAATTCCAGACAGCACCACTGCATTCAAGCATTAACTTTGGCATTTCATAACAATGTATTTAAAGTAAGTGACGTCAGTGTTTTACTTAGGTTATTCCTCAAGTGTGGAAATCAGCTGACTATCAATGATTTCTCACGCAGGCAGTCATAAAATGCCCTGGCTTCTAGGGTGTTTCCCACCACAGCATCACAGAATGCTTCAAACGCACTGAAGTGCAAGAGTGTCCAACCAAATACAGGACTTAAGATAGCTTTTTAGTTGAGATTTTATGCCGATTTTCTCTCTCTGTCCAAGCAAACCGAACACATAGACTGTGATATTCAGCATTGAATTTTGTCCTCCAAGAAAGTGGGCAGAGAAAACAGATGGGCACCCCAGAGCATCACTGCTCTCCAGGACTCCAGCTGAGCTGCCTTTCAAATAACAGCCAACTGAGCAAGCAAAGTCAGTGACCTCAGTTACCCGGCCCATCATCTGGGACACCTCCATCAGAGATGATGAGCCTGGAATTCTTCAGGTGTCCGGAGAGCAGCCAGACCAGCCAGGAAAACTTCAGCCACAGAACCGAGCCCGTAATGAACCCCAGTGCATGCTTCACCTCTTCGTGAGGCTTAATTGCCCTAACACCTCATTGCGTTGCAATCTGGTCCAGTCAAAGCCAATTTCTACTGGATTAAGGCCAATTCATGTTGCTTACAGTAAGGATTTCCATATTAATTTACAATCACTGATGCTTTGTTTCAGCCCTAGTGAAACCAAAACCATGACATTCTCCAAGTGTCAGTTTGAGAAACACAGCCACCAAAAAATGAGGCAGGATTCTCCCCGGCCATCCTGATACAAAAGTCAGGCCAAAATGGCAGAGCAAGAGAAGCACAAGAGGACATTTAAGTGTTTCTCTGAAATACACGTCAAGTTTTCTGGGCTGGTTGAGAGCCGCTTTGAGGACAGACTGCTGGCCATAGAAACCCCCTCAGCAACCACAAAGCTGTTAGAAGCAGAGGTACATGCACTACACGGTTTAAATGCTGCTGGCTACACACCTGGGAACAGTCTCAATGCATGCTCTGTAAGAAGTCAGTAGATGCCACCAAGGTCGTTAAGATAAAAGCTACTTTCCTCTAGGTATGCACTATTTAAGAACATTTTTTTTTTTTTTTTTTTATCAGCTATGGAAGTGATCCAAGCCTCAGCCTCAGCACAACCATTTATTACTTGTAAGATTTCTTCCTCCGTTCGCTAAAACACAACTTGGGAACAGCGACGTCGTTCTTCCCAAGCTCGACAAGCAGATCGATGTTTCAGCAGCTATGTTTCCATCCCAAAAGGCAAACGTCTTGCTGTGCTGCTCCTGAGCCCTTGTGCAACCCAACAGCGAGTCACTGCTGCACAAGCTACAGCACAGCTGCCTTTGGAAGCTATGTGTGGTGCTGCAGGGCTTGTCCAACCCAGGAAAAGCCCAATGACTCAGTGCTTCCCCGCACTGACTCAGCGTGTTCCCCACTGCAGCACCTGCTCCTTCATTTGGACACGTCATGCTCCTACAGCAAGCAAGATGGCATTACCAGCTGTTTCTCGCAAGGATTCCTCGGTAAGTTTTCTTGATAAACACTGTAGTAAGCAACTAGGTGTCACTTGAAAGCATTTTTGTCAAAGAGGTTCTTTCAAATACTCATTTTAGCTTCAAACCGCCCCTTTTTCCCCAAGGAAGATATGCAGAAGAAGCTCAAAAGATAGAACAGGCTGTTTGGTACACAAAGAAGTTGCAGCTAATCACTGTTACCGAACCTAAGAAGCTAATCTTAAGAAAATACAACTCAGTGGATATTAGTTAGTTTCCAGAGCATTCCTTAAATACATTACTAATTCAGTTACACACTAAAATAAGAGCCCTACCTCCCACCTCCCCACCCACCCCCTTGCAAATATGACTCTTTTTTTTAAACATCTGTGGTCCCACTCCCTTGCAGCGTCACGTTTCCTCCCGAAACCTGCCCAGTGTCTGACCCAGGCACCACCAGGGATCAGAGCATTTCCACGTTTCCCCACGCTCTGTGGGACTGACATGAAGGATTTCATGGCCACTACGGCGAGAAAGAGACAGGGGCACCAGAGCCACCTGGTGCAACAAAACACTTCACAAATACTGTTGTAATTCCCCTCCCATCCCACAGTCCAAGGTCTGGGGGACCCTCTCCACTTACTGGGTTTAATATTTGGAGAGTGAACAGATGAAGGCAAAGAGCTCAGAGCTGAAAGAACTGTGCTGATGATCCTTCCTGCCACAAAGACCCACTCTGTTCTGCTTCTGCTTCCGTAAGTTTGCTTTGCTTTTTTCCTCCTCTTACAAGCGGCTTTGAGCACACTTACCGTCTGGGACTTCGTCTGGCCGCTTCCTTTTCTCATAAATAACTATGATGAAAACGAGGATAAAAATTTCTGCCAGGATCCCCAGGAAGGGCCAGAGAGGAGCCAAGTGGCTGCGGACACGCAGGATGGTTGTGACGGACGCGGAGCCGATCTGGTTGGTCGCGTTGCACTGGTACTCGCCGGGATCCTCGTTGATCTGTAGGTTCGTGATGCTGAGCTCGGTGTAGTTGTCTTTATTTGAGATAAAGAATCTTCCAGAAGAGTTGTTGATGTCCTGATAAAAGAAGAGAGGGGGGAAGAGGAGAGAGAGAGGGCTTTAGTGAGTTCTGATGCCAATTTGCATTTCTGCATCATGGAAACCAGAAGAAACGTGATGGATTCTGGCAAAGAAGCTGATACTTCAGCAGAACCTGCTACCAGTGTCCATTCTGTATCTCTCCCTAAAATGAATTATGCTTCAAACACACACAAAACCACATCAGCTTGACTGACATGCTGTATTTTATCCTGCTTCAACAACAGCAGCCAGGGAACGCCAGCGGTGGTGACCACAAATGCAGCACAGGTTAAGATTATTCTACACTGCATAAGATTTTCTCATTACTTAAGATATGGTGGACTTAAAGTCTTGCATTTGTGTTGTTTTCACACATAGTTCTCACAGATTTGGGGACAGGGCAGTTAAAAACACCAAACTTCAGGAACATTCAGAGAACAGGAAATTCAAGGCCTCACATTGTTTCTACATTTGAACAAAAGGCTTCCAGACTTGATAGGCTTAAAGACAAAGTACAGTGTGACCTTCCTGTTCCTGAAAGTTAACTGTGAATGAGTTTGTCAGATAACTTCATCAGAAAGAAAGCCTGTGAAGAGGCCTTCTGAGCACCCAGGTCTCTGGTGACTCACAGCAGAGTCACCCGTACTGCACTGCCCCATGAAAAATTAAGCTCCCAATTAACACTGAACAATGAATTCATGTTACTACCTGCTTAGTATTTTTTTTTCCAATCTACTGAGCCATCGACTAGCTCTCCAGCAGCGCCCACTGCACTAACAAACTGACAAAAACAGGCAGGCTGAAGGACTCCAGCTTCTCTTATTCCAATTGCTGGTCAGAATTCTAGCTCACCAGTCCACCCGCCACACTGGAGGAACACGACCACTGAACAGGGCTAACTGCCAAAACCTTGTATGAAGTCTTGCTAGCCCAACAGTAAGACTAAAAAAGAACGTAGCGAATGCAAGGTGGTTGCTTCATTCCTTATCAGGGGGCCTCGGAAGGACAGAACACGCTGCCTAGGCATGCCAAGACCCCCAGCCTCTTACCTCAAACACTCCGTTGACCTTCTTGCGCCATACCCACTCGGGATGCGGGAAGCCCACGGACTTGCAGTACATGAGTGCCTCCTGCCCCTCGTTTTTGTTCTCGCTCCGCTTGTGGCCGGTGATGTCAGGGATAGCTACAGAAGAAAACAAAACCTCTGCGTTCACAGGGTGTTTCCTGAGAAGGCAATTACTTGAAGCTGCTCTGAACAGAGAGCAAGAGCTCCCTGGGAGCTGCTGCCTTTCCCGCACCGAGCCCACCTTAAAGAAGGAAAGCTGATTCCCACATCTACCCAACCAGCACCTCAATGAACACCTGCAGGAACATCCTTCAGGCAGAAGTCTCAATGCCAAAACTCAGCCGTGTGCCAAACCTCCACAAAACTGAGACGGCTGCACCACTCGCCAGCGCAGGAACAGGAGGAGCACCCTCATCTTCCCTGGGCTCTATAGGGATCTTCAGCTTTGAAACAGAGCTGTAGGGGATTCTGGTTACAACCTGCCCGTTGTGTCAGACCTCTGCACCCATTCCTTCTTAACGCAAAGCTCTGAGAGCTGAATTGGGCCACTATTCCTCACAGCTGGAGACGTGGGCCACAAACATGCCATGACGTGTAATGTGCTTGTTGTGCCTCACAGTGATGCTGCAGCTGGGTATGCGTCATGCAGCGAGTCAAAATCTCCCCAAGAGAACACTTTGATCCAGCACACGTGCAAATCTCTGTTGTACATACGCTGTGTGTGTAGACAGGGGGCTACAGTGTTATAATCAGCAAGCCACAGCCCTAACATCAGCAGAGGGAACTCTGAACAGACTAGCCTATAAATAACAGCCCTCTGCTCCCTGCAGCAGGTGCCATGCAGCCCACTGCAGCCTAATGCCTCACGAGGGATTACGCTGGATCAATCGAGTGCCCGACCTGAACCTCTGCTTAAGCAGATGGCTTTGGTGCCGCTGTGACCACCTTTAAAGCCCATTCGCTTTCTAGCTTGCTAATTATGCCACACGTGGCCTGCTGTGTGATCTGTTAATCTAGTCAAAGTCCAAGCTCAGAGCCCCAGGAAAAGGCCCCGGGCACCAGAGTTTATCCCAAGGGGCTCTCAGGCAAAGCTGCCTTTACCACTGGCAAACCCTGCAGGTAGGGCTAGGGAGGGATCACAGCTTCTTGACAGCTCAGCTGCAACCGCAAGTCAGAAGAGTGAAACGTCTCAGTTCTGATCTGCCGCAAAGCAAAAACGAGCAACATCTCTTGTGATCCGGGCAGCAGCAGCCGGACGTGCCCTTCCCCAAAGAACACCACAGCTCTCTGGGAAAACGTTTGACAAGTCACACTCAGTACTTAAAAGTAGTGCCATCTTCCTGCAAACCACGCATTGTTTCTACATTTGAACAAAAGGCTTCCAGACTTGACACGCTTAAAGACAAAGTACAGAAGTTTGACCCTCCTGAAAGTTAACTGAGAATGAATTTATCAGATAACTTCATCAGAAAGTTGTTCTGATGAACAGGATCATCCTGCAGGATGATACAACAGCAAAAGAAGTACGTCATCAAGGCCTGCAAGGATCCACATGGCCTTTGCTAACAATTTCCAATACATGCGACAGACAGATGTTGTCTGGTTACAAGGGGATGCTAACCAGTTTTCATGTCAAATATCTCAAAGCAAAAAATCAATCAGCTTTAGGATTAAGTGTGCTGCATTACATCTTCAGTACATCCAGCATCAGTATGCAGCTGCACTGCCCTTCCAACACTCTTCTTAGGTAAGCTCAGTGGCTTCCCTATGGCTTTGGCTTGGCTGAGGGTGATGGAGAAAACGGAAGGCTGGCAGAAGTGGAGCATAAGAGACAAAGCAACAGCCCTGACTTAGCACTGAAGGGTTGCCAAATTCCTCGCATGAGGAAAAGAAAGAGGGGTCACCAGCTGAAAGCCCACACAGCCTCCACTTGACAGCACTCTGGTTTTTGCTGCTGCCTCCCAGCTGAAGAGGCCGTTAGCAGAGCTGTGCAGAGGACAAGGTGCAGCTGGCCCACTTTTTCTATGAGAGGAAGAGAGTCCTTTCTAGGACACAGTAACTTTTGCTGCAGGGCGACCCAGCGTCCTCCTGTAGCCAGGAGAGAATTCTATTGAAGAGGAGGACATCTTTGCCAGGTCACCCCAACGACAGCATCGGTGACAAGAGCACACTGTGCCTTTTCCATGCTAGGCACAGTTATACCGCAGCCATTTCCAGCTCTGCTCCAGCAGGGACTATTTTTGTACAGTCTGAAGGGAGCATTACACGGAATATTAATATTTCAGGGATCTGATGCTAGTCGGTCTCAAGCTATGGCTGAGACATTTCCAGTACTTACTCTATCAAAATGTTTGGCTAATTGCCTTCTGCTGTACAAACTGCATTTAAGATATTGCTGCAGCTGACCTCAATCACAGATTTAGCAGCAGAGCAACCTTTTCTTACAAAGCTTTTCTAGTCGAGGTTTTTACCATCCTGCTCCACTGCCAGCAACACAAAGTGCAGAACGAAACGGATTTCCTTTGCACAAGATTTAGATGTCACTTTAGCTTTTATGCAACAGCATTCAGCAAAAGGCATACGTGGGCACAGCGTGCTGTGTCAGGTCCCACATCACTGCAACCAAGCCAATGTCCTACGAAAGGAAAACCAGGATTTGAATTCTTTCATTGTAAGACTGGGGAAAAAAACAGCACTGGAAATCTAAGGAGCTGTTGAATACAAGAGCACAGAAACAGGGAGGGCTAGGTTAAGCTAAATGAAGTCTGAAAGGTGTTTAAAATGGCTAAGCCTACGTTTATTTGCAGACTCAGTCATTTTTAACACAGGTAATCTCCTTATAAGCACTTTTTGACAGTTTTAGTATCAACACAACTTCTCATGCCTGCAAACTTCAGCTACACAACAGGCACCAAGTGCACTCACCAGCACTTTCAGAAGGGGTGTCCTTTAGTATAGACCTGAAAGTATTGCTTGTTTTTTGTTGGTTTTTTTTCCCCCCTTCAAGACATGCAATGCAAACCTCTTCATATATACAAGGATTTCAGTCCTTGATTTCCAAATATTAACGGCTAGCATTACTAAAACAGAAGGGAGGCATGTTAGTCCTAACAGCTGCAAAACCACGTCCCAGATAACAGAGCCCTTTCAAAGTCTTCCACTAAAAGCCAAAACCAAAGCAAGGACAAAAGCACCTAGACATATTCTTGCACATAAAAACTATCACATCTTATGGGTGACCCAGTAAAATGTGTCTGGAAGTTTTCTTGTTCTGCATTACAATTCAAACCTACATCTACTGTCATAATCTGGGCTGAGAGCAAGGACACCAGAAGTACTGCAGTACAGGAGAACGTGACACGCACTTTCCTTTTCCTGTTAAGGACTGTTTTAAGATGCAGCCGTGCTGACAGAATGCCCCATTTCTTCATTCCCTTCTAGCAGTGTTGTGAAACTGCTGCAGAGATTTCCTAAGACAGTCAGGTGTCAGGAAACCAAGAGCTTCCAAGGCTGCTGAAACATCCAGCGGTCTTCCAACGTGCAGCCTGGGCTGGAGCCACAGCACAAGCAGGCAGCTCACACTCTGGATGCGGGCGCCGGTGTGAAGCCTGAGCCTTGGCTGAGCTGCAGTTGGGGTACAGTAAACACTGGGACAAACTGCTACGTTTCATGTTCTCACACTGCTCTGAGCTCCTGCTATTGAGAATCAGCAACTAACTGGGGACAAGGGAAGATGAGGGTGCAGAAGAGAGAAGGGATGAAGGAAGGAGGCCAGAAGAACGACATCACGATGGTAGAAAGGCCTGCAAAGAAAAAAAAGCAACAGAGCTCTGTCTCTCCAGGTGCACAAAAAGAAAGGATGGGAAAGCAGATGCCACCCACCAGTCAGAATGCATCAACATCTTTTCTGGTGCTTGCACAGCTTCTGGGCAGCCAGAGGGGACTGGAAGCAAGCTCTTCACCATCTGGTTCTCACTGCTACTTTGCTGTACTGGACATGGCAGCTTGCAGAGCATCAGAAAACAAGACAAACTTTGTTTCCACCTCCTTCTCCAAGGTTCTTGATAACACAGTGAGATTGCAGAGAATTCACCTAAGAGTTGCATTGCTTGCTTTCAATCTTGCAGTGTGCAGAGCTCCTGTATTACAACACCATGTGAGAATCCTTCTTTGCTTTTTTCAGCTCCAAGCTTGCTTCCTGAGGTTTTTCTTGTGATAAGACTCTGAGTGACTTGTCAAGTAGGCAAGTGATGGGTGCTAACCATGTGACAATCGATTTCACTTTGGGAACATTTGAAAGCCCCTTCCCCCAGAGCTGCTTGCTCTGTAGAGAGCGGAAGAGAGCGCTCAGCAGTGTTCACTGGCGGAAGATCTGGCCTGTGACTAAACCACTCCAGCTTGGTATGGGAGGCTGGGGGATGACACCATTGTATCCTGCGAAGGCAAGATGTAAGTTTGTGCCTCCCTGCTTCCTCTTATCTGCTGGCAAGGCCAAAAAGATAAGAACAAAGGAATTTCCTGCTGAGGTCCCAGGGCGAGAAGCTGCCAACGCAAGGAGAACTGACTCAACCACTTTGGATTTGAGCTGTCACTCTCCAAAGACAGCTGACTCAACCACTTTGAAACTATTGAAAAGGGGCCATCATCACCCTGGCTGTCGTTGTCAACAGAAAAACTCTGCCTGACGACCCACCGCTACTGAAGATCAAAGACTGAACTGTGAACCTCGCTGGATCCATGGTGGTGACTGCGTCCCTCTTGCTGCCTATAAAGACTCCTGGCTTCTTCTTTTCTATCTTTTCTATTGCCCTCCTTCCCTTCCCCACTACCCTAATTCATAATAGTGTCCGTCCTCCCCTTCCCCATTTCCCTGATTAAGAGTTGTCATAAACTGGTCAGACCAACATTTGAACTGTTGCTTCTTAATCTCACGCCAGGGATAGAGATAATAAAAGAACCTCCTCTCCCTCCTATAAATTGGAGCGAGACACACCACTACATGAGCACTGCAGGTACTTCTGCTGCATAGAAAGGGAGCAACTAAAAAGCCTACATCCAGACAGCAGTGCTCGTGTTCCTGTGCTCTCCTCTTCCTACACAGCTCTTGTAAAGATGGAGGAAGAAAGCAGGCAACATTACATAAAAGGCAAATGGCACTGGCGCACCCTGGGCTACATCTGCTGCGAGGCATTTGCTAGAGTTGTTCTCAAGTTGTCAGAAAGTCACTATTCTGGTCCACAGGCACTCTTGTATTCAGGGCCATCTTTTCTATGTGCATCAGCACATCAGAACTTCAATACAATTACGAGCAGCAATTAAGTGAACAAATTTGTCTATAACTGCTTGTCCACAAACGCTTCCAAGGGCCACACACAGATGAGCATTAAGTTACAGCAACTGCACAGCCCAACCAGATTTGTGCATCACTGACACATCACACGTGCCTCAGTGAACGACCAGTTAGCACCTCCATGCATCAAGTAGAACAAACATCAGTTTGATTTGATAATTAGAGCTGCTTGAGCAGAACGCACCAAATATTTACACCCACCTGCAAGAATAAGCAACACCTCCTCTGCAGAATGGGAGAAAAGCCTTGGCAACTGTGATGGCTATTATTCAGACTTCTGTAACCAAGAGAATATTTCTGATCCCAGGTAAGTTTAGCCGTATGGCTCTTCAGGTGCAGTAACTTAGAAGCATACTCTCTAAGCATAATAAATTTACCTGCACTGCTAGGACTGCAGGAAGATTACAAAGCTCATTTTAACTTGTGCTTTAAAGGCAATCCCAGCGTATAGCTACACCAAGCCTCCATGTAACACAAGTTAGACAACAAAGACACTTCCAGTTTACCAATATGCACACGTTGCAGTTTCCAATTTGCTTAGAAACCTTGGGAAGGCATTGCCCACTCAGACAGCCTCCACACTTCTGCCAGGGAGGAACACTCCAGGTGCTGCAAGGAGGAGCTGCAGAACAGCACTGCCAAGGCCCTGAGGTTCACTGCTGAACAAGCTGCAGGTGAGGTGCCTCCAGGGTGGTGCTCATTAAATGATGATTACTCAGTTGTATTTAAACATAAATTACCTGTGAGAAGTGGTTAGGAGGATTAATTATCATTCTCCTCCTGCCCTTACTGCCAGTAGTTCAATCAGATATATTGGCTTTTCTTTCTAGAATCTTCAATCCCCTGTCCCTGCATAAACTTCTCTGCCACCGGACAGCAGAGAAGCCTTAAGCCAAAGGTTTCCAAAAGGTCTTTTGACAGATTATACAAAGCTGGAACGGGTCTTATTCAATCCATCACCAAAGCTGTGCTTCCTGACTCTGGAAGCAGTTTGTCACTCTTGAAAGCAGCCTAAGGAAGGCAGAAAGAACCAAGATCTTAATTAAGATATTGAAAGATTCAGCAGTGACAGTGGAAGAGCAGAATGCAAAAAACAACTGTCACGTGCCCAGCCCTTCTTAGGCCAACAGAAACTTGCAGCACTTTCACAAGAATGTGTATTCTAGATTTTCTTCTTCCTGGCAGAGCTATTGCATCATGCTGGCTATAGCTTGAAAGATTATTATATGCGAGATCATTAAAAAGCATTTTAAAATCAAGGTAGGAAGTCAGCAAGCTTTTCTTGGTGCAACATCAATTGGATTGCTTATTTATCCAGCAATATTTATCTTCCCGAGGAAACGGTGTGTGCAGTTCAGGGGGCTTCATCTCCCAAGAGATTCATAACATTACTGTGCACGGTCATTTTGCACAGACTGCTGAATTCGCCCCACTTCCTTACACTGCACTGGGGAACCTGCCCATGCACTACTCAACGAGGCACCAGAATCTCTCAGGGAAAAGGTTTCCCACCACAGCTGTTCCAACAGCACAGAGGAAGCTGTGTGTCTGAGCTGGAGATGGAAGGAAGACGGTAAGTAACACTCATTTACACTCCAAACAAATTTACAGTCGTGGTGAAACAAGCATTAGTGTAACCCCAGGCACACACAGCCGGGGTGCAAGAACTTTCAATCAAGTTTTTGATTGATCCCATCTGTCTTTGGCTAACAGTGCTGCCATCAATTCCATCTCACCAGAGGACGTAAGAGGACCACAGCCACTGCACTGCAGTGACCACAGCCACAGTGCTGCCCAGCAATTCCCAGTTATTTGATGAACAACTTGAACAGCAATTTAATGCTGTACAGAACATCATCATCTTCACTGTCCCCTTTCTTGTTGTTTAACATCTCAGACATTGTTCTTTTGTTGGTGCAAAGACCACATCTGATTCTTTCGCTTTACTCTCTAGACACAATTTTAGGGCCCTGAAGATTTCAGAAAAGTACCAGCATATAGAAGACAAAAAAAAAAAACAACCATGAAAACCCCAATCTGGCACAGGGCACCTGTTCCAAACTGGCACCCAGGCTTCCCCAGCAGTTGAAACAGTCTCCAGACAAAAACCTGCAATACACCACATCCAAGCTGCCACCTGTGAGATGCTGGTTCTCACTTTTTCCTCCATTCTGGAAGAGATAAATTCAAAGCACACTGGATTCACTCAGGAGGCCTCATTCACCATTAGAAACAGGAAGGAAGCCACAGCTAGCTGTCTGTGCTTGGGGAAAGGCATCTCCTCGTGCTGCTGGGCGGGCACGCTCCTTCCTAACAGCCAGAATTGCCAAAGGAGCACAGAAGCAAGAACTGGAAGGTATCTCAGTGCCCTCCATGAGAGCAACGTTCATATTCCTGTATTGCTGAGATCTTACCTCTGGATTTTCTGCAAGACTTCCTCTGAAATTATAACCAAAGATTGCATACAGGCTTGTTTTTGCAAGGAAGGATGAAGTTAAGTCCTCTTGTACAGACACAGAGCGCCAGGGGCGGTGAAAGCATTTCTCTTTTAAGGAGAGGAGACAAAAGAAAACAACAACAACAAGAAAAAGTACCTCTCACTTCTATAGTGGCGTTGGCTACAGGAGAGTTTGCAAACACAAACACGCACAAGTATTCCCCTGACTCTTCTGCTCTGGGCTTCAAAATCCTGCAGACAGGGAGAGAACACATGAGCTGTGTTAGGTACCATGTCAGCAACCAAACACCAACAGGACAGGAATGCTCCCCCCCACACACACAGTTTAACCTTTTAACAAATTACAGCTGTTACATTCAACTTATTTTGTGTGTTGTAGAGATGTGTCTGTTCAAAATAACTGTCTTCTGCCCTGAAAAAGGGTGAGCTGTAGCCTGGAAAGGCAGCACTGAGCTGGAGAAACTGCATTCAGTTTGAAAGCAAAGGATTCCGATCATTATTCACTACAGCCTGCATGGAAAATAGGCAGATAAGTCACATTTCTCTACCTGCTTTGAAAAGAATTGTTGCACATCCAACTGGAAACTGATAAACTAGAAAACAATCAAAGCACGTGCTGTCATCTCATGTCATGTCATTCTTTTTTAATAGCAGATATGGTACTGCTCCATTAACAGCTTTCCCTGAGCCAAAGTAGGTATGGAAAGATCTGCAAAAGCTGGTCAGCTCATGAAGCAAGGTGCTAAAGAACAATCCAGTGCCATTTAGAAAATTAGGAAAGGTCTGAGCAGTAACAGCAAGCAGAGGTGAAAACTGATGTAGGCCAACCATAAGAAAACTGTAGCTGCAACAAATGAGAAAGTAAAATTTACTCCTGAAATGATGCTAACTTCCAGTTCACCACCTTTTGCTGGCCTTTGAAAAGCTTGTGGAAATGAATTACTGCTAAGCTCTCTGTGTACGTTCAAGTATTTATTGACAATAGACATCCTGAAGTATGGAAGCACATTGTGAAGTGATACAGCCTACATCTCCATAATGAATAAACAGAATATTGCTGGAGTTCTCCCCAGTGATCCAAAAGGCTTTAAAAAAAAACACTGAGTGAATAGGACACAGATGAACAGAAAGCCTGGAGAAGAACACTGCAGCAAAAGAGTTTAATTACACATGGAAACTGCTTAGTCACATGGAAAAAGCTGCCCAGGCTGACACTGTGCTTTCACTCAATCTCCACTGCTTTTACAGCACTCAGAGTCATCAGTGGAAATGTAAAGCTAGTTATAAACTTTATGCCTTTCAGATAAAGGTAACACCCACTTTCCAGAGTTAAGAAAGATTACCTTGATGATAAGGAATGATCTAACATCAAAGCCATCACTGCAATTTAGCTGGCAGCTGGGCTGGAAAAGCACTGGCTCTGAACAGCAGCACACGCTGACAACGCTGGCTAAGGGTGGCCAAGTCCTCAGCCAGCTGCCATGGGACAAACCTGCCTGCAGGCTTCCAGAATGAAGCTGTCCTAAAGCTCAAGGCCTCAGTTCTGTGAGGCTCTAACATTTAAGGAAGTGCACTCTGCTCACCGTTTTTTAGTCAAGTTTTAAGAAGTGATGAGAAACGTTTGTTGTTGTTCTACGTAGACTCCACCAAAAGAGTGAAACTTCAGCCTCCAGAACAGCTTTATTGCTTTATGGCATTGCTACAAGTGCAAACTGATACAGCTGCAAACTGTTCAAGGCAGACCAGAGCCTGAAAGGAGTGCGTTTAGCCAACAGCTTCCCCTGCCCTGTGGCTCCAGGAGGAGCCCAGCTTCTCACAGCCATGAACATTTCAGCAGACAGCAAGCAGGCATTTTATTCAGTTTAACCCTGCAATCTGTAACCCAACCCTGAATTAACCGATGAAGAAAGAAGTCACCACTTCACTGCTCCTAACTACAAACACAGATGAAGGGCATTTCCTAGAATTAAAGCACAGGATGACCAGAACCACGTCCAGATGCTTCCCACTGCTTAAAAGGATGCTCTACAATTGATTCTTACTCATTTGTTTCATCAAAATTGTTTATTAAAAGCTACGCTTAAATCTGGGCTTTCCTGCTACAGCTGCCAGCCAACAAAGGCAGCTGAATGAAGAATCAGGGAAGATGTGCTTTCTGCTGCTCTGTGCAGCAGGATTTTTGAGGTGGGTAATTTAACCCACAGATTATGAGACTTTCTGCTTCACAAACAGCACTGAACTTCAAGTATTAACTATATATATAACTATACAGCAAACCAACACATATCAGTGACTGAAACACCAAGAACCAAAACCTGTTTTGAAAAGGAAATGAAATCTGACGTGAGCAATTAATTATGGAGTAAACGCTCAAGTCAAATAATCTCTGAACTGTTACTATTTGGACATTGTTTCCATTAATCCACTTACATAATTTGGTATTTCTGGATCTGGAAAACAAAGCAAACTAGAAGTTCATGAACACATCAGATGCAGTTCAGAAATGCTCCAGAAAGCCTCAAAACACAGCATGCAGTAAAGCAAACTATAAAAGAGCAGGAATTCAAGCTTACATTTTGAACATTAATTGACCAAATTCTCAAGCTGCCCCTGGTTGCTCTGCCACACTCCTCCCCACTGAGAACAGGGAGGCTTCCTCCACTCTGCTCACCTCACTACTCCTTCAGGAATTGAAAACTCCAAATAATTCTACTTGACATAGAAATTCAGAAGGAAAAAACAAACAAACAAACAACCCCCAGCTTGGAACAGCTTTTAGAGAAGTTAACCTTGACAGGTAGTTTCTGGCAACCTGTGAGTTTCCATAATCCTGATGCAACGTGCCTTTTTCATCACTCCAGCTGGTGCTTTTGTACAAGGCTGCTCATCAAGTTAAACTCTAGATAAAGCAAAGCCTTTCCATCTGAGATGCAGCACTGAACGTCACACTGAGCACGTGGTGATGCATCCAACAGCATCTATTTACAGAAGTAGGGTATTGAACTGCAAAAACTGAAGCAATAACGCAGGTGGGTTGTAAAGTAAAAAGAAACAGCATGAACACAGCTTGCTCAAAATCAAGTGCAACTTCCATAACTTTGTGGTGAATTTTCTCTTTGCCAAGGCACTGAGAGCCTTTGATATTTCTTAATTCTGTGCCATTTGTGCAGTAAAGAGCACAGAGAACTGTGGCAAAGATAAGAGAAGCCAGGAGGGTGCACAGGCAGACAGGGCACGGCACAGCAGATGCGCTGTAACAGCCTCACCTGCTCCTCTTGCTGGTGCTTGTAACAGCTAAATAGCAGGCTCAAAACTGGTCTTGTTTCTCTAAAGAGAAATACCACAGGTGGTTAAGATGTTCCCTAAGTGCTTCCCAATTTAGCTTAGCACTGAACAGAAGGTTGTGCTTGAGGCCCATTCTAGTTCCAAGAGAAGGAAATGAAAGCTTGGGAGGGGAAAAAAGCAAGGAATTCACATAACAGAACAGATCTCTGGTGGCATGGCTGAACGTGTTCTGTGTGCCCTCATCAACTCCACGGCCAGGAAGCACTACTGCAGGAATGCAGAAACCCTGGAAGGATTTCTGCTACAGAGGAATGGAAGAGCTGGCCGTATACATGCTGTTCTCCTCCACACCCTGAGATGGGAAGTAGAGACAAATCTGGAGCACACACACGTGGAACACATTAATGCTGAAAATACAGATACACTGACATGAAGCATGTGATAGAGCTCTGCTAGTTTAGTCAGGATTTGGTATCATCTCAAAGTACAGCTCTGACAACACTCAGAACAGTTCCTCACATTCCAAGGTCAGAAAATGACTAAACCAGCTGACTGCTGCGCTGATTTATTCCTGTACAACAGGAGTGCACAGCTGAAAATTTATCTTCACGTAGATATAATGAGGACAGAGATAAGAGCACAACATACTGGGAGGGAAGGAAAGCTAGACTTGGTGTTTGCACCTACGTCCGTGTGTTAACAGATAACCCAGAAAAGAAGCAGAGGAGTTTAGAGTGCAATGAGCCTATAATAACAAAGTCTACTGTGTGCTTCCTGATGCTATGTTGACGTGACCCACACAGGACAGCTGTGTTATTCCAGCACTATTCACAGACTTCTTGTCAAGCCCTTAACACAGGTTTTAAGACCACTGGGACACAGACAGGCACCCAGGAGTCCCAGCATCCCAGCAGCAACTCCACCAATGTTGACATTCTCCAACATAACACGAGATTTTCCCCATGGAGACTTACTTGTACTCTGTAGTGTTTGAGGTTTTCCTAGTGCCAGGAATCTCTTCGCCATTCTTCACCCAGTAGCTGGCAGAGAGGGGGCTGGGGCTGGTGGTGAGGTTACACTGCAACGTGATGGCAGCCTGACCGTACACCTGGATGGTTACGTCCTCGCTGGCATTGATCCTCGGCTCTGAAAAAAACCATGCATTAAGTAGCAAGAAATCACCACGGGGAGATGTGCCACACTAGTCTAAAATTCAACGGGGGAAAGGGAAAGGAAAAGAGACTACACAAGGATCGGCACTGCACTAATTTGGGAGACACCAAGAAAGTCACAACAAGACATCTGACCACCAGAGCAAAGGCAACACCTTACGGATCAGCTCCCCTATATGGGAAAAGAAAAAGACATTCATTTTAGTTGGTGACATTGCTGCAGATTTCAGTGCAACTCAATCATTTTTACACGCTGCTGAACATAAACCAGGTGAATATAGAATACAGCACACAGATAAGAAATCAGGCATTCCTTGGGAAGCATCTTCAATCTGGCCATTCCTCCGCCTCTCTGCTTGTGCTGAGATTTAAAACAGGACCATTTTCTCCAGATAACAGCCCTCCGGGGCACATCTTCTGACTAATATCTCACTAATGAGAAACACTGATGGCCACCTAAGGAATCTACCCTGTCTGCACCTGCCTGTCCTTCCACTCCACACCTGAGCACTGCCCTGCTACTACAAAGCCACGCAGAGCAAGCGAGCAAAGTTAATTTCATCAAGCTGAAGAGAGATGCAGAGCAGCTTCTCCTGCAGGTGGGATGGCAGCACACAGCCACGGAATGGGACACACGTCTGAAGAAAGACGGCTCCAAGTAGGCCTCAATGCTTAAGAAGAAAATATAGGAATACACACCGTGTTAAAAACTGCAGTCAGGTTTTTAAGGCAACCTGAACCATCAACATTTATGATGAATAAAGTGAGTGTCATCTCACAGTGAACCACACACGTGGCATCCTTTGCTGGCTGCAGCAGGGAGCAGGGCTCACAGTTACAGGCAATCACTTAAAAAAAAAAAAATAGAACAGAGGATGACAGAGCTTTAGGGAGATAAATGGAAATACCTGAAAATACCTTCACTTGTGATGAGGCAGAGCCTTGTGCTCTGCAGCTGGGCCAGCAAACTGCAAGGTGAAGACGCTGGTCACTAACGAACATCTCAGTGATTTCATGTCAGCAAAGGATTTTTAATTTATTTTTTAAAATTATTTTTTTCCTTTGCCTTGCCAGAAGATACTTGGGATACAAATTTAGTCACAGCCATGCAGCCTTCTGGATACTCATCTGCCAAGTACTTGGAAAACGAATTATTTAATGGAACGATGAGGGGAAAATAACAGTGCTGTCCAAAAACAGTATTTTTCATTGCATTAACCATCCACTGATCCAACACAACGCTTTGATTATTGCCCTTAGAGGCAGGCATAAAACGTGCCCACCTTCTGAAAACCCCACAGAGCCATGTGAAGCCCCGCACATCCTCTCCTCCTTGGTTCAGTGGGTGGCCACAGATCTTCTTTCCCCAGCTATTTCGACCACAACTCCCATTTATCTGTGGGCAATCTGCAGCTACTGTAGCTGTGTTTGGTTTTTTTTTTTCCCCTGACACTTCTCACAGGTAACTCACAATTTCCTGCAACGTGAAAGGTGACTCAAGTCGAATGCATCTGCATCTTTTACCTGCGCTGATATTATTTAATTCAATAAATGAAGGAATAAATGAAAGCACTCGGGCAGTTCTAACTTCATTTAGTTCTGTAAGACAAACTGCACATGGAATATTACTGGGACAGTGACAACCAGACAAGGATGACAAACTGAAAGAACAAGATGCAAGATTTTCACACATCTATCATTTGCGCTGCGTGTTTTACGTAAGACCTGGTTGTAAAACAACCCGCAAGTGAAATTCATCATCCACACTGGTAATGAGATTGAAGCCAGATCTAGCTCTTGAGTTCTAACTTCCAAAACTAAGCTGCACTTGACTTCTCTGCTCCTCTGATCCAGCTGACATTCTCTTGCTACGGTGCTGATGTCAAGCAGGGCCAACAGCAAACCAGGCTCCATCAGCTGGAAATGCCAGCACTGTTTAGCCAGAATTCCTGTTCCAGAGCAGGCTGTGTTCACAGAGTGCAGCTGCTGAGGCATTTTGGGCAGTGTCAGTTACCATGTTCCCCATCTGCGTGGAAGTCAGCTTCTCCCCTTATCTGTTTCCAGCAGGGACAAGCAGGAGTTGGATGTCAAGGCGTTCCGCCTCCCAAACAACAGTAGGTCACATCTCTTAACATAAATGGCACAGAGCAAAAGCATTAAAAGATTCACTTCAATACTTTTTCCCCCACACGTAAGCGTGAATAAAACACAGAATTGGAATAATTATCCCAGTCACAAGGCACTTAGCAATGCAGTCACCATACACACTCCAGAATTAGCAGCGCCAGATGCAAGGAGATGGCACGAACTGGGGAGGAAGATGAGAGGTTAGCCTTCAGTCCCCAGAGCAGGTCAGTTTCAGTGGCCTGAGAAGAAAAACCCACTTTCCGCATGGAGACATCTTCCCAGCAATTCACTCCCAAGTGACGTGGCCACCATCGCTGACGTGTCACGTGAAAAGGATCTGCTCCCTCTGCAAGTTGCTAGAGCCGACTGGACGACAGCGAGAGGAGAGCTGGCAGCAGGACTGGCCACATGCAAGGGAACCAAGGGCTTCAGGGCAGGGGGCATTCCAGGAGATGGTACTTCCTGCAAGACAAACTGTTTGGAGCTTTGTCTTAAGGCAGTATCATTTCCTAAAGGTATTCAGCTCTTGCTACTGGAGGCAATCAAGCAGTCCATAGACCTGAGTCCTTCAGGACCTGCTCCTCAAAAGGACGACAGAGGGAGCAACCACTGGGACTGACAGCTGGGTGCGTTTCAGCTCGACAGCCCAACGCCACTTCCATTTTCCAAGCACACCCGTTGGGTTGGCTGCCCATTTTTCCATGTGCATGGATGTCGTTTCCACTTCCCAGGAGGGTCTCTGATCCAGGCCCGCGATGCAGATTTAAGTCGCTCTGCCTTTGACTCATAATGCATTTGCTTTATCTCGTTAGAAAACAAGATTTATCACCTATCACCCTACACAAAATCAAAGGCAGTTCTTCTATACCAGTTCTCAAGATATAAATTTCCACTTTAATCTTGCACTGGCCAAAGGCTGAAAGGACTTGGAGTGATTCTGTGTCTACTACATTCTCTGCTTTTGCAAGCTTTCCCCTGCTAAAGGTCACATTCCCAGATCCCTGTTTAGCAAAGGTTATTACTTCAACACTGGAGGAGGGTTTTTTCCCCCTTTCATAGGCTGCACTACGAATAGCTGCATAAGTTCAGTGCTGCTGCATCAGAGAACTCATCAGGAAACATGCTGCTGTTTAGGAAGGAAAAGAAACACCACGACTTCATGGAAAAATCTAAACATTTAGAAGTCACACGCAACGAAAAGGGAAGGATCTTGACAGAAGCAACCAAAAATCACATGAGGAAGGCATTCAGAGGAAATTCCAAGAGAACAGGAGAAATTTAAAAAGAAAATGCAATAGTTAGACCTGGGAAGAACATAGAAATCAAATAAAAAGGCACTCACAGAGAAGCTAGCATCAGGGTGGCTGTAAACCTACTACAGGACTAACGGGGGCAGGGAAGGAGCGCAAACTCAGCATCAGGCTCGCTTTCACACACAAGCTATGAGAAACATCCCCAGATCGTCCCACGCCCTTTGATCCTAAGGAGAAGACAGACAGGTGGCAGCACTACAGGCAGAGGAGAAGTGTTGGGTTCGAGACACCAGGACAAGGCAGCAGGGGGCCAGCGGGGGACACCGGGGAGGTGAGGACACTAGACTGCTCTAGATACTACAGTACCACTACCGTGGGGTGCCGAACTCACTCTGAAGGACGCTTATAGTAGCCTGGGCTCGAATCCACGTTATGGAGGGGTTTTGCCTCAAGTCATTCCTCCTGGGGTCGTTGCTGGCCCTGCACTCGTAAGTCCCAGAGTCTTCCAGGGTGAGGCGGGTTATTCTCAGCACGCTCACCCCGTTCGCCCCGTAGGCGGTGTTAATGGTGACACGGCGCTTCCGAGCGCCATCCCACAGCTGTTTGAAAGACTCAGCCCGGTTGACTTCAGCATACCACCACTGGATCTCTGGAGTGGGATTCCCAACCACATCACAGTACAGTTCAAAGGCGTCCCCCGTGAGCTTAGTTTCTGACATGGGCGACTTGACAAACCCAGCTAGAGGGAGGGGCAGCAGAAACGCAGTGACAGAGCAGCAGAAAACAAAAGATCTTATAAAGAACAAAGCAACGAGGTACAGAAAACAGCCAGATCAGACAGTAGCAATCTACAGTGACAGCTGTTAACGTGACTTTTAGAGAAAAAGCACAACACTGAGCACTGGCAGCTGAAGTTAACACATGAAGAGCACAGCGCTCACAGAGGTGAGAGGGATTTCAGTATATGCCCACGGGCAGAAAGGTCGCCCCGTTAGTTAGGAAGCACCTCTGGTGCTGCTCACTTCCAGAGACCATACAGTGTTTGCCTTTTGAGGCAGGATGCTGTGCTGACGTTCACAAGCAGGGCAAAACATCCTTATTACGGCGTGAAATCCTTCAATACTTACCAGCTTCCAAGCAACATCAGGAGCGCAGACACACTAAACTGTCCTTCAATCCTATTTTCAAAGGTATCTATCAAAAACTGGGCTGCCTTAAAGCCGGTCTCTTCCCCCACACGCCTGCCTCCCCCTAAAACTAAAAGATTACAATGCAGCTGGCCAGACAGATTATGCAGCACAACCCATCAGATGGCTGAGCTCCCCGGGCAGCAGGGCTCCCAGCCGCAGGCAGAGTGCCACACAAATAGAGACCGATCCGGCCCTCCCCTCAACACCACGGGTTATTTTCAGGATGAGGACTGTTAGTTCAGCAGTAACATTCCTGAAGCACGTGCCTTAGGAAGCACTTCACAGAGCTACAAGAACAAACGCTGCAAAGAAGTCAATTAGTACCAGAAATCATTCCAATTACAAACCCATCTGACGAGGATTTTCATAGCCTGGCACTCCAGCACTACAGACAGGTGAGTTCTGTGCTCCCAGAAATACCACTGCAAATAATCCATTGCTGGAGGGAGAGGAAAAGGTGTCGCAAGAGAGGTGCTGTAATTAGCAGCAGTTACAAACCACACTAAGAACACCGTGCTGTTCCTTGGGGCTGACGAGGATCACACTGCTCTCACATCTCTGCTTCAGCTAACAAAGCAGGCTGGGTTATGGTCCTGCTCTGCTGGACCTGTCCCCATTTCAAGGAACCCCTGAGTGAGGAAACCTGGCATTTCCAAAGAGGTAGAAATCAAGCAGCAAGAGCTGTCTGAACGTGCTTTACTGGATGCAAAGGGTGAAAGCGACAGCAGGCCACAGCCCACCTTCTCTCCAGGGCTTAGTGCTCCCGCAGTAAAGCAGACAGAACAAGCTGCTAAAAGCTTTGCCCTTTAGTTTGATGCTGCATTAGCTACACTGTTAAAATATTGTAACCTGTGCAAAAAGCCTAAGAAGAAAAAAGATTAAACAGGATGACTGCATCCAAAGGACTCTTCAGTAAATATTCTCCGGGTTTAAGTTCTAAACCCTGGGAAACCATCAGTTCCAAATCCTCTTGAAAATCAATGTCTGAGATTATGATAAATTTCAATGCAACACTACCAGGAGCTCAGAAACGCTGCTGTCAGTACAAACATCTCCCTAACCTCCCCCATCCCATCACAAAAGTGCGCTCTGAAGAGATTCCAGGTTAGAATCAAAATTCCAAGCAGAAGAAATGGGAAGCAAGGTGGCAGAAAAACCCTCACGTGCAGGTTAAAAACACCTGAGATTACAAAGGACTGGCAGTGCCATCAAGAACTGCAGGTAAGAGTCTACAGGTAACGCACACACGCTCAGTAGCTGCGAAACAGCCAAGGCAGTGCATCAAACAGCATCAGTAAATCGAGGCAAAGCAATGCTTCCAGCTACTGCACACCTGCCAGAGGGCATTTCTGATGGAAACAGCCAGCCAGAAGCAGCAGAAAGTGCTGAGACCTGCCAGTACCCAGCAGACATGTTAAGAGAAAGGGTTGAACAAGAGCTAAACGTTACACTGATGTTTGCTGCGACACAACGGGCGCCTGGAAACTGAAGGACTGCTGCTTTTTGGCATCTGCGATTTCTGCAATTGTTCAAAACCAAACACAAAATGACACTGTACAGATTTCATTGCTTACATAAGAGGCCTTCCGTGCCCAACAGTTTCCTTACTTGGTCTTCTCCTCTGCACAGCACTCACTGCTTTGTTACTGTCACGTTCTGCACAGCTCTAGAAACAGGAGCGTCAGAAGAAAGACTGCAAAACACAAGCATGTCAAGATCACACCAGAACCAACTGACAGCTGAGCAACTGCCCGTGTTTGTATGAGTTAAACCTGTACACTGCAGGGAAGCACCCACGGCAAGAAGAATTTCTACCTTCAGCATGCAAACATCAGCCCCAGACAGAACAGAGCAGAAGAGAGGTTAACATCCAACTGCTGGCCAAGGTCAGGGCTCTGGGGAAGGAGGCAATGGATCTATCGCACCTTAAGATGCCAAAGAAGGAGCAGAACTGCCCAAGTCTTACGTGGATCCTTACTGACCACTGCAGTAGGTGTGAGTGCCTTCAAATGCTTACAAGAAAACATTGTTATGAACTTTCAGTAGTGACAGCCGTATTTATCCTTATAGCCACCTGGAAGTTCTCCTGTTACTGTGACCTTCCCTCATCCAAAGAAAAAGGTGTTTTGTGCTATTTCTGAACTCTAATTGTTGCTGTACAGAAAAGAACAACCCAGTGTTAAATGCTTTTCACAAGGTTTTTACCAGATATCCCGAGGTAAAATAACTTATCACAGTCCGGAAGATGGAGCAAAGCACGCTATTCTGTTTCCAACCAAAACCTTTTGTTAATAATTTATGGTTACCTGCCTAACAGAATGAACAAAGGGCAGGCAGAAGTTTCCATGTGCAGCAACAGAAACACAAAGCAGACTCTCAGAGCCAGAAGGACAGAAAAGCTCAACACTGCCTGGAGTTCAGGAGGGCAGAGCGGATGAGCAGGCTGACGATTTAAGTGCAGAAGCTTAGCTTTACCAGTCCTGTTTCCACTGATGAGGCTCCATCAAGAAAAGAAACCTGTTCAGATTAATTCTTCACTAGCCAATATCTGAGCCACCTGTTGGACAGAAGTGAGCGAGGCCAAGCCAAGCTACATTCCAGCTTTGGAACATAAATGACTTGCAGCTCTGCATACCAGCAATACCCCTTCCAACTTAAATGGCAGCAGCCCTGAACACACTGCCCTTAGTGACAGAACCCAGAGAAGAGCCAGCAGCATCCACCTAAGAACGCGTGTGGGAGATGCAATAAAGCTCATCTGCTTGCTGACGTTGGCTGTGACCACAGAGCTGAATTCTGCATACAGCCACGATGGGAGCGCTTGCAGAGGCAGGAAAAACACTGAACTGTCATTCTGACCAGCTTCTGAAGCCTGTTGCAGCAGCTTGTACCCTGCCTTGGCAGGAGACCAAGGCAAAAACACCCAAAAGACAATTTCTGAATAGCTCTGAACCACCATGGCTGTGACCAAAGAGCTTAAATCCCTCACTTGTTTAAATGAGCACATACAAAAAGAGGATCCTTAGCAGACTGACAATCAATACAGAATACACCCACAGTCAAAAAACAGCACGAAGGTGGTACCTGACAGTCATCCTTAGCTGCAAAATGCCTGCCACCATGCAAACACCCTTTCAGTACTGAAACCCCACACCAGATGCACCAGGTCGCTAAAGAATCGATGCCAGTGGCACGGGAGAAGCAGAGGGAGAACATTAACCCAAATTAACAGCTAGTCCTAGAAAATGATGCTAAAAATAAAACTAGGTTCTGTCTTTAAGAAGATGCAGATGAATGTCAGCAGAGGTAACACTAGGCCTGTCCCAGCACGACAGAAGCAGCCAGGACCACATGAAATGCAGGTATTCTTGTGCTGAACTCCAGTTACTGGAAGAAAGAAAACAGTTCAAACCCAGCTCCAAAATGAGAAAAGCATTTGGAAGGTAAGCACAAAAAGCACACCTGATTCCAGCGTGAACCCACAGCGCAGCTTTGGGACTGAATGCTCTGCAGATGGTCATTATGTACAACCAAAGCCATCCCATACACAGCCTGATGCTTCACAGTTGTCCCAGCAGGCTGCCATATGCCCCTATTCCACCACTTGCACAGCTCTGGAGATCCTGTTCCTGTGTCCTACTTGAGAACTTTGCATGCAATTCCATCTGTATAGAACGAAAAGAGCTGATACAGCCATTTATTCTGTTCTCTTTGGTCTCTGAACACCCATAAAATGTTCCTTATTAATATACAGCTATTCATTTTCACAAATAAATGGTTTCAGAATGGCTTTCCTAAATGGGACAACAAAAGACCAAATAGATTTGCTTTAGAGCTTTGCTGTTGTTGCCCTAAAACACTCCAGACGAGATACAGATGGCACCAGCAAACACCATCATCATCTTTATGCTGAGGTTTATTGCTGGGTTTTTAGCACCAGAAGTAGGCCTTAGGGTTGAAGCTTCCAATAAGGTCTTTTTTTAAAAAGCTCTCGTGATACCCTTTTCCTGACTGCTATTAGCAATTACAGATGCCAATACATGTTTCTCTTCCCCCACAAACAACGTTTTCTTGCATTCCCAAATACCCTGGGCTCTGCAGAGGTGAAGCCATGCCAAGCTTTATGACCACCGCGACAGATAAATAGCTGGATCTTCAATCCTGAAGTGATATAAAAAATAAAAAGGTGCATTTATGAGGATTTATGAGGGAAAAAACACAATTCAACCCGATGTGAATGCTTCAACACGCTTCCGAAATGCCCCATTTGTACCATCCCAGGATTCCAAGTGCAGCTGGAGCTCCTCCTGCTTTCAGGAAGGGAGGAGGAAATGACTCCATGGCCACACTGAATCACACATACTCTAAGGCCGCTTTCTTTTCCCTCACTTCAGCCTGTTTTCAACTTTATTACCTGATAAATCTCACCTCTGACTTGTATCAGGATATCAAAGAGCTACATCAGAAGCTGTCCAGCTCTTCTTCCCATCTTCCCACCGTCTGCTATTTAACAAGGACTGCGCCTCATTAACACGTTTTTCTTCTTCGCTGAAAAGGTGTTAATTATGTGATAAATTTTTCCAAGTGGAAAAGAAAAAGACCACAATCCCTCTGACAACGCACTGCACTCCCATTTCATGTGGGCAGAAAAAAAACCCAGCCTAGTCAATATGTAGTGCCTTCCCAATACTGACCTTTACTAAAAGAAAAGTATTGGAAATTAAGTTAAATCTGTAGATAAGAGTGACAGCCATGCTCTGGATAGAGAAGAAGGGTGAGAATTATCCATTCCACAAAGAGCAGTACAGCATACCACCTGATTTCACTCACCATCTAGCGGGTTTCATGGCTTCCCCACTCATTTATCACCAGAGAACACAGCCTTTAATCATATTGCCCACCAGAAGCAGGGTTGGTTTCATATCACCGATAAGCAGTGGGTTTAATTTTCACAGTGCTCTCACTGCTCAAGAACCTGAATTCCTGCAATCTCATCTTGCAGCTTCACACAGGTGAATGCAGGCTACAACTTGCTATGGGGGAAAACATTACCCAGAGAGCATCATGCAAAATGCATGAGCCCTTGATGGAGCATTAGATTCACCGCACAGAGCAGGAAACCTGAGGATTACTTTCTCCAAGTCCACAGACAGGAGGATTAACGTTGTCTGGATTCAGACCAACATTCCCCAGTGCATTAGGAAGCCTTGCTGAGTCTGACGTGCAAAAAAGATTTATGGCCCAACTAATTCCATTCGTTTGCTGAAGTAAAAATTCAGGGAGCCTTTAAGTAAATGGTTCAGAGTCTCCTCTGCTGCGAGGCCGTCCTGGGAACACATCCTGCACAGCCAACAGAAACTCCTCTGCACGAAGAAACGACCGGCTCCTGGGTCATAAATCAGAGCTCAGACTGGAAAGGATTTCTGAAGGTCCTCTGCTCCAACTGCCTCTTCCAAAAGAAGAAGCCACTCGGATCAGGGCGAGGACTGTGAGCTGCCCATTCATCCTTTCCACAGCCACACAGTGCACGCCTCCATTCAAGGCCTCCCTCAGAATTAACGAGCAATGCTTAACTTCACACTTTCAGCAGCAGCTTCCATCTTACGGTCACTTCTTTTCCAAAAGGTGATCTCACTAGCATTCACAATTTAATGAAAAAACAACCTGTAGGCAGAAACAACACCAGCTTGTAGTAGGAACTACATCTGCGCAGCTCTGATTTCAGAAAGCTGTTTGCACCTCAAGTACATTCCCAGTTTCAACCCTTTCCAGGCATCTCTCACGTTCAGACATCACTGTATGAGTTGTGGTCCGTGTTTACAATGCAACAATCCCATGCCTGTACATCTGGTAACACAAGGCAGGAGAAAAGAAAATGGTTCCAAGTCTGGAATACACAGCAAGAGAAGAATAATCAGAACAACAAACAATACCTGCTGCCTCATTTTGGCTGTATGGGTGTCAGCCCGTTAGCTGCAGTCACACTTACAAGTGTAGTGGTCTGTCTGCTGTTGTTCCTACTTCTTTAGCTGGGGAGAACAAAGTTCCTCTGCAGAACAGCACAGTCAGAGGCACCAAGCACAACACAGACTGAATCACACTCCATTTTGTACAGGAAACAAACCTTGGTAACACATTTTAATTGAAGACTTGGTTACAGCACATTACACACACTGTTGTTCCTGCAAAGGGCTCAGGAATGCTGACTACTAATGCAGTGCATTGCACCTATCACCTATTCAGATGACACAGAGGGAGTGACTGAGTGAGGAGATGCTATTTCTACACATCTATGTCCCTATTGAGCATTCTCAAGATCCCACCATAACTCTTCTGCTGAGTGCAAACTTCACTTTCAGTTTATAGGCTCTTCCTTACCAAAGCCTGCTTTTTGTTTTAAGCCCCATTGCTTAGAGGAACTGAAC
Source organism: Centrocercus urophasianus (assembly GCF_019232065.1). Classification (NCBI taxonomy): domain Eukaryota; kingdom Metazoa; phylum Chordata; class Aves; order Galliformes; family Phasianidae; genus Centrocercus; species Centrocercus urophasianus. The sequence continues at coordinate 17,723,570 of NW_024884789.1, read as the reverse complement.
AAACATCTAGAAAGCTCCAAGTGTCTCTGTCCTGTGAGTTCATTTATTAAAGCGATTCTCTCTGCTTTGGACGTCCTGGTTGGATGAGTTTGCTACTGCCAACACCACTGCAGACACGATATAAAAGCCTTATGAAAGTCCTCAGATCCTTATAACGTTAGAATCAATGCTCTCAAACAAACAACTCAGAGACACGATGAAGCCAACTGATCCACCTGAAACATTAACTTGCCTGCAGAATGAGATCCAGAACAGCAAGTTCATCCATTTGTTCCATGCCACAGAAAGCACATTTGTTTGTATTTCAAAGCAAACGGTAAAGGACTGCTCTTGGAAGTCTTTGAAGTAGCTCACATCCACCTCATGTTACACAAAGACAACGGACAAATCCTAGACAGAACTGCATTTAGTTAAGCACGAGCTTGAAACGCTGCATAAGAAAAGCAACTCTGGTTATCTTCATTGGGCAGCTCCCTCAGCCCAACACCTTATATAGCATCAGTTCAACACCATGCTGTGACTCCAGGACACACACACCCCAGTTCAGAATGAAAACCCCTGGTAACCTGACAGCGCTTTAAAGCCCCAAAGAGGTTTGTCATTACTGGGCTCCTGAGCACAACACGTGCTCTCCAGGGCTCTCACTGAAGAATTGCAGCAAGAGTCCAGAGACTCTGGGCAGCTTCCATGCTGCAGCCGAGCGATTCCTGTTTGTTCAGAGGTGCACGCTGTCAGGAAGCTGGTTTCAACACTCCAAGCAGCATTTACTGCAACAGATTTCCTTCCACAAAGGATTTCCAGCCCAGCTTCTCGCAGGTTTTTCCAAAGATTAAGCCTGCATTGTCCTCTGAAGGGGAAGGCATTATTCTCCAGTTCTTTCCATTCCTGCTTCTTCCCGACTCAAGTTAGGGACAAAAGGCTTACAATCATCCATGCAAGGGAAAAAAAAACAACAAGCCAAGATTTAATAGTTTTAACTTCTTTTTAGGTCACTACACAAATACTTTCGTATTAAGGAACGTACAAGAGCTTCTCTAAAACACAAAGACATCATTCCTCCATACTGCCAAGAAATAACGTGGGTTAACAACCAGGATCCCATTCTCTAGAAGCAATTGGGAAGAAACTCAGCTTCACAACATAGAAAAGAAGTTACCAACAGCTCTGCTTCTCAGAGAAGACAGCAGTTTAAATCTGTCCAGCATTCACACCTAACACAGCAACTGAAGCCTGCTTCCTGGAGATCCCAAAAATATTTAAGAGGACTGAATCTGCATCCCAAAGATGCTGGAATCACCGTAAGATGCTGGGTACAGATCACAAAAAAATAAATCTCGTGTTCAGCTGAGTTATTTTAAACCCTCAAATCATTCCTTTAGCAAACCAAAGGTTAGAAGCACTTCCCAGTTTTGCTTTGACCTTTCCTGATCCAACAACTGTGTTTGAAAGGAGACTGATCACGTTTGTCCCTTGTGCAAGGGAAGCAGGCACTGCATAGCAAACCTGGTTTTGCCTCTTTCTACAGGACGAGCTGCTCCGTCTCATCTGTGATAAAGTGGGATGTTTTAACACACCGACCTCTGCAGAACTGCTGGACTATGTAACAGGTCACACGACCCGAGGTGGGGCTGCAACCAACTCATTCAGAAAGAACAGAAATAAACAGGAAAAAAAAAAAAACAGAAACCACACATTAGCAGATGGAACAATGCATTTTAAAATGCAAGGCAGAGTTTAACTTTCCACAGAGCAAGATTTGCCTGATAGCAGTATGCGAAACGCTCCAGGAGCCGGAGGCAGAGAAGGGATGTTTCCTCCAGCAGTTCACGCTTTTATAGCTGCAGAGAACTTGTGTCTACGAACTGCTAACTTCAGCTCACACACCAGGTTACGACCCACCTGTCAGCCCGTTTCCCAGAACACAGCGCTCTTCTATTTACAGGGAAGGAGATACATTAAGAAGATGCCACAATTTGCTAAACTTACTGATCTTCAAGTTGCATTTGTGGCTACTCTTCCCTACCCCCAGTGCAATTTCTCCAGTACAGTTCAGCTTCTCCCCGTTTTGACAAACCTGTGACTCCAACGTGCCTCTACTCACCAAGTCTTTGCTAACACAAACAGCCCTACCAACCTGTACGTAGGACATGCCAGTACAAACAGCTTTGCTCTCCCCACTGCTCAGTGCCAGCGCATGCAGCCGCGTCAGGGCACGTCATAAATCAGATCCTTCTTTGGCCCAGGGCTTTGATCTCGCGTGGCCTACTGACACTGCTCAGATTATTCGGACAGAAATAAACTTCCGAGGGCAGCTCCTCCACAGCATCAAACACCACTATTTAGAAAATCAAATTCACTTCAAACAAGATTGATGCGAGCTTAACTGACCGTTACCCACACTGTGCAGCTGATGGTCAACCTGTTCCCATGACTCACATAAGCGACGCACAGGAGGACAACTACACCCTAAAAACATCCAGCATGGATAAGAGGGACCATTTTGGAGCTTCTGGGTTTACTAGAGTCAGCCTTACAACTTTAAATGCAGCCTGGAGTCCTCTTGCCCAAAGACTCCTATTTCTCCTGCAGCAGAAACAGCAACTCCATTAGAGTGCATCCAGACTCTTGAAGAGGGTAAAACAAAAGGGAGCTGACATAAAGTAATGACATAAATGTGATCCTTTGCTCAGCATGAGGAAGAAAAACACTTCTGTTTGGACTCTGCACACTGTGGATATATTAGAGATAACATGATGGGGGTGAAAACCAGAAGGGAGGGCAAGGATTAAGCATTTCACTGCAAAACAAAAGGACCCCACAGCAGTCAAGGCCTCATGTGCCTGAGCAGCCCAGAGAACTCACATGCAGCCTCGTGAATACACCAGGGAGTCTAAACTCACAGCTGAGGGTCTCTTCCAAGAACATTTAGCTTCATTTTAGAGAGTGTTTGAGAACACCATGACCTAAAGCATTTTGTTGAGTTCCTGTTGCAATAATCTGCCTGACGTCCAGCAAAAAGTTAGTTCTCCTCATTCTTTATCATGGCAACTCTTGAAGAGCTGCTGCACCTAACATGATGGCTGCATCAAGGAGCCTTTCATATGTTCTTCAACCAAAAAACCCTCATTTGGCTCTGCAGTTGTTTTACAAAGGTGTCTTTTAAAATACCTTCTTGGAGATCAGACCAAAGCATTTATTCTGGATCAGGCCCTTCCCTGCAATGGACGTGGGAGGAATGTCACAGCAGGGCAAAGAATCATTTCCTGACACTGACTCTGCTCAGGGACTTCCTAAACCAGGTGATATTTTCATGGCCATCTGAGAGCAAGTTCGCTTTTCTCAAAGAAAAAAAAGAAAAAGCTTTGTTTAGTAATTTTCCATCTCTGAAAGGCAAGAGCTCTCAATTCACAAAGGAGGACGACAGTGTAACACTTAGGAAACCCACTGGGAACAATAAATCCACTTTTTTTTTGTCACACTGAGGACAGTGAGAGAATAGCATCAGCAGGCAAGGCATGCTCACCTCAGTGCCCACACAGCCAGCTCCAGGTTAGCACTTGTTAGGTGCTGTAGAAAGAACAGGATAAATGATTCCTGCAGTTGATTTGCTGCCTAGAAAAGGCATAAAGAAAAAAGGAGACGATGCTTTGCTGAAAAATCTGAATGTGGGTCACTGAGAAACAGTTAGAATTCAGATATTTACTCACTGTATGTTGGAAAGCCCCACAATCTTCTGTATCTACCGAGACTGAAGATACAAGATCTAAGCATCGCTTCATTCATTCCCTCCCTTCTACTGGTCCTGCCCTGATCACTATTTGTAGCAGTTTAAAAGCTGCTCCTATCTCATTTTCCTGCTCCATTGTCACAAGCTCCCTTTCTAGAATCCCAAAATGCCTCCCTTCTTAACTCCATACGGCTCCAGATCAAGGTCACTACACAGATCCTGCTATGGCTAAAAACAGGAGCTCCACGAATCCCAGACCAAAGCCTACAGCTTTGCCCAAACCTATCTTGTACTCCTCAGGGAGACCAGAAGTTGCTCTTGAGCACTACAGAACTTACAGCAAAGTGCTGAAAAACTGCCAGTTGAAAATGAAATGAATTCCGTGTGGAAGCAAATCAATGCTGTGTCTCAGTCTGACATCAGGCTCAGCATCCTTAAGAGATGGGAGCCGTCCTGTTCACTTCAAGAAGAAAATGCTGCATTGCTTCTCATTGTCATCGCTGTCAAGGATGCAGAAAAACTGAGCTGCATTGTAACCAATCTGAACACAACAGAAGGAAATGAAGAACGCTTCTTGAAGGAAATGAGAGAACATTTATACTCCTGTCATGTTTGACAACAAGCAGTGAAGCTGTCGGTACAGAACAGTTACAGTCAAGGTATTCAAGTATCATCCACAGCCCTTTGCATAAAGGAACAGGCACAAACTGAGTACAGCTCAAGTGCAACAGCCACAGGTGACAGCACTTAGATCGAGGGGGAATCCAAAGGTGAAGGTAATCTAAAGCATTGTAAAACCTTGTATGATGGGAACCAGTCATCAAATGAACCCTAAATACAGCAAAAAGGCAATAAAATGGGACAAAGAGGAACCTGCCCACAGAGACTTCTGAAAACACATTAATGTGCAGCACAAGACCTGAGGTCCAGCAGCTGCAGGGCTCAGGAAACACTTCCCTGGGCACCCCTCATCCAGCCAGCTGGAAAGCCCCAGCAGCAGCTACCAGCTGAGCCCACGGTTCACGGAGCCTGGCAGCCACAGGACAAAGGGGAACTGAATCAGAACTGATTCTACCGTTGGCCGAGGCTGAACAGGACGTGATCTCCAAGTTATGAGATTTCTAGTTTCCAGAGTCACTGAGGCCATCTATCACAGGTGTGGGGCTGCTTAACAGAGCCAACACTGACAGTCCTCAGCGACAGACTCGAGACACTCAGGGTAACTCAGCATGCATGGAATAAATTGCTTATTTGGTGACTTTCTGGCTTAAAACATGCTGCGATATCAATTAATATGCTGCCGCATTTGCACAAGAACAGAAATATAAAGTAACATGATATAAAATGCCAGAGAGCAAGTTGGCTGCTTGCAATTGCGGCTGCTTAAAGCAAAGGAGAGAAGATGAAATAATATTATGTGGAAAGCAGCTTTAGGTAAACTATTTGAACACCCAGGTTAGAATGCCCGGAGCAGAAACTAACAAAGTGCAAGGACAGGAAGCGTGCTGTCCTTGCTTGAAGCCATATGGAAGACCAGATCAGCAGCACTCTGACAAACACAGCCTTCCCGAGCTCCTTACCCTCTGTTCTCAGCCTGCCTTCCCCCCACTCACCCTGATCACTAACCCTGATTGCTGCCTGCTCCAACAGCAAACAAAACCTACAGACCAATAACCCACACAGCAGTAAGCATTACCAAAAAATACCCATGCCAAATTCTCGTAACATCTGTCACAATTTCAGATCCTTTATCAAGGTATCTTTTCCCCCAAACCAAGCAGCTCTGATTACATGACCATCTCCAAAGCAATTTTCATTGCTCTTTCAGGTTCTGGCCTGCAAGACTCATTTCAGATCTTCCTTATGTTCCGTATTTCCATCATCTCCACTTATGCCAGTCATTAAACACCCCTCACAGCAACACAACAGTTTCTTAATACTGCAAACACACGTGTGACTTCAACAGCATTAACAGTAGAGCTTGACTGCAACTGGTAACTGCATGCAGACCTGTTCCTTAGGAGGAGCTCTGAATCAATATGAAGGGAACTAAATACCTGCATACTTGCAAGTCGAACCTGCTAAAGTAGCTTATTTTAGCTCATCCCCACCAAGCTCTTTTGGCACAAACCAGGCCAAAAAGACCAAAAATAAAATCCAGGAGCAGCCCATCAATATGGCACTTGTTTTTTCAACTGCTTCAACTGTTGGACTGATGGCATCTCTTCACATCTTCCCTTTTCTCATCCACAGCACTCCCTCTATCCTCCTTTCTTACTAAATGCATCTATTTGAGGCTTCCAAGCAAACAAACGAGCTCCAGGGAGAGCCTCTGTGATCCCCACATCTACACCAAACTAACATAATTGACATAATGTGGCAAGTAGTAAATAACGATGCTACTTAGCTGCACCAAGGCTTAATAGATTCATTAATGCACCATTTTACAACATGTACTATTAAACAAGCCCATAGGAATTACAGCATTCCAAGGCTTGGGTTTGTTTTTTCCTCATTCATAGCAGAACAGGACATCACAACCTAATTAGCCTCTATAAAAAGGTTTCACAATGCAAATTCATTTAGCCAGTTAGCATCTTGGACTCTGCTCCTCCTCGTGTGCAAAGTTTGTAGATCTGTTGTTCCTCTTTCACACCTCCCCCCAACTTTTTTTTTTTTGTATATAAAAACACTGTGATCTGACACGGAACACCAACAGTTTACACAAACACACGTTCCTGAGACAGGTCTGACACTGCACTTGTTATACTGAAATCCCAAAGTTCCTCCAAACAGTGGAGGATAGATAGGATGCTTCTTCATTCTTCTTTTGAACATGGCTGCAAAGCAGAAATCGAGGATATTAGAGACTGTTTGTTTGTTTTTTACCTCTCTCCATCCAAACCCCTTGGGATAAAAAGCTGTCCTGCCCTACAGCCTCCAACAGTGTAACTGGGGGTCCTACTTACCCAGCACACAGAGGGTGGTGAGGCACTGGCACAGGCTGCCCAAGGAGGCTGTGATGCCCCATCCCTGCAGGCATTCAAGGCCAGGCTGGATGTGGCTCTGGGCAGCCTGGGCTGCTGGTTGGCGACCTGCACACAGCAGGGGGTTGGGACTGGATGAGCGCTGTGGGCCTTTTCAACCCAGGCCATTCTAGGATTCGACCCAGCTCAGAGCCCACTGCTCACGCTTCCTCCCCACACACACACACACCCTGCTGCAGCCAAAATCTGATGCTGACATCTCAGTGCTGTTCTCCACTGCGTTCTGAACAGGAATAGTGAAAAAAAGCTCCACTCTCCAAAATCTTCTAATCCTTAATTCTAGCAGATATCTACACCTTCTGACACTGCTGTATGAATCCTTCCCAGCTTCCAAAGTTGTCTTTCTGCTCAAATGAGTTTGCGTCAACACTGCAGTGGTGACTTCAACCACACAGATGACCCAAAAAAGCTCCAAGCTTATCAAGAGAACATGAATTTTTAAAAGTCTACTGTAGTTATCTTGCTAGTGGATGAATACTCCCAAGACCTTCAATCCAGGCTGAAATTATTTTTAGATTTAATTAGACTGAATCTCCCGTAATGACATAAGAAACAATGCAGCACACAATGGCAGAGGAAGTGAAAGCATTCAGTAGTAAGATTTTGTGAAAGGCACGTAAAAAATGGTTCAATCATCTGAATGTGAACAACTGGACATTATTTTTTGATACAGAATTTTGACAATCCTCCTCCACCAGACTGGAACTGCAGACAGTCAATCCCAGTTCAGTGCCCAAGAAGACAATGGGAGAAACCTATCTGATGAACAAAGCCTTACTGCCATGGTTTGAGGCCACTTACCCATGACAATCTGATCTACTGCAAAGTCAGTAAAGCACAGCTGTAAACAGAGGAGGAAACAGCCACCGTGTTCCTAATTTCAATAGGACAATTATGACTGCCCCCAGACAAGAGACTCCTACCAAAAAATAAAACTTCATTAACACATCTTCATGTACCAGGTGTTTTTTCATGTATGCAAGCAAGTAGGTGAAAAACAGAATGAAATAAGATAGCTGATTGCCTCGAGCGTTATTGTTTCAGTTGACAAAAGCAAAGCAAGCTGAAGTAGGGGTGGGTGCTCCATTGGATCCAACAGGATCACGACAAGTGGGAGCAGCCATCAGAAGATGCCATTTAGCAGGAACACCAAAGAACTGCTTGGTGTAGGCAGTCAAGGAACACAAAGCAGCAGTCCTGCCACGTGAGATGTGACCACTGTTAAGGATCCCACTGGACGTGAGTCAAAAGCATACTGTAAAAAACGCATTTGTCCTGTGATGCAAATGGGAATGCCATCTGCAAGATGCACCGAGCCGTCCTTCCACTCCACTGGGCTTTGGGCCGGGCCCAAGTGGAACTGCGGCCAGTTCTACTCATCACATTCCTGAAAACGTGACTGAAAAGCACCGGGAACAGTAAGGAAATACAAGTTACACAAAACGACCATGACAACCGACCTAGAAAAGCACAGAAAGTAAGTGCTGATGGAAAGGAAGCACTCGGAACTGTATGCATGTAAGGAATAAAACGTCCGAAGAAGCAAGAGAGCTGGGTTAGGTTCACAGCTAAGAGACCTTTCCAGTTAAAAATAAGCAGAATCCATTTACCCAGCTTTCACCTTAAGAGGTTCCTCAATAGGAGCCGCAGCACCTCCACGGCTTGAAGCTGAGCAGTTTCCACACTGGTTTTACAACCGAACGATGAATCACAGGCCAGCATTGTCCTTTACAATGCAAGTTTTTTTACAATCGCCTCCTCTAAAGGAGTGCTTGCAGCAAAAGAAACAGCTCATTGTGAAGGAGAGAACGCACCTCATTCACGAGCAAAACAAGCAGCCTTCCTGCAGGACTCTGCTGCCGGGACAGTCAATGCTCGCAGTGTACTTCAGCACTTAGCAGCACTTCCACTTGGATTGCTTCTTGACCTAATTAACGCCATTGTTTGAAGCGCCAGTACGAGCAGTTGACGCCTCGTTACCTGTTAGCAGATATCTGTAAGGGTTTAATGCCATTTTCAAGCGTATACACGTTAGTCATCTTGCTTGTATTTAAGTTTCCTATGCGGGAGTTGTAGGAGGAAGGAGAATAGAAATGGTGGGGGGAACAGAACTTTGAACATCTTCCTCGATGCTCAGCCCACACTCACGCTCCATAAATGCTGTACGAAACCATTTCTTAGTTTTATCTGGGGACCGCTAAAATCACATCAGAATACCAGAAGGCAATCAGTGCAAAATGGCTGAAGAGCTGCAGCCAGAAACAGCATTCACCATTTTTAAAAATGCAGGATTTTAGGGATTCTGTCCTTCAGACAAGACGCGAGAGAGCCTGCTTTTAAGTGCACGCTGCCAGACCAGAGCTCTGAAAAGGGAAGAACTGGAAAAAGTGATTCAGATCGTGCAGCGCTGTGCTAAAGACTGCAAATTTAACAGGAGCAGCTCAAGTATCTCCTTCAGCCGTCAGCAGAGAAGCAGCCATGCTCCTTTAAACCTCACCAAGTACCAGCATCTTCAAGCCTTGGTTTTGAAGGAAGCAGCTGCCAAGGTTGAAAACAAGCCACCAAGGAAGGCATGGAGTTCATCACCAAAGAGCCAAGCTCCTTTCCACAAGGAGAACACTGCTCTGAAGTGGTGACTTTCCAACCAACACCAGTTGCAAACTACAGGTTTACACAGAGCTTCCTGACAGACTGATTTTTTTTCCAGCTGTTCCTCTTCAGGCTTCCTCGCCTCTCTTCTAAGCCTCCTTTCTGTCACTTCATCTAACTCACCTGCTGGACACAGACATCAAGAAATTGACAAGTACCTGCTAAGAACCCTTGGGAGAAGTTACATTTTTGACACACAACTTTCTCTGTGATCCCCAGGTGTTTATGTAAGAGCTTGAAATATAATCCTTACAGATGCCAAAAACCAATTTCCTGTTTTAGTCAGCTTAAATCTATACGTGTTGCTAATTAATATATATATTATTTTATATATATATATAAAATATAATATTAATTATATATACTGGATTACATTAATTCTAGAAAAACTCAGCAGCAATCTCTTGTCAGAAGAAAAAAGGCTGCTTCCAACAAGCACTGGGCAGTCCATGACCTGCAGCTTCAACAGGTACGTAGCTCAGTGCTGCTGTATGCAGAACGACCCCTGGCATATCACCTTTCCACTACAGCAGTGGCTACATATCAGTAACACATAATAGGATTCCTGGGCATACATCTGGGGTTTCTGCTCCCCACACCTTCAAAGCACACCCCGGCAATGTTTAGGTAGTTGCCACTGACAGATTTCCACGTGCCTTTCAAGTTAAACTGTTTTCCAAACAGCTTACCAGGAGTACATACAACCCAGAAAACAGCTGTACCTATTCTTCATGCCACAGCAAAAGTGGAAATGATTCAGTAAGCATCCCACTGGCCAGTAGTTGCAGAAAAATCAGCTCTTCTGTGGCTGGGCCTAACGTGCAAGCTTGAAACTTGCTTCTCTGCTATGACAGCATTCAAATGGGGAGCAGAAATTCAATTGTAGCAACGCACCTTTTTCAGAAGAATCTCTGCCTTTGGAGTGCTCCAGTCCTTCCCAATAAGATTTTCACTTCTCATGTAAATTCCTAGCTCAGCACACATGCTCAGAATATCCCCTGTCATTTATTGCTGGGATAACCCTAGTTAACCACATAAAAATTAATGAGCTCCCAGAAAACTCCTGGGGTCTGTAACCTTATCTCATGCCAAAAACTGCTACTGCTAGGTTAGCTTCATGTCAGCAGTGGAAGCCAAGAGTGAAGCAGAGAAAAGCTAAGGCCTGCCATCTGCCCCCAAAATGTATTCAACTGTTGACCTTAGACACACAACTACTGTTAAAATGCAAGCGCCTGCACTGCCTATCAAGCAGCTAGTTAGCATCCTTAGACCAGCTGCCAGCATTCGACACCTTGCTTGCTAACTCAACACATGAGCAGCTTCAAGCACACGACCTATTTAACTCACACGTCACCTCACTTCACCCAAATACCACGGGAAACATGATGTGGGCAGATTAACCTGCTGAAACCATGCTGCAATAGCACAGACTGCATCAATGCAGAAGAACCAGACTTTGTAGCCACAGCAGTCCAACTGGCCACTGACCAGCAGGATTTGCCCAGCCTCTGGTGCTCCTTAGGAAAGGCCCTCACAATGCAGAAAGCCCACAGGCTTCCTCCATGCAACAGCATGGGTGCTTGGTTAGCAGTCACTTTGGTTTCAGACTGCAAAACGCACACATAGTGAGGAAATAAATCCACCCTGGGATGTCTGGGCTGTTGTTTCTTACATCTGCGTCTCCTATCGTTGATAAATAGGCTGAAGGCCTCAGTGCTTCTTTCCTACAGCAAACGGTCAAAGGCGACCTCATGCTGCAATGCAAAACCTACCTCAAGAAAAAAGGCTAGGATGGTATAAGTGCACAGCAGAGAGGATAGGGAGAGATGAGAGGCCAAAACGGCCACAAATCAGTATGAATAGGTGTACACGCGAGGTGTGGTTTCTCTGCAGGTAACACCTCCCCAACACACACAAGCCTTGCAGCTGAGCTCCTGCCCTTGCCTTGCCATAAGGCCACACAGGGAACCCCGCACACCCCATCCCTCCTTCAGAGCCACCTCTCATCTCGCAGTGCCACAGGGTGTCCCGGCTCACCAGGAGATGCACGGAGCTCCTCCAGCCCCCGACCGCCACGCACTTGGCTGCGAACTCCCCGGGGAGGAGGCACGCCGCGCCACATTTAGCTCACACTCTCCTATAAAGCGCAGAGAAGGGTGGGTTTTTTTTTTCCCCCTTTTTTTTTTTCCCTTCCCTCTTTTACGCTCCTATCACAGCACCTCCTTAGTTGCTAAGGAACTACGACTTTATTGCATTATAAATCACCGAAAGCAACCCGGCAGATGCAGGTTCAGTGGGCGGGAGGAGACGGTCGCGCTGCCGGGCGCGGAGCACCTCAGCACCGGGCAGCGCAGCGGGGGGGGAGGCCGGGGCTTCCACCCCCCCCCCCGCACAGCAGGACGGCAGCCCCTCCCCGCCCCCCGCGAACGGCCTCGGCGCCCCCCCGCTCCACATGACCCTCGTCCCCCGCCGTAGCCGCCCCCATAGCAACCGGCGGCCCCGTGGCAACGCGCCCCCCCACCTCCCCTCAGCTCCCCTCACGCCGCCCTCACCGTTCTGCGCGACGGAGGGCGCCGGCAGCAGCGCGGCCGTCAGCAGCAGCAGGGAGAAAGCGGCGGGGAGAGGGCCGGAGCGCGGCATCCTCCCGGCTGCGGAGGGAAGCGAGGTGGGAGGGAGGGAAGGGAGGAAGGAGGGCGGCGAAGCGGCTCCGGCTCCGTCCTTCTCCGCCGACCTCCTACCGCAGCGCAGCGCCGGCTCCCGCGACGCCACGGGCGGCTCTCGCGAGAGTTGGGAGGGGCGGCCTGGGTCTGGGCGGAGAGGGAGGGGTCACGTGGTGTGCGCAGCGCGGGATTTGCATTTCCCCCTCAGGCGCCATCTTGCGCTCGCTTCGAGATGGGTCTGGTTGTACTGGCGGGGAGGAGGACGCTCAGGTCCTGCGTCCGTGCAGAGTTTCAGTCTCTTTCCACGTGTCCCAGCAAGCACAGGGCTGGGGCTGAGGTGACGCTCTTGAAATCAGTTTTGCCTTTCAGCCGTAACCTAAAACCTCACTTTTATCCTTCATTCTCTACTATCTTGAAGTAGCAGATCCACAGGAAGGCAGGCCAGGAGCAGCATCTCTGCTTGCTTTCATTTCACTGTTGCTGTGAGCTGGCTTTTTCCACAGACCTCATTAGCAAAGATATATATATATAATATAAAATACTGAGTTTGATGCTCTGTCTTGCATTGGTGGATCCTAAAGTCCATCCCAAAGCACTCTGCTTCTAGGCATGCATAGATACCCAAACCCACGAAAGATCCAACAAATAATTTTTCCCTTATGGTATAAGTTTAAACACAACTATCGCTTACTAACAGGTCTTCCCCCACCTTTCCCCTCACCCAACATTGGATTTCTGTGTGGAATTTACTTAGCAAAAGCATTGTGCATTTTATAAAAGTGTGAAATGCTGCAGTAGGTAATAAACAGGTGAAAACGCTGGGAAATTCCCTCTTGTGGATAATGCAGAGGTCTGGAGCAAGAGCCTGCATGTAGTTGGGACCCACCAGCACAGAAGCCCACTTGTTGATAATTATTTGAGAAAGTAAAATAACACTGTGGGGATTTATTTTGTCTTATTTTGTTGTTGGTTTTTGGTTTTTTTTTTCCGAATTAGGTGCCCTGCCCCTCTGATTGCACAGACTGGAAGCTGAAGCCACAAAAAGTGAAAGCATTTGCCTCAGGTTAGCAGTGAAATCAACTGCAGAGAGAGCTCAAAAATTCACTCCTGGTTCACTGAACCTGCCATCTGTCCCTAAAAATAGTCGGCATGGTCTCATCTCGAGGCTTGTTTGGTGAGCTGTGAGCAGGTCACCTCGGTTTTCTCTGTATTTCCCTATCTATCTATAAAGTACAGATTTGGGGTCAGATACACTAGTTATGCACCATGCTGGTGACCCCAGCTGACTGTAACACTGATTTAGCTGACATAAAAGCAGATTTTGGTCTGCTGTCCCTCCTGGGCTTGGCTCTGACAGTCAGGGTGCACTGCTGAGTGGTTTAACATGCATCCAAGGTAGGGAGATTTGCAGGGAACTGAAAAAAGGAAAAAAACGGCACAGAAACACACTGGGAGAAAAAAAGGCAATCGCTCAAGAGTTTATTTTCTGCTTTTTGCTGAGTCCTCTTCTTCCACTCCAGAGATCTCTGCAGGCTCAGGACTCCCAGAATAGCTGTCCAAAGATTGCCCGGCCTTTTCTTCTAGCCAGAGAAGGGCCTCTGGGAGGATGCTAATGCAACCAGAAGCTGTTTTCCCTTTCCAGGGAAAACTTTCCTGCTGTTAAACCCAATTAATACAGTTTGTTTCACAAGGGTGCAGCTGCTTGACTTTGCATCCCTGAGTGCTTTGCTTGGTTAATTCTCAGCAAATTGAATAAGAGTGCTTTCCTCGTTGGCGTGACTCAAGGAGGATCAGGCACACCTTTTTCATGGAAACCCTGCAACTTGGTTGAAGCTGACAGAAGCGCTGCTCCGGCACTTCAGGTGGGCTTACATTCTGCTGAGCTCACAGGAGAGAAATGGTGAGGCTGTTGGCAGTCCTGGCTGGCCCTAGCTCTCTAAAGGTGCCACGACACTAAACTCAATCTACATCAGATGTTCCACTGTGCCGCGTATCCTGCACTTGAGCACTTCCATGCTGCATTTCCGTGACTCACTATCCCTGCCAGCTGAATCATCCATGACACTACTATTTGTTTTCTTGCCATGGTACAGAAACATCCTCTTTTCTCCCCTCGTTTGTTTTCCTGTGGAACAATTCTGACAGTAGCACTGGAAAACCAGAAGGAATAAGCGAAAAGAACCAGAAAGCAAGATTTCACATGATGCTTTCCTTCCCTCTGCTTTCTGCATGCTGTTTTTCCTGCTCCGGAGGATTTTGCTATAACTCTCATTTTTGCGAACACCCACTTGGTATTAGGCCTTACCTACACCCGAGTGTTTTCCAAGTTTGGAATCAGTCAGCAATGTACTTGCCTCTGAGCATGGTTTGTATCTGCACAGTAATACTTGTTTCGTAACCATGGCAGCTCACAGTGAGTCATGCTGCCAGAGGCCTGGGCAGAAGTTAGCAGGAGGCTTCAGCACGCTCTTGCTTCCCTCCATCTTCTCCCTACAATTGTGTAACTCATCTGGTTTTGTGGTAGAGACAGACGTGCTACGAGCATGTAATGCAAGAAACCAAAGCAGAAGATAGCCATGACTGGTGACAAGATCACAGTGCTGCCCAATTCAACCCCTTACCTTCAGGAGTCTCGTAGGAAACTTAACCAGGGTTACTGCAGATCCTCTATGTACATGGACTGTATATATTCAGTATCTCAGGTATGCAGCATGACTAGCATGGAATGAAAAGCTGTTTTTTCTCTGTGCACAAGTATTCCTTCTTTTACCAAATACCACATACAACATGTAATGGCGTTGTATAGAAAAATAGAGTTTGCCAGCACTGGGTTAACTAGCTTGATGGTAAGGGTTCTATTACAAAGGGACTGAGTTGTTACAACGGGCCCATAAGTAGCGGTGGTTGGTGCTAGATTCCTTCTTGTTCAGCATCTTCATCAGTGACCTGGGCAAGAGGATAGAGTCCACTGAATGCGAGTTTGCTGATGATACAAAGCTGAGAGGAGTGGTTGACATGCCAGAAGGAAGTGCTGCCATTCAACAAGTCCTGGACAGACTAGAGAGTTGGGCAGAGAGGAACCAGATGAGGTTCAACCAAAGCAAGTGCAAAGTCCAGGGAGGAATAACTGCATGCATCAGTACAGATTAGGGGCTGACTTGCTGGAAGGCAGCTTTGAGGAGAAGGACCTGGGTGTCCTGGTGGACAACAGGCTGATCATGATTCAACAGGGTGCCCTTGTGGCCAAAAGGCCAGTGGTGTCCGAGGGTGCCAGAAAAGATCAGCCAGCAGGTCGAGAGAGGTGATCCTCTCCTCTGCTCTGCCCTTGTGTGGCCTCATTTGGAGTACTGTGTCCAGTTATGGGCTCCCCAGTTCCAAAAACACAGGGAGCTGCTGCAGTGTCCAGCAGAGGGCCACATCTGGAGCATCTCCTGTATGAGGAAAGGCTGAGAGACCTGAGACAATTCAACCTGGAGAAGAGAAAACTGAGGGAGGGTCTCACAGTTGTTCATAAATATCTAAAGTGCTGATGGAGATGGACTGTTTTTGGTGGCGTGCAGCAATAGAACAAGGGGCAACGGGCAGAAACTGAAACAGAAAGTTCCATACTAACACAAGGAAGAACTTACTGTCAGAGTGACAAAGCACTGGAACAGCCTGCTCAGAGAGGTGGTGGAGTCTCTTTGTGATATTTAAGACATGCCTGGATGCCTACCTGTGCAACCTGCTGAAAGAAAGCTGCTTTAATGGGGGGTTGGACTCAATGATCTCTAGAAGTCATTTCCAACCCCTACAATTTGTGAATCTGTAATGCAAGGGCTTATAGATGATGATTTTGTTGATTTCTTCTTGCTTGTGTGGGCATAGTGATTCCTGACCTTGTGAGTGGCAAGGGGAGCTCAGGCTCATCAACATTTCCAAACAGTAACTCAAACTCCTTGCACTTCCCCTTTCTCTCAAGACCCATCTTTTCACCCAGCATATATCAATTCTGGTTATTCTGAGACTTCAGCAAAAGCAGGACTGAAAAAATCAGTTTCAAAGCAAAGAGGAAGAAAAATCAGCAGTTCCTGTGCTTTACAGAACAGCAAGGAAGCCTTGTCTTTGTGTGTGTGCGCGTGTGTCATCTTGGAGCTGTCGTCTTGCAACTGGGAGTGTTTAAGACATCCTGTTATTTTGATGTATTTATTGATACACTTTGGCACTTGAAGAAAGCTCTGCCTCTGGAAGCCCCACTCACAGTCACCTTCCTTTGAATCTATTATTGGAAAGTTGAAAATGTAGGGTAGAGCATGAAATGCTCAATGACGTCTAGCAGCACAACTCAGCTACTGCAGCTGTTCTCAGGGCTGAGAAACGCTGAATAACATTGGTTAAGACTTTGACATGCCAGTGAAAGCACAGATCTATGCTTCAGCTGGCTCAAATCAGCTTGTAGACACACACACACAATGCCTCCGCCTTGCAAGACTGCATGAAGTGCATGATCACACTGCGTTTGCATTGTATGTGCAGATATAAATGAGCAAACACAATGCAACACGTGTGTGTGCAGTACATAAGGCTGGCCAGACCCAAACTCAGCTGCTGGCCCTCGGGAGCTGTTGCCTGTCCTGCAGAAGCCAAAGTAGCTCTGGCCCTCAGGTCATGCATATATGACTAATGGCTCATCTCCCTAAAGGCAGGTGGGAAATACCGTTAAGCTAATAAGATAACAGAGCCCTAGCTCCTCCCTGGGCCATTCAGGAGAGCCATCAGGACAGAGGTGACACCCATCCTTTTTGAGTCACCGGGAAGGTTCTCTGGCAGTCCTTACAGATGTCCTTGCTGCCTGAGGGTCTGAGATTGCTGGCAACATCATACACACACTCTGGAGTGGGAGTAGGAGCAAGTGTCTATATTGGGAACACAGGCTCAGCATCATTGCTGGCTGGGCGTGAGGACATGGAGCTGCAGGACTGAGCTGCCGGATGCAGCAACTCCTGCTGCCACCAGTCTAAAATTATGGCAAGCAAATGGAGGAAGTGCCTGAAGGGAAAAAAAAAAAAAAAAGAACAAAAAGAAAAACAAGAAATCCAGGTGATTTTGTGCAAAGAAATGTAAGAAAATGACAGAGAAGCAAGGAGCAGCAGGAAAGGAGGTGAGGAAAAAAAAAAAGAGGAAAAATTGAACTAAAGAAGTGACGCTCCAAACTATGAGAGACAGAGGAAAAGCTTGTAAAATTATTTCCTGGGGAAAAGGGAAGACTTTAGGCTAGCAGTGAGAAAATAATATAGATGCACTTTCTTACTTTGCAGAAAGGTGGCTTTCCACATCTCAGCTCCACTGGGTAATGGCACTTTGGTTATTTCTAGCCACCCTCCCATCCTCCTACATATTCAGATGTTCCCCTCAGAAATGGTTAAAGCGTTTGAACTGATTTTTTTTTCTTTTTTTTGTAAGGAGAAATGTCCTTCCAAACAAAACAAATGTTGTGACAGAAAAGGTAATTCCAGACTGAACAATTCACAACGTGAGCAAGAAAAAAAAAATCCAAGGAGAAATCCTGGCATACTTGATTTCATCTGTGTCATGGCAGAAGTCTGAAGTCTGCCTTCTAATTTTCTGCAGGAAAAAGATAAAGAGGAATGAAAATGATTTTTCCCCTCTCCCTGACCCAACCCTGAAGTTATTTATTTCTATTGCAATTATTTCATCCAGCTCAGCCATGCAGTAATGCTTTCTCCACCCGATTTTTTAGGAAACCGGGTCCAACGGATCAGGTTTCCAGTTGCAGATACATGAGAGCTATTCCCTGCCCTCGTTATCCTCAGGGAAGTGGTAACGTTATCCTCCTGCTCTCATCTGGAGCAGCTCCATCCAGCCGCAGGCAGGACACGTGTGGCTGTCCCCAGCTCACCCCCACAAGCTGTGGGTTACAGCAGGAAGCCTCCGAGAAGGCACAAAGGAAAAAGCTGAACATCTGGAGCGGTCAGCAGGATGCAGAGGTGAATTCGTGGCTGATGTCGTCAGAAGTAGACGGCAGGTGGCACCCATGGATTAGCGCAGGGCTTGCTCTGGGTGCTCTCTTGGTTGCATGCAAGGATTGGTGCACGCAGTGCTGGCCTGGGGTGCGCAGTCTTTCAGGCTATTCCCTTTACATTTTGCTGGCGTAGGGAGCAAGAGCTCGAGGCCAAAATGCCTGGGATGCACACAGAAAGCAAGGCTGCTGTACTATGGAACAGTAAGTGCACTGCTTCCTCAGGGATGGGAAGCAAGGGGACAGGGATGGGGCTGGCAGGAAAAGGATCAGACCTAAGGTATCCGAGCAAGGAAAGCAAGAGGCAGCCAAGAGTCTGAGTCACCAGCTGTGCTTGCAGCAATGAGGTTGGCTTGTGATCAAGCTGAGACATCAGCCCACAGTTCAGGAGCAGGCACGCTGAGGGTAACCAGGGTTAGATGCACTTGGTGACCCCTGCTCAAGTCCATAAAAGCACAGCAGACCTTAGAGCAAGCCAGAAAATCAATTTGAGTCAGGATTCAGGTCAACACAGCCCATGTGTGTTATGAGTACATCTGGGGCTGAAACTGAACACCAGCTCTTACAGCTCAAGCAGAGAACAAGGGCGCTGGGCTGGCCTTAACTAGGCTGCTGGGCCATTGGCAGGTGTGTGTCCCAGGGGAGTTTGTTCAGCACCCTCAGTGCCTCCAGCACGCTGATATGCTGACATGCTGACACTTTGTGTTCCTCAAGAAGTGGGAACTGTTACCCCATCCCCAAGGCACAGCATCGAGGGTCTCTGCGATGCACCTTCACATCGGGGCTGTAGCGCTCTCACCAGCTCCCCATAATGTGTGGTGCCTCCTAAAGCAGCACTCACGGATGCTCAAGCTGGGTTTTGGGGAGGTGGTGCAGAAGGCAGCCCAATGACCCTGACATCGATGAGCAGCACCGTGCTATCATGGCTCAGCATCGACTGCAGTCCTCGTGCTGCCTGCCTGGGGTCCCAGTGGCACACGGCCAACCAACCAGGCAGAAACACTGATCCGTTTGACTAAACGCCTCTCATTAACATGAAATGAAGACAATAAACCTCGGATCATTTGAGGGCCAGAGGAGGGAACGAGCTGGCCAGGAGTTCATTACGGTACTTGCAAACAACAGCCCGTGGCAGCACAGACTGCTTGCACAATGGACACTGCACATGTCCCCGCAATTTATTATATTTATCAACCATTATGCTTATATTCCATCCTCTGCTGGTCAACCTTTATCAGCTAAATCAAGATTAAAGCTGTTAGCCTGCCTTTACTTTATGGAAAATGACACAATTAGCTCCGCATTAGCTCAGCTCAACCTGTTTTCCTAATCCTGTGTGATATAGGAGGTCAGGTAAACATGTGGTGGTTTTTAGCCTTAATGGCTAAAACATCCCCCAAATACACCTTTCAATGGACCCACTGTCTGCTGCAAGGGGCTGCTTCCCATGGTCCCCTTCCCACGTAGGTGGGAGCTCAGTGTTCCCATCCTTGCACGTGTGGATTACCTGGTAAACCTCCACAGCATCCTCAGGGCAGAGAAAAGAGGCATTTTCACACCATGCTTGGATGTTTTTCCCTCGGAGCTGGAAAAGGAGAGATGGGGCACGGGGCAGCACATCTCCATGTGATATATAGGATCATGGGGCTGTGATTCATAGCCAAGCAGCCTGAAAACCTTCCAGAAAGGTGCACTGAGGAAGCTGTGGCAGAGAGCTGGCAAAAGCTTTTAGTTGCAGATACAAAAAGAAAAGCAATTTCTGCTGAAGGATTTTTGTATTAAAAGGAGAAAATGAACAATAGGGGATGGCAGTGAGTGACCGTGGGTTTGGCTGGATATCTTCAGTATCTCAACTACAGAAGCTCAGAGGAGTGTCAATAGAGGAGATTTAATTGATGACAAATATTATGGCTGGTACAGAATTAGAGGCACTCCAGACTGAGCGGGGAGGACTTTTATAGCAGCTAACAGATGAGCATTGTGAAGGATGACTATGATTCTTTGGGCATTTCTGGGTTAGATTGCGGTAAAATTGCAGCAAAAAGCAATTTTGCTTTAATCAACTATATAACAAAGCCCCAACATAGTGAAAAGCAGAAGGCATCAGAAGATAGGAAATTGTCAGCATTGCTGGAGCTAAAAGATAAGATTGTACTCCCCACAGCTACACTAAAAGAGGATAAATTATCCATGGGGGCAATTCAGAAAGAAAATAATGCGCAATTAAAGTTGTTTGAATTACAGTTTTAGGGAAGCACGGGAGGAGGAAAAAGCCAGTTTCAGTGGAAAGTCTGAAACCTCCTTCCCATGCGCTTTTAGAAAGCAGAACTCCTTTTGGGGAAAAGAAAAAAAGAAAAAAAAAAGCCAAGAAAACAGGGCAGAGCAAACCCTAACCAGTAAATGATGTGTTAGAAGGGGGCCTTGTAGGAACCTCATGGGAACGGTCTCCAGAAAAAAGCAGATGGTCATGGTTGCCTTGGGTTTCTGATGACATCTGCCCTACTTTGGGCTCGATTTGAGCACAGGGCAAATAGACCATGGGCTAAAGGTTAAATAATCAAAAAAAAGCTGCTAGAGGAGTGTGGTTGCATGAGCTCAAATAACTGCCCTGAGGCTTCCTGTCACTTTTTGGCGGGGCAGCTCAGGAAGGGTTGAATTAGGTTGGTTTGGATTAGTTTTGGCAGATAGGGCTTGTGCCCATGTCCCCAGGTGAGGATGAAGGGCTCCATGCTGCAGACCTCCCCTGGAGCTCCGTGGACCATCAGGCTGCTGGGAAAGCATGGGAGAACAGCTGATTTTTGGGTTCATCCTCAGGTTTTATGGTTTTGTGAGTGGGGATCTCCTGCTTTCTTGTAGGACCGTTCCTAAGCAGGTGGCAACGGATATTTGGAGCAAGTAGGTGTCTCCCATTCTGCAAAAGCCCTTTAAAAGCCGACGGCTCCTCTTGACTTCCCACCAGGCAGCTGCCAGGGGGCCCAGCTCCAAGCAGATGGTGATGGGAGGACTGCGAGGTGGTAGCGGTGCGAATGCGGCATCTTGTGCATGATGCACTTGGGACAGCTGGGATGTAGAAGCCTAAAGCAGCAGCCCCAGCCGAGCTTCATGGTGATTTCTGCAGTTGCCATGCTTCTTTCCTTGCTGGCAGCTGCCTAGGAGGAAGAGGAGGAGGAGGAGGATGCTGAGATGGAGGAGCTGCTTTGGGAAGGGCTTTTCTTGGAAAAGCTCTTCTGTGCAGTGCAGGATGGGTTCCAAACGTGTGGGCGAGGCTGGAAATGTGGTGCACCAGCTCCGCTTCCCCAAATCAGCTGCTCTGTGAGCAACAGGATGAGGTTATTCCCTCCCAGCTCTTTATTTCCCTTCAGATCATCCCAATCCCACTGCTGTGTGTCCGTCCACATCCTAACAGCATGGTGCCTCGTGTGCAAGCAGGTCCAATACCTAATGGCTCGGGCAGACCTCTTGTTCTTCACCAGCACGATGCCCTTTAAAGGTCCCTCCCAATTCTAAGGATTCTATGACATCTTCTGAAGATCTGCACTTGGGGTTGACCCAAGTGTCACCACCTGAACACGGTGACCCCCTCCTGCAGTGCTGCACTGCACCTTGGCACTACCCAGGTCTTCATTCTGCTCGCTCTCTCATGCATAAACTCAGTTTGTGGTTTTCAGAGTCAAGAGAAAAAATAAATCAATAAGGAATGGCTTTAGAGAGAAAAATTACTATTTCAAATCATGAATTGACTGAAAGCCACGCTGAAAGTGATTTTGCAGAGGTGTTGCCGAGGAAAAGAAAGGCCTTGTGACTTTCCTCTGTAAGAAAATATTCCTTCTGCACGCTGCAAGCATCCCACTGGGTGTTTCTCGTGTGCGTGCCTGCATCTGGAGTCCATCACTGGGCTCTGCACTTATGAATGACCGCTGTGTTTTGCAAAAAAAAAAAACCCAAAAACTGCTGAGCTGTCTAAAGCAGCCTCCTACCACGTGCTCAGACCCCAAACATCTGCGCTCAGTCGGCGGTGAGTGACTCACTGTCCCCAACCCCAGGACGGCCACATCCAAAGTCTGTCTGCTCTGCTCCTCCTAAGCGAGCAGGGCTGAGGTTCTCTCTGATGCAGTAAAAAGTCAGACATCACTTGTATCCAAGGCATGCGTCTCCTTGGACCAGCTCAGTGCTCTGCTGTGGTTCAAAGCCTCCAAACCCCCTTCCTGTCCTCCACCATTTGCCTTTTGCTGTTAGGATGCTCCTTGCGTAGATGGGAGCTTTGGGGAGCCAGAGCTACTTTCCATATGTCCAAAGGCCCTGCAGTGCTGTATCTGCAGGATATAATTTACCTCCACGTGGGTGTGGCTGATGTTTGGGTTAAAACCACTCCAAAATGGACAATCTGTCAGCTTTTGGGGGATAGAATTCTGCACATAGGAGACATGGGATTATCCACTGTTCCCCTTGTGCTCAGTATATTACAAATACATGTAATGAATATGGATGTACCCCCAAACCTCAGCCCATCCCTCCTCTCCTTGATCAAATCCTGGCTGAGCGTGAAATTAAACTTGCAAATTGCAGCCTTTTCTTTGCCTTGCCACGTCTTTGTTCTTGTCAGCTTCATTATTATGCACATTTCTCATGCACACACCTTGGGTATTTCAGGGTGTGAGGAAGGAAAATTAGCCCGAAAGAATCATTTGGGACAGAGAGCATCCACTATTTAAATTCCTCCCTGGAAGTCCTTTCATTGTTAATTATGAACAGGTTTGCGAGCAGCTTAGATTTCAATTTTTAAGCTGGTTTTGATGTTCAAAAATCTACTTTTGTTTCAAAGGACATCTTACTTTCTTTTGCTTTTTTCATGTTTAACACTAAAAATTGCTGGTGCTTGGAGGCTGTGCTGCGAGTCTGCACCTTTTTGGGGGGAGCCTGTGCCAAAACCCGTGTGCTCCACCTGCCTCTTAAGGCTGCTGAGCTTTCTTGTGGTGCTGCTGGAGCTGCTGTGGACCCCAAATTGCTGAAGCTGGATCGGGGACCCACAGCATGCACAAAGATCCTGCAAATCGACCTCCTGATTCAGTTGCAAGCTTTGAAAGTGTATTTACTTCTTCCCCGATTGTTCCTGTTGCCATCACCCGCGGCGTCTGGGTCAAGACATTGCCAGTTCCACTGCTGCAACAACTTTCCTTGCTCAAAGGGCAAAATAAAGAGTTGCTTTAAATATAACACATTTCCAGTTATTTTTATTTGCTTTTTAGCTTTGAGCTCTCCAGGTTTGCTTGTTCCAGCTTTGCTCTGTAATCAAAAGGGTGAGGAGCTTCCTTTTCTCCCTGCAACAAGACTGAAACCTCCCACGCAGGCACAGAAGCCACCAGGCTGTGGGGACAATATAGGGGCCTTGGGAACACAGCAAGAGCTGCTGATGCACTGCCTGAGGCCTTGCCTTCCATGGGTCTCCCTCCCCTGTGGCTCCCAAATATCTGAGGCTTTCTCTTCAGCAGCTTCTTCTACTGAGGACCATCTGGGGCTGCTGCTGGCTCTGGGCTGGGACAGTGGGACAGTGGGCTGGGACAGTGCACTGCTCAAAGCTCCATGCACCCTGCTTTGAGCTAGCCCAAATCCCTGGCTCCATGCATCCCAGCTTCCCAGCTCTGCACCCCAATCCTCTTGCCTATGTGCACTCTTGTTCCCCAGTTCCTCACACCCCACTGCTGGACATGCCAATCCCCAATTCTCCCTGCATACCAATCCCGTAGCTGACTCCAACTCCCCATCTCCATACACCCCAACCCCATGGCTCTGTGCACCAGTTTCACATTCCATACACAATCTCCTTGTACTCCAGTCCTAGAGCTCTGTGTACCCCAATCCCTCAATTCCACGCACCCCCACAAACCTCAATTCCCCAGCTCCGTACACACCAACCCTCAGGCTCCACGCACCCCAGTCTCCCACTTCCATTCCCCCAACCACCTAGCTCCAAACACCTCACATCTCCCTGCACCCCAATTTCCTGGCTCTGTGCACCCCATCCCTATCATTCCCTGCACCCAAATTCTCTCTGCATCCCAATACTGCGGTATTCATTCAAGTGAACATGTGGCTGCATGCACCCTAGTCCCCAAGCTCTGTACAACCCAGTTCCCCATCTTCATACACCTCAATGCTGCGGCTGCTCCAAACACCCCAATCCCATGGCTCAGTGCACCCCAATCTTGGGCCTCTCTGCACCCCAATTCTGTCTGCATCCCAGTCCCAGAGCTCCATATACCTCAGTCTCCAAATTCCATGCACCGCACTCCTGTGCCTCAATTCCCCAGCTCTGTACACCCCAGTCCCCTGGCTCCCTGCATCCCCATTCCCCAAGCTCCGTGCCCCCCTCCCCTCCTTCCTTGCACCTCAAATCTCCCTACACCTCACTTTCCCATCTCTGTGCACCCAATCCCACAGCTGGGATCCACACACATAATTCCCTCTGCACCCCAACACCCCATTTATGTGCACTCCAATCCCGGTGCTCCCTGCACCCCGGTCCCCCACCTCCATTCCCGCAGCCCCAATTTCCTGGCACCACGCGCATCTCTACGCAACAGCTCCCTGCCTCCATACTCTCCCTGCCTCCAGTCCCAAAGCTCCACCTAACTTTAGCCCCTAATTCCACGCACGCCAGCCTCGCAGCTCCACGACCTTCAGCTCCCCAGCTCTGTACACCGCAACCCTGCCTATGCGCGCACCCCCAAACCCCGCCGCTCCAGCCCACTCCCCACAGCCGCTGCCCCACCTCCGCCGCGGGGACCCCGGACAGGAAGCGGCTGTAGCCAATCAGAGCCCGGGCCGCGCTCCCGAGCCGAGCCGAGCGGAGCCGATCGGAGTCGAATCGAACCGAGCGGAGCCGAGCGGCGCCGAGCCGAGCCGAGCCGCGCCCTCCCCGCGGTAAGTGCGGGGCCCGGCGGTGCCCGGTGTTGCGGGGACGTGGCGGTGCGCGGGGTTCCCTCGCCGGACGCGGGCTCGTCCCGCAGCCCTGGTGCCTCCCCGTGCGGCTCCCAGGCTTTGTTCCGGGAAGGCGGAATGAATGGGGCCGGGCGGGATGGCGATTTCCTCCCCGTGTTTTGGGGCAGCCCCCGAAAGCTCCGCTTAGGGAGGAGATTTTCCCACGAATTGCTCCTTTTAAGTCACTTTTGGAGCAAGTCTGGGAAATGGGCAGAATCCGCCGAGCTCCACGGGGAGAAAGCTTGGAAAGAAACAAAAAGGGGAGGAGAAGCGGTGAGGTTCCACACCCTTTTAGTGTTGTTTTCTGCTTTTCCTTATTTTTCCCCCAGCTCAGGGTGCCAAGAAGACGTGCAGTGATGCTGCTCGCCCTGGGAGCGTTGGTGCTCGGCCTGGCAGGTGAGTGGGGCTGCCCCGAGGAGATGCCCCAGTACCACTTCATCCCCATTCAATGGCTTTGAGCTGGAGGCAGTGCTCACCAGGTGGTCCCGGGGTCTTTGGGAAGCATATGGGCGTGGGTGGCCCTGGAAAGTGAGACCTGTGGCTCTGGTGGCCCTGGAAGTCCATGGCTGTGATGGCTTTGATGGCCATGGGATCCACTGCTGTGATGGCTTTGTGCCCTAGGACCCCATGGCTTCAGTGACCCTGTAACCATGGCTGCGATGGTTCTGGTGGCCCCATAACCCTGTGGCTGCAATGGCGTTAGGACCCCACAGCTCTGTTGGCCCTGGGACCCTATGAGTGCAATGGTTCTGGTTACCCATGGTTCTCATCATGGCTTCCTGCCCCACAAACCTGTGGTTGTGATGGCCTTGGGACACCATGTCTCTAATGGCCACAGGATCCATGGCTGCAATGGCTCTGATGACATTGTGCCCTGGGACACCATAGCTGTGCTGATCGTGGAACCTCTGGCTCTGATGGCCCATGGCTGTGGAACCTGTGGCTGCAATGGCTCTGATGGCCCTGGGAACACATGGCTTTCTGATGGCTTTCTGCTCCAGGACCCTGTGTCTGCGATGGCCATGGGACCCGTGGCTGCAAGAGTGCTGATAGCCCCAGTGGCCCATGGTTCTGATGGCTGTGATGGACCTGGAACTCCATGGCTCTGATGACTTTCGACCACTTGGCCACATAGCTGTAATGGCTTTGTGCCCTGGGATGCTGCAGCAGTGATGGCAGTGGGATCCATGGCTCTGGTGGCTTTCTGACCACTTCTTCTGCCACCCCCAGGCCCTCCTTGGGTGCCAGTTTTGAGGCTGACCACAAGGGTGTTGATCCTTCCCCTATACTCTTGCTAATGTCTCACATCGCTCTTGGCCGCTATCCCCTAAGGCAGTAGATGGTGGTGTCCCACAAGGGCAGTGTTCCCAATTCCCCAGAAAACCCAATAGGAGAAGGAAAAACCTCACCTGAAACCAAAGGAGATGCATCCTGCAGCGTGGGACATCACCTCGTGTGTACTACATCAGAAAGGTGCAGCAGGGTAAAATCCCAGTTACATTCTGGGTCTTTCTGA
The DNA here is from genome assembly GCF_019232065.1 of Centrocercus urophasianus. Taxonomy (NCBI): domain Eukaryota; kingdom Metazoa; phylum Chordata; class Aves; order Galliformes; family Phasianidae; genus Centrocercus; species Centrocercus urophasianus. The sequence goes on along the minus strand of NW_024884789.1, from coordinate 17,696,974 downwards.
GCTCCTGAACCTCTGGGCATGTCACCAGCACACGGCCACTTGCACAGAGGGACGTGGTGGCCCAGAGCCCTGTGCTGGTGCCCGTGTCCCATGACTGGGCTCATCAAGCTGGGATCAGGACATAAAACCTGTATAGAGACCGTATAAAAGTGGCAGCTTCCTTTGTCTCAGATGAGACTTTTCCCCTTTTCCTCTCCATATTATGTATGGGGAGAACTGGGGAACGTTGCCCGTGTGGGACATCACTCCCTGGGACCAGTCTGTGGGATGAGCACACTGGGAGGGTCAGGGGTAGCAGAGGAATGTGGGCACCTCATCCTGGTGTGGTTGGCACAGGAGCTGCCAGCTGGAGTGTTGGTGCCACCTAGCGCTCACAAGCCCAGCCACGAAGCTGGCTCATTGTGGGGCCTCTGTCCCCCACAGCTGTCACCTTCCAATCCCCTCTCTGTGGGGAGAAGCTGCACTTCTCTCTCAGCTGGCTGTTTTCTCCTCCCTGTCTGCAAAACAGACCTCACCATACCCCTTAACTACCTCCGTTCTTTCCACATCCCAACCTTTGGGGTGGCTTTTTGTTGACCCTTCCAAAGCAAGCCATCTTGAGCCAGAGACAGGATCTGACCACCGTGTTCTTCTCATCCTACCATCCTGCAGGTGCCATGGAGATCCAGGTCCCAGAAGAGCCCGTGGTGGCCCTTTATGGCCAAGATACCACCTTGCACTGTTCCTTCACCCCCGAGGCCAACTTCAGCCTGAAGGACCTCAGCCTCATCTGGCAGCTGACGGACACCAAGCGCCTGGTGCACAGCTTCTCTGATGGCAGGGACCAGCTGACCGACCAGGGCGGGGGCTACACCAACCGCACGGCCCTCTTCTATGACCAGCTGTGCCAGGGCAACGTCTCGCTGCTCCTGCGGCGCGTGGAGATTGCAGATGAGGGCAGCTTCACCTGCTTCGTCCGCGTCCGCGATTACAACAGCGCAGCCGTGACGCTGCAGGTGGCAGGTGAGATATGGCTGTGCAGTGTCATCCACCTGTCTCTGGATGCGGTGATCCTTCATGATGCCTTTCCTTTCCTTCCAGCTCCCTACTCCAAGCCCAATCTGAACCTGGAGCCCAATAAGGACTTGAAGCCAGGGGATCGGGCGGTTGTCACTTGCCAATCTTCCTATGGCTACCCTGAGGCCAGTGTCCTCTGGCAGGACAGCCACGGTGCCAATATCACTGAAAACGTCACCACATCACAGGTGGCCAACGAGGAGGGGCTCTTTGATGTGTACAGCGTCCTACAAGTGCTGGTGGAGCCCAGCAGCACCTACTCGTGCCTGGTGCGGAACCCGGTGCTGCAGCAGGAGACCCATGCCTCCGTCACTATCACGGGTGAGCAGGTGTGGGCCAGATTTGGGGAATTAAGGGTAAAGATTTACCTCTGAATAGGGTAAATCTGGTGGCGCAGAGTCAGCCCTGGGGTTGCACCATCACCCAGCTGTACCTCCCTGCCCATGGAGATGCAGGATGGCTTGGGGCTGTCCTGTCTATCTGTGCTGCTCCAATCCTGCCTCTGGAGGTTCTTGCTGAAGGGGGTTTTGCAATGACTATGGGAGATTTGGGAAGGATCTGGAGGTGTTTTTACAGTTCTAGCTTTGCTAGTTGCCCTGTCCCAGTATAAACCACTCCAGAGAGCCAGTATAAGGCACGGTAGTCTTCCTCTCCATACCATGTAGCCATGCAGCCCCATCCCAATCCTACAGAAACACTGCATCCCTGGCACATTCATGCCATCCTAATCCTGATCAAAACACCCTTTGGGCACCTGGAATTACAGTGCTGTTTCCCACCTGAGCTGCTTGGCATGGGGACTGATGTCTCAGCAGTTTCTGGCTGGTTCCCCAGCTCGCTTCATTTTTCTTTGGGCATCATTCAGCCTCACCACTTTGCTCTGACAATGTCTTGCTCTGCTGGTCCGACAAATAAAGGGCTTAGTGGCGTTTATCCTGGATGGCAGTGACAAGAAGCGTGGGCAGGGCTCGGTCGAGGAGCCTTGTAGGGCTGTGCACAAGAGCTGGGTGACAAAACCCATGGCTCTAAGCCAGTGTGCCCCAAATCCAAACCTCCTGGGGCCAACAGGAGGTTTGAGGCCCCTCCTGTTGCCCTCAGGAGTCCTCAGAGATGCTCTGGGAAGTGAAGGGATGAGCTCCAGGAGATAACTCCAAGGAATCTGGCCCCTCAAACTTCATCAGTATCTTGCAGGACCCATTCTTGACACGCTGTTGACTTGGAGTGGCTTTCACTCATCCCCACTTGCTCAGCTTTTATTGCTGCCTTGGAGCTCTTTATAACCTTACACAATCTCCAGCAGTGTTAATTAGTGTTTAATTGGCTCTGCAGTTGCTGGGTTGTGAAGGTGGGTCCCTGGTGGAGCATCAACCTCTTGACTGTTGTCACCGAGTTCTTCCAGCAAGTGTCGTACAGGCACCAAAAGTTGGCCATTGATAGAGAATGGGACAGTGACAGCACTTCTGTCATTCCCTGTTTTTGCCCAAAAGCAGGAATTTTGTCAATGAGGACTGAGGAGAGACTTTTGCATGGGCTCAGAGCTACTTTCCTTAGCGTACGAGCAAGTGGGCAGTCTTAAGGTGAGGGCTGTGTGTCAGGGAGCTCCACATTCTCCGTGTCCCCTGCCACTGTGGGTCTGCTAAGGCAGAACAAGGGGGCAGAGAGCCAGCCAGGGGATCTGTTCTTTCTGGGTTCCTGCTCAAAAGGGAACATCCCTGAATAGGATTTGCTCGGGAAAAAGCTTTATTTGAAGATAAAGTGATGTTATGGGGGGAAAAAAGATCATAGATTGCTGATGCCTTATGTGAAAGCCAAATTCTGGAAGCAATATCTGTGGCTTGCTACAATGAAATGTCCTCCAAACCCCAAGGATGATTCCCTGCCACCGTGGGATCCCTGATACTGCGTACCGCCTCCCTTAGCATTATAAATAATAGGATTTCTGGTGTTCTCCCCAAGGCCAGCACCTCGCCTTCCCTGCCGTGGCTCTCTGGGTGACGGTGGGACTTTCCATCTGCATCGTGGTGCTGCTTGTTGTCCTGGCTTACATCTGCCAGAAGAAAATCCGCCAGAGCTGCGAGGAAGAGGAGAATGCAGGTAGAGCAGGTGCTGGGTGGGAGGGGGACACTTCACCCTGCATGACTTTACCTGTGTGGTGGCATCTGTCAAAGACAGATGCTGCCTGCGTGCATCTGTCCAGGTGGCTCTTTTCTTCTGCACACAAATGAACTTTTTTTCTCTGGTTTTTGCCTCCTGGCACACGTTCACCTTTCTGCGCTGCCCTTCTCCATCTCCTCCCCTGCGCCTGCCAGCATCCTCCACGTGTCTGATGCCCCCATGGCACGGGAGCAGTTCCCAGAAGCTGCCTCCAAGCATTTGCCACTGCAGAAACGTTGCACGCATTGACACGCGGAAATAGCATGAGACAGAGCTGCTCCGTGCTCGCCCTTGCTCTCCTTTCTCCTTGCTTCTTGAAAGGATTGCTGCAAGCCGTGCTGCTCTCTCCTGGGAAGCACTCTGAAATGCACCCTTTGAAAAATATTTGCCTGCCCGCTCTTGTTTTCCCCGTTCTCCCCCTCCTTTGTTTTGTTTCTTTTCCTCACAGAGGTGTTTGCTCAGAAAGTGGGGCTTTGTGCCTTTAAAAATAAAGCTGTTGTGCTCCGAAATGGCCGCAGCAGCAGCAGCAGCAGCTCGCTGGCGTTCCTGCTTGTCTCCCTCTGGCTCCAGGGCAGATGCGTCTCACGTTGCCAGAGCCGTGCCCTGACAGCCCTGTGCTGTGCAAACCGCGCCGCCCTGGGCCTCGTTCCCCCTCTCCCTCCCTGCTGTGGCTTTGTTAATTATGTTTTTATTGTATTTTATAAATATCTCTTTCCCTCCGTAGCACAAACCCCGGCGAATGTTCCCTTTTGCTGGAGGATTCAAAGCGCTGGGCAGTATGGCTGTAGCCCCCGCTTCAATCCTTTTGCATGAGGACATCCTGCGATATTTTCTCCCTTCCTCCCCTCCCCCCAGCAAACTTTGCTTTAAGCAATAACCCTGCGAGACCTGTTGTGGGAGCTGCAGGAAGCAGGAGCCTTGGTTTTTGCCAGTCCTTCTGGCTGGGAACAACATCGTAGGGATTCAGAGCATCCCGCCACCAGGGCCGTCCCTAAGCCCCTGGCTCCAGATGGCAGCCATGCTATAAATAGGGAATGGAGCTGTGGGGTCACGCACAGCCAGGGAAATGCTCCCCCCCCCTCGTGGGTTTCAGGGCTCAGCACAGGGCTGGAGGAAGGATGTGGGATGCTGTGGGTACCGCATGTGAGCAGAGGCAGGGAGGCTCAGGCAGGGATGCAGGCATGAACCCATCGAGGTTTTGGTGAAGGTCTGAGGATGCTTCACTCTCTCCTGGTTGTTATTTTGTAGGGACTGAGGAGCAGGACGTGGAGGGGGAAGAACAAAAGACAGGTAAGTGGGTGCTGCAGGTTGGTTCCCAGTGCTCTCAGTACCGTGCTGAGGAGGAGGCTGGCAGACACACTCTGATTGCACAGCCCCCCACGTCCCAATATGCCAAAAGTAGTTGGGGGAGGGAGGTCTCGAGCTGTTCATGCAAGCTGACCACTGCTGGTTTTGCTTTTTGCAGCTCTGCAGCCACTGAAGAGCACAGAAGACAAAGCAGGTGAGTGTGTGTCTGCTGGGTGTCCTTGTCTTTGTCCATGCTCTGGTTAGAGAGGCTCATCTGTAAGGTGCTTCTGAGAAAGTTTTATCTCCTGTGCAGGTTTTCCTTGCACACAGGGAGCTTTTCTGGGGGCCAAGACAGATTGAAGCATCCCAAGCTTTGCCCCCAAAGCTTTATTTAGCCTTCAGGGTGCTGGGTGAAAGCCTGTACCGTGAGAAATGGCATCAAGGATCCCAGCTTCCCCTTCTGTTCCAGCCCTGTCCTGGTCATTGCCAGGAATTTGGGTCTCCACAAGGCCCTTTCTCTTTTGAGTAGCTGCCAGGTACTGAATTTTGGATGAAAATCTGTGAAATTTGAGTTTACACTGATGTTGAATCACTGCTAATTTCACCTTTATTATTAGCCCTACCATTTTCCCCTCCACCAATAGATTTATAAAAGCCTTTTCTCCCCTCCCATTCCCACATCTAGAAAAGCATTAGGTAGCTCTGTGTTCCTTTTTTCCTTCTTCCATCTTCCATCTCTCCATTCTTATCTCCCCTCTGCTAGCTGCAGGCCACCTTTCTTGATTTTTCATCCCAAAATTCAAGCCCATCTTCCCATGCCCATGTATCTGCCCATAGACATCTGTGTTATCCATGACAGGGAGATACAGGCAAGCACTTCCAGCTCTGCCTGTGAATTATTATTCTTAATGTTTTTAATTTTATTGTCTATTTCCTTCTTCCTTTTTGTTCCCCCCAGATAACGAGCAAGAAATTGTTTGATGGGAGCTGGGACAGCACCCCGTGCCCCCACACCAGCCCAGCCGTCCCCTGCGGTGACAAACCCAGGACACACCAGAGGGACAGGGACACCCCATCCTGCTGCCAACCCCGCACAGAGTGCTGTCACTCTCTGTGTTTTCGGGGTGCCCTGGGGCTGGAGAGAGGCTGTGCCTCCCTTTAACCCCAGCGAACCCCAAAGCCACAGCCCGAGGGTCCGTCTGTCCGTCCGTGTCCGTAGGAAGCACTGGGGCTGAGCCCACAGGGTGAGCATCACTGCAGAGACACTCTAGGATGTTCATTTCACCTTGCACCACTGCACTTCCAACTGGACTTTTGTTTTTGCCTTAAGTGCGTGGTTATCCCATGCCTCCAATTACCCAGAAGGATTTTCCACAGAGGGTTCTTTGTCTGCCCCCCACCCTGAGGCAGGGCTCAGGGAACAGCTGGGGCAGTGCCATGTCTTCACTTTACTTCAGAAGGGTTGGAAGTTGGTGGGTGGCTCATGCAGGGGTTTTTAGCAAGTCGTTAATGCCACCCCATGATCTGGCTTCAGCTCAGGAGTGCTGGAAAAAAAAAAACAACACGCCAAAATCTAGTTTTTAAGGGGGGGGGAAAAAAATCACGAAAATATCATTTTTAAGGAAAAAAAACAAAACACCAAAATCTACTTTTTAAGGGATGTTTCTCCACCCATGGAGTATTACAACAGGTCCTCATCCCCCGCTGGACCGCTGTGCCTGTTGTCTCGTGAAGTGTTAAATCACAACTCATGCACCAAAGCCTTAGCATCCCTGGAGCCCCAAGTGTTTGTGACAAAAACAGTGCTCTTTTAATGTGTTTTGAGTAAAACCAAAATGGGTTTTGCTCGGATGGCTGCAGGAAAGGGCACCCGGTGCCAACGCGTGTGTGACACCAGGGGATCTCTTGGCTTTTGTACGCAGGCTGAGAAATGGATTTGCTTGTGGTCCATAGCTGGGTCCAGCCGTGGGTCTTCTGTTGCTTTTTGCTGTTATTTAAAATCCAGAATCTGGAGGGTTTTGTGCCTTGACAAATAAACACGTTGGTCGTTTTGGATGATGATTTCTGAGTTGGTGGTTGGAAAAGGGGAGGGTGAGGGTGACCCAAGCTTCTTTCCCACCTTAAAACCCCACTTCTTTCACGAATCTACAACAGCTTATACCGTTTCTAGGAGAAAAAAATCTATTTTGGTGCTGGAGGAGGTCCAAGGGCACCTATCTGCAGAACAAGGACACCCTGCTTCATACTGCATTAAATGTTTGGGTTGACTTCGTGAGATTCTTAGCATGGAAGAGGGCGACCTGATGTCCACATCTGTGTTTCCAGGGTGTTTGATGGCCTGGGCTGGCGCTCAAAGACCTGCACTTACTTAAAGATTCTCATACATGTGTGTGCATATTTTGGACCTCAGCTTTGCTCTGGCTCTGTCCCTCAGTCTTCTGCTGCCACCATGGCATCATCCACCACCGGGTGCTGAGACCTACCTTGATAGCTCCTCTTCATTTTGATACCTAGAGCAGCAGGAGAAAGAGCAAAACCCCACAGAGCCGTCATCGTCCCTGCACCAACTGCACGGCTTTTTTCTGTACTTTGGCTGCTCTTTAATCCCATCCATCGGTAGGGTTTGATGAACAGAGGAGCTGCTGCTAAGGGATGGGGTCTCCTTCAACCCATCACAGCCAGCAGGGATTATTTTTAGCTGTCCTTCCCGGGCGTGCAGCCAGGCACTGCATTTTAATAGAAAAATATTTCTAAAAGCGAGACAAGTTAAAGCGTGCCTGTATCAAAGTCATATTAGGGAGGGGATGGATGGTTATTTCATTTCGGGGCTGTGATATACAATCTGAATTAAGAGCTAGTGCAATTTTTAACGAGGTGCCAGGAGGTGCTATTAATATTATTTAGCGCTCAGCCAGCCTCTGGGCTGGGGAAACAAAGCCATTAACCCCCACTGCCCAATGCTGATGGGTGATGGGACGAGTCATCCTGAAGCTGAGGGCCTTCATGGGTGTTAAATGGCCTCAGATACCTCCACAGGATGCAGGTGGATGGGATGGGATGCCTCCATGGTGCTCATCGTCATGAATTTGGGAGTAGGTGGTCTCTAGAGATGATTTCTAGCATCAGTTCTGTCATTCCTCGTGTGATGCACTGCACAGAGGGAAGGGGCACCCATGTGCCATAAGACAAGCACATCTTTGCCCCCTAAAAAGCTCCTCAGCTTCTGGGTCTCAGCTCCTGAAGGTGAGGAGCAAAGCCCCAAAGCCAAGGATGTGAGCTCATGTTAGGCAGAGGGAAGCAGAAGGTTTCTTGATTACTCGGGTCAGGAAAAGAAAGTTTGCTTTCAGTGGAAATCAGAGCCAGTTTAGAGCCATCCTCCTCCACCTGCCCCAAAAGATGCTCGTGAGCCTATTTTCAGGCATCAAAGGGCTTTGAAAAACCCATGCACGGTGCCTAAATCCTTTTGGTGGGGATGCGCTGTTTTCAGCAGGTCGGTATTTTTAAAGCAGGGTTGGTATTTTCAGAACCCCTTTCTCCCTCCTTGAACCCATCTTTTTTTTGGGCTGGATTGCTCCCTGCTGCTGCAGTGCATCTGGTCCCAATATGTCAGAGTTAACCAAGGGGTTGAGAGACGTTTTAATTACAGGCTTGGCTATCTGGCCTCGTTTGTCACGGGCAACTTGAGCGATTTATCCATCAGCACTTAGACACGAGCTGAAGCAGAAGGGAAGAGCAGGCAGTATTTATCTCAGTGACTCAGAAGAGAGATTTCAAACGAAACAGTGATATCCCATAAACGCCCTTACCTGGTGTAAAGAAGTTGTCTATGACCAGGGAAATGAAAGGGTGGTGTTATTTTAAAATTCCAAGCACATTCCACTTTTTTTTTTTCCCCATGTATTTGCCAAGCAGGGCTCCTTTCTTTTTGGGGTGCATGGGTGGATGCTAGCAGGGTGACTTGGCCATTTCAATGCCTCTTAATGACCACGAGGCAAATCCCTCGGCCGTGCTTCTGAGCTGGGTGGCAGCATTGGGGCAGGAGGCAAAATGAGGTTGTCGTTGCTCAGCGGGCCGGAGAGAAGCATGTGCTGCCTCAGGTATGTACAGGTTGCTTAAGCATGGCAGGGCACCCATTCGATTCCCCGATTAATACAGTGTTTAACACTCCAGTGGAAAAAAGCACCCTGGCAAACAAACGGATGAGCAGCCCAGAGAAGTGCTGACGATGCAGTTCGTTTCCATGCACACAATAATTTTCCAGGCTCAGGGAAACAAGCAGGTGCTGATGCTCGATGGCTCTGGCGTGTTCCAATCTGGGCCCTCCCCCCCATCCCTCCGTCCCAGGTGCATCCCTAGGGATGGATGAGATGGATGGCACCCACCCAACCAGTGGATGGAGCTCCTAGCCCAGGGATGCAAAGAGCAGGGAGATGTCCCTAATGTCCTTCATCACCAGAGGAAATCTATAGTCACCAATGGAAAGGGCTATTCCTTCAGAGCTATTAAATGCAGATCGCAGTGATGGATGTGGCTGGGAGGTGGTAGATTTTTCTCTTTTTCTTGCAGCCTATTGATCCCAAATGAGAACGAAAACCATTCCCACCCCTGACATTCAGCCTTTCCCACCCAGCAGGAGCTGGCAGTGTTTAAGGCCCATCTATCTCCCATCCACCCAGCTAGCACGGGCACGAGCCGGGCTTGGAGCCGACCACCGCTTCCTGAATTAACAAAGAGAGCCTGAGCCACCGGAGAGGTTTTTCTTGTTGTATCATTTATTCATCACTCATAAAACTATCCACACTTTGGGGAGACCGCAGCAGATGTCTAATGCATGGGCCAGCAGGAAAGGGGGGTCCTGTTGGAATTCGGCTGCCTCCTGCGAGTCTGAGCGGCGTGCACAACCCCAGACCCATCCTGCAGATGGAGAGGAAGATGTTTCATCCTCCAAATCCCATTCTGTCTGGCGTGCATGCAGCGCTGCTGTAAAAACACAGCACAAATACGACTCCTCCGTGTCAAAATCCCTCCTGGTTGTTCAGCTGCAGGGCATCGTCCCCATGTCAAGTGGACCCCAGTAGCTCCGCGTGACCCCCAACCTCCCCGTTCTGCACGGCGATGTAGAGCCATTAGTCATCCTACTGTACGCACCAGCAGCTGTGCCAATTAGCATAATTAACACACGAGGGCCAATTAATCTCTTGATTATGCCTGCCATTCACTTATCAGCTGCTATTATGGGCAGATCAGCTTTTGTACCTCTGCTTTCTATGCAAATAAGCCGGTTATGATGCCTTCATTACTTGATACACAATTACCCAGTGCAGATACCCATGAAATCGAGCACGGACAGATTGTCAGCACATAGGGGCCAGAGCCCAGGTGGATTTGGCAGCTAAAGGGCTATGAAAGCTCCCTCCATGTCTGAATGGCTGATGCTCACAGTTGGGCTTTTGGGGAATCTCTAAAATGCTGTGGGAGCCTCTGGCACAATGCTGGGCAATGTTAGCTCCATTTCAGCCATAGTAAGAGACACATAGGCACAAGCATGAGGGATGATTTTGGCCATGGAGATGTGCTGTGGGGCTGCTGGCCTTAAGTTGCATCTTGGTGCCTTGCCACTGGTTGCTGTAGCTGGGTGCATTCTCTTGTTACACAGGGACAATCAGAAGGTCAACAAGATCCGTGGTCCAACGAGATGCAACAGGACACAACGTGCCCTGTGTCCCCTCCATGGTCACCTCCCTGTGTGCCCCTAAAACCGAGGTGACAATGGCTGTTGCCATCTCAAACAGGTGAGACACAGGACAACGTTCTGGGGCAATTCAGGGCAATGCTCCCAGAGGGAAGAATGATCCCAGCTGATTTCCATTGACCTGGGTTGCCCCTGGATGCTCCAAGGGCTGCAGGAGGCCCCGCCTGCAGCTTCCAGGTGCATCCCCTCTGCTCAGCAAGGTATAAAAGGCATCTGAGCAACCTCTTCTCTACCTGCTGGGTTTTTTCTTTTTGTTGGTGTGAAGATGGGGTCTGGAGGCAGCCTGGGAGTTGTCCTGTTGTGCTGGATGCTGGCTGAAGCAGCATCTTATAGTCCTTGGGATTTCTCTTCAAGGGACTCAGGGGTCTTGAGGGTCCGAGGGGACTCTTCTTGGAGGCCACCCCAGGTGCCTTCCTTCTCCCAGCCCTCCCCATGGGCATGGGTGGACGTGTCCCAGCTCCAGGCTGCATCCCCACTGCACCCCGTGTCTGTGTGGTGCCAGGAGGCTCAGATGGTGGTCACAGTGCACAGGGACCTCTTTGGTACCGGGCGCCTGGTCCGGGCTGCAGACCTGACCCTGGGTACGGCTGCCTGCCCGGCCACAGCCCAGAATGCTGCTGAGAACGTGGTGACCTTCAGGGCTGGGCTGCATGAGTGTGGCAGCACCTTACAGGTGAGGTGGGGTGCTGGGGTGAGGGGCTGCTCCATCCTTGGTGATGCTGCTGCTTAGGGTAATGTGATTTCTGTAGGCTATAGTCCATGGTGGTGATGAGTAAATGCAAGCCTTTGGGGGCAATGCACTATTACACTGCCTAATTAGTTCTGCAGGTGTCTCAGTCCTAAAAATGGCCTGGTAAAGGTGATAGTGAGGGCTGGGGTTATGCTGTAGCACTTATATGCTTACAGCAGAAATTGAGCTGTAGTGTGACTGTTGCAGGGCTTTTTTTGCCAAGTATGGCACTTACTAAGCCTCGGTGAGGCACCAGTCAGCTGCAAGCAGGGCTCCTGGCTTTTTCCTTGGGTTGGAGAACATGAAGGACAGGCTATGTCTCCATGGTTGATGTATATCCATGTCCTAGTACTGTCAGTGCTGAGGTTTTGACTGACTGGTTTGTTTTATGAACTTATGAGTTCTCCCAAATGTCCCTTCCAGATGACATCAGACTCCTTGATCTACAAAACAAGTTTGTTCTATAAACCTACTCCTGTTGGCAACATGGTCATTGTAAGGACCAGCCCGGCTGTGGTTCCTATTGAGTGTCACTATCCCAGGTGAGCAAACAGGACTGTTCCTCTGCATCTATGGACTTACAGTGATGGTTGCTTGTTTGTTAACACCTCTTTCCATTTAGGAAGAGCAACGTGAGCAGCAATGCTGTCCGACCTACGTGGGTTCCCTTCCACTCCACACTGTCAATGGAAGAGAAGCTGGTGTTCTCCCTGCGCCTCATGAGTGGTGGGTGTAGAGCTCCAGTCCCATTTCTCTCTGGTACTTGTATGGCCCAAGCAGCACAAGTCCTGAGCTGGACTGAAGTCTTAAGGAAGGGATGCATGGGCTGCTCCTTGGTTGAGGGGCCCTACGTACATGGGAGGGCGATGTGCTTTTCTCCAAAGCTGCCTGTAACCTCAGCCTTCCCGTTCCAGATGACTGGAGGACTGAGAGGCTCTCCAATGGTGTCCAGCTGGGGGAAAGCCTGCATCTCCAGGCTGATGTCATGGCTGGGGGCCACGTACCACTGAGGCTGTTTGTGGATGACTGTGTGGCTACTCTGAGCCCTGACAGGAGCTCCTCTCCCCGATACGCCCTGATTGACCTAAGCGGGTAAGGGGGTGGCCTGGGCTGTGGAGTAATGCTGCAGATAGCTGGGGCTGCCCTGATGTCTGACCCTCATACAGGTGCTTGCTGGATGGGAGAGCAGATGATGCCACTTCAGCCTTCATATCTCCACGGCCAAGGCAGGAAACACTGCAGTTCATGGTTGATGCATTCAAGTTTGCAGGAGATGACAGAAACTTGGTGAGAAGCGATGCCTACCCCTCTTGTCCTGGCCTGCTCTGATGTGGTCGTGTTCTGCAGGACCAAACTCAATTTATCCCGGGGATGTTGGTTTAATTTCACTTCCAGATCTACATCACGTGTCACCTGAAGGTCTCTCCAGCAGACCAGGCCCCCAATCCACTGAACAAAGCCTGTTCCTTCAACAAAGCCAGCAGCCTGTGAGTAGCTGAAGGACGTGTGGATGGGCACAGCTAGAAGGAAAGGGTTCAAAACCGATTCCTTCATGGGTATTTCTCTTTCAGCTGGGCTCCTGTGGAGGGTAGTGGAGATATCTGCAGCTGCTGTGAGACAGGCAACTGTCTGTTGTCTGGAGGATACTCCCGGAGAACCAACCCTCTGGCCAGATGGTCAGGGAGACGCTTGAAGAGGGATGCTTCTTCCAGGCAAGGTAGGGCTCAGCGCATCCTAAACGCAGCCCTGAGTCCTGGTGACCTTCTAGCTTGGGATGGCAGAGGTGCTGGGTGGCCTCTAGGAAATAGGTCGCATCTCAACGACAAACTTGGCTCTTCTTCAGTGTTGTAACTGCCCTTATGTCAAACCACTGGAAACCCATCCTTGCAAGGGCTGCCTTCCTGTAAGCCCTGAAATCTGGAGTGCTCAGGAACTCTCTCCCGTGAGTTCAATATGTTTGTGTCCTCTTAGATGGGTCCTTGAGGAGAGCGGAAGCTGAAGTCTCAGTTGGACCACTGCTAATCCTTGATCCAGCTCAGGGATTGTGGGGCTCCTCAGGACGCCGTGTGCCAGCAGGGAAGGCACCACAGGGTATGTGGGATCCGTGTACGACTGTGCCTCCTTGTCTCAACTGAAGGTGACTCTAAGTTGACCTAATCATGTTCTTTCTCTCATGACTTCATACCTACACTGAATCTCTAGCATAATCAATGAAAGACAGCCTGGGGAGTAGTTTCCTGACACATCCTGTGAGTTCTGCCCCTGGCAGATGGTGGGAAGCCATTAGATGTGTAGTGAGGGGATTTTTGTCTCTTTCAGGTGCTGCTGGAGGACTTCCTATGCTGGTTCAAGTAGCCATGCTCATAGCTGCTGTTTTGCTGAGCTTAACTGCCCTTGGAATATTTCTTGTGTGTAAAAGATACAGCCGCCCTCCCAGTGTGTCTCTGTAATTCCTTGTTCCTAATAAAAAGAAATGCTTCTGTCCTCCCTTTGCCCTCAGTGGGAAGGAGGAATGGCAGCCTTGGGTCTGGTCTGCTCCAATGGGGGTGAGATGAGGTACCAGCCTCCAGGTAAGCCAATCACGGTGTGGCTACAGCTGGTGGTTTAGCTCCTATTTTTGGGCTATCAGGGGAAAAGGCAATGCAGCTGACAGATGCTAAATGGATTTGGGGCTTTAGAAGTCCTGTTTGCTCCTCCTTAGCAGCGGTGGTAATGGAGGACGCAACAGCAGCTCTGTCTGGGACTTGATGATGGTAGGAGTTGATATAGCCTGGAAGAAAAGTTCCTACTTCTGAAGATAAGGGCTGGAGGTAATATGATGTTCAATCCCTCACCTCATTCTGTAGCTTTTCCCTCCCCTGCACAGCATAATCTTAGCTGCTTGGCTAAGCTCACCTATAGCCTGACCTGATCCTGTGGCCAGATGTCCATGCCTCTTGCAGAGCTAGAGGGCATGAAGTCATCTGCGTGTATCAGGTGAACTGCCTTGTTTCATGCAACGTGGGGTCCTGTGCCTTGGGTGAGTCAGCAGTGGAGGCAAACACCTTGAATCAGGAATGTGCCTTGGTTGGGGATGGTGTGCTTTGCAAGGGGAATTCCCAACCTTGTTGGCTGCCTTCTATCCATATGCTCTCGGTTTCCATCTATGCAAGAAGTCAATTAGTTAACGTTTGCAGCAACCCTATCCAGTGAGGTTATTAAAGAAAATTTTGTCTCTTAAGGAGAGGCGAGGTATTGAAATAGACTGCCCAGGGAGGTGATGGAGACACTGTCTGTGGATACGTGTAAGAAAAGAGTAGATGTTACACTGAGTGATGATCAGGCATGGGCTGCTGGTTGGGCTGGATGATCTTAGTGTTCATTCCAACCTCGATGAACTCAGCAACCCTTCTCAAGCTGAATCCTAGACAGACTATGCGGAGGCCAAGCTGTGAGCCAGAGAGCAATGCCAGCAGCTCCAGTTCTTGGGCATTTTGTTCTGTTTTTTGCTACGTCCCTCTATATTTGCTGCTGATTAAAGGCATTGCCTCCCCTTGGCAGCTGAATCACAGAATGAGAATTGTCATCTTAATTTTTTCTTCCCCTTAAGCTCTTGGGCTGCAAGACCCTTGCCATTAGGCTGCAATCTCGCACTGCTGATTTTCCTTACAACATGCTCAGACAAAACCTGAGCAGAGCTATGCTGCTGCAAATGATCCTTCCCTAACAGCCTTATGCAACCTCTTGTCAGGGAATGATCCTGTTTGCACGGAGCAATTAGCCTGGCACTTGTGCTCTGTGGGGTGTGAAGTAGGATCCCCATCCCTAGGCGAGCTTGATTTAGAAGCCTGGGGACAATGTGCTTAGGGGAAAATGTTTCCTAGTTCTCTTTTCAATGAATTAAGCAGCTGAGCCGAAATAATCGGGTGGAAAAATGAGACAGCCATGTAAAATTTTCTTATGGGTGGAAATTTTCCCAGATCAGGCTGTCAGCCTCAGTGTTTGATGCACAAGCTGTTTCGTGGAGGAGCTACAGGAGATTAAAACCCCTTTCTCTTCTCTGACGTGACAGAATGACATGCCCAGGGAAGCTGGGCTGAGTGTGGCCAGGCAGGTCCTTAGGCACACCAATGGGGTGCTGATGGGGACCACTATACTATGGGGGCTGGTCTATACTGATGCTCCTTCCAACAATGTTGTCTTCACTAATCTACAAAACCATTTGCCAGTGGTGTCCAGAGGAACTAAACGTGCTTGGTTGAGCCACATAGGATGCAGAGAGCATCGGGTGAGCCTGAGAAACCTTCATGGGCTGTTGGTGCAGCTCCTGAACCCATGGCTGGAGCTGCTCCTGTTGTAATGCTCAATCAGCATACTTGTGCACACCACATCCCTTCTGCTTCTGCTCTTTATTAGCATTCGTTTTCCTTACACACATGAGCACCTGAGTAAAGACTTAATTAGAAAGCTGCAGATGCTGGTAGAACAATCAATTTGTGGGAATTAATAATGGGAGTGAGAACGCAGCGCAGTTATTTGCTGGTGTCTCCCACTTCCTGATTGCCACGTTGTATGGAGACGTTGGTGAGAGGATATGGGGGAGCTGCCAGGCAATTAATTAAAAGGAAAAGAATTTACTGCACGGGAGAACATCAGGTGCTACTTAAAAGGATTTAAGGGTAATAAATGAGCAGGAGATCTGTGCCGTCCGCTGCGTGCGTGAGCACAAATGCCCATCTGTGTTGACTGCTTCAAACTGTCCCTCTTGGGAGATAGATCACAGTAAGAACAATTAAAAGTTGGTAAAAAATAATGAACTGGGGGTTTTCCCAAGAGAGGTACTTCAGTTCTGCAAGCTTACGGCGGGTCCTTTACCCAGTGAGGGTGATGCTGGAGAGGTCATAGGATGGCTTGGGTTGGAAGGAGGATGGCTAGGGCCTGGCAGCTCGGAGATGCTGCATCAACCAGAGGAAGGAAAAGAGGAACTCTTCACTTTGGCCATTCTGTGAGGTCTTAGCAGCACACGAGAGGTGGTTGTGCTGAGCTGGGGTGATACAAGCTGTGTCCTTTCTCAGTCCTCTGCATCCACACAGCTCTCTACCTTCCCCTTAAGATGATGGGAAGTTTGGCTGCCCATTTTTCTTGCTGTAGGTGCTCACAAATCAGCAGATCTGTATCAGGGCTGGTTTCCCAAAGATGTGCATTATTAATGCTCTGCCTGTACATGTTCAAGTAAATTGCTACATGGTTGTTTTTTTTTTCCTTTTTTTTTTTTTCCCCTCTTTCCATGGCAATTAGCAAAGCAGAATGCTGCTCTAAATCTTGGTGAAGGTGAAATTGAGTTGTTTACTGTAAATAATATCCGTTTTCCTCACAAAAGGAGAAAGAAAGCAAAGTTCCTGGTATCCCTTGTGGGCATTCATTACCATCCCAGAGACAACAGCCTTTCCCTGAGGAGCTGCAGTTAATTCACTTCTCTTGTTCTTGCTGCCTTCCAAAAGAAAAAAAGTGCTGCAGTGGATGTGAAGGAGCAAAAGCCATTTGAAAACACCTCTGGTAAATTGAAGTTTTGCCGTATTTGCCGAGATAATTTAGTATAATTCCCTGCTAATGAATTAATGCACCACTTCTTGTTCATTATAGCTTTCCTAATTTGATTGGAGCTCCAAGTGCTATCTAACTTCATTACCAGCAAATATTAACGTAATAAGACACATTTGGACCTGAGCATCTGCAGGTGTCCCCTGCTCCTATACTCTGTGTGTCCCACATTCAGCAGGGGTGAACCACGGCTTCCTTGGCTGATTGGGAACCAGGTTTGGAAGAGCAGGAGGAGGAAGGCAGGGGATGCTGCCCATCCATGGTGCTGCCTGCTCTTCGATGGACAGAAGAGCAATCCCATCTCTCTGCAGCCCTGATGGACAGGAAGGAAAAAAGAGAAGCTTAAAAATATGCTCATTGCATTAAGTGCCATCAGTGATCCCACCGTGGCCTGGCTTGGAGCTGCTTTGGAACTTACTCTTTAATAAACACCCTGTAGGAAGCAGGGATGGCATCAGCTCTTCCCAAACCCTGCTCCTCTATGCAAATGGCTCTGTGCATAATTTAAGTTCTGTGTTGCTTGTGCTGAGTAACCCTCTCCTCTTGAGCTAAAAAAAGGATGAGGAGGGGGAGTTTCTTTTTCCAAGCCTTTTTTTTTTTTTTTTTTTTTTTTGCTGTTTCCTTCCCAAAGCCATGGGCAAGGAGGTGTTCCTAGGGCACCTACTGCAGCATAGCATCCCATGGTGGCCATGAGTAGCATTCCAGGTCATCAGATGAGCCACATCCAGCACTGGAAGCCAGCTGGTAAAAAAATGAAGGTTTTGATGTAAGGATGAGGTTGGGATGAGTCCCACCGGCGCTGATCCTGACACCCCAGGACTTTGGCCATAGGCTTTGCTGAAGGCAAGGTCCCTCCTGGCTCAAGTGGCACTGGGGACGCAGCTCTACTCCTCCCCAAGGCCACTGCATCAAAGCCAACAGCTTTGCTTTTCCCTGCTCATTACTATTATTTTTTTTTTTTCCCTTTCAAGAGCCACCATGTTTTAATTATTTATTTGGAGCATGATTAATGTTTTGTCTGATGCTGTTCCGCCAGGGGAGCCCCGGTACATTTTGGTTTAGCGAGAGCTAATTAAGAAGTCCCATCAAGCATGTCATCCCTTGTCTTACAAGCACCTCCAGGGCTGCTCTGACATGGCTGCGTTCCTGCAGGCTCGGCTGGATCTAGGACCATCATGAGAGCCCTGGGGGGACTGATGGGGCCTGGGGCTCTGCTGGGGGGTCCCTGCAGCTGTCTCCATCTGGGGAACTTCTGGCTTCCCAATGAAAGGGATGTGGGGCTGTGAGAATTTTGTCCCTGTTCTCTTGTCCCCAGAGGCGAGTGCAAAAGTCAGTCTTGGCCACCCTGAAAGGGAGTGCTGCTTGCTTCAGCCACATCCCACAGTGGGGACAGGACCTAGAGGGCTGCTGGTTAAAGTTGGGTGATGTTCTTGGCCTCAACTCCACCCCTTTTGATTGCATTCCAGGTGAAAGCTTTGCAGCATCCTCAATGGGAATGAAGCACAAGGAGATGGCAACTGCAGAGGTGCTGTGACGTAAGGCCACCACATTGTCTCTGCTTGGCACTGGTCCCTGTGTCTTGGCAGTGTGCAGGATTAAAAGGGCAAGAAGGGGAGAGCCTCAACATCTGTGTGGGACGTGGTGACACGAGTGTGTGTGGGCACCCACTGCCACCCAGTGGTGGAGAGCACCCGGTCACTGAGCAGCAGGGTGCAGAATGCAGTAAATATTTGTGTATGTTACCCACAAGGGTAGCAAAGGTTTAGGTCGAGCTCAGCCACGGCCACCAGAGGACCAGACCTGAATTTCCTCCTTCAGCTCAGGAAGGATAGCAGGGTGAAGTAGTTGGATGTGTCTTGATGGAGAAAACCCATCCTGATGGGCACTGTGTGACTGCTCCAGCACCCAGGTGACATGTGAGGAGTGGTGGCAGTGTAGTTTGCTGAGCTGGAGCTGGTGCACTGCATGGCTCAGCCACTGTGTCTGGGCAGAGGACACAGGTGGGACCTGGTGACCTTCACCCAAGATCTGCCACACTGTGCACAATCAGCCCCACTTGAGGCCTCTACCAGTTTGTGGGCTTGCGAGCCCATATGAGCTCAGCTTGGGGTTGGTAGTGCCTGTCTGAGCTGTGCTGTGGGATTGCTCACGTCCGTGCCTATGTGCAAGTCTATATCCATGTCTACATCCATGTCCATGCTGATGTCTGTATCCGTGTCCATGCCAATCCATCCATTTTCATGCCCTTGCCTAGGTGCAAGGCCGTATCCATGTCCCTAGCCATGTCTGTGTACAAGACTATTCTCATGCCCACATCCATGCCCATATCCCAGTCTACATCCATGCCCCGTGGACACTTGACCATGCCCCACTGATTCTTTCCACTTGTTCCCACTGTGATCTGGACTGGCCTTATCCTCGCCACCCTGCCTCAAGATATGGGCTGCACACTGCCGCCAGATGCCACTCAGTCCCCCTCATCCCTCATGGGGATGCTGGGACAGCTCATTCCCATCTCCCCATTCAGCAGGCAGGACCCAGGGATCCAGGCTTACACATCTCCACCCCATGGGTACCAAGAGAGCACAGTGACAACAACCCCAGGAGAGAGATGGGAAGAATTTGGGGGGATGGAAGCTGTTGCAAGTAATGCATTTTCTGTCTGCAAGGAGATAACCTCCAGCAGGTGTTACCCAGCTCTGCAGCATGCAGAGGCAGATGGAAACATGGCTGGAGATAAGCAGAGCTGGACAAGATGGGACACACAGTCACTGCATTGCAGAGCAAATCAGACTGGGGACGTGCGGTTGTGCTTTTGGGATGCTCTTACCTTGCAGCATCCTTTTTTTCCCCATTGGGCAGAGCACTGTGGGGCTGGATGAGTGAGGATGAGGAGGGAAGTGCTTCAGCATCCTGAGGATGAAACAGCTCCTGATATTTGGAAGGGGAGCCTGAAGGCAAGCCGATCTCACAGTTATGAAGAAGAAGCACTGCACGAGGCACTGGTACATTTCTTGCAGTAATTCAGCCGTGGAACAGCAAGGAACAAATAAGACAAGATGCTGTACATTAACAGAGGCAGAAGGCATAGCCTTTCCCTTGAAAAAACAAAACATTCGTCTTCCAGCTGCGGCCAGCACCCAGCCCTGAGCAACATGCAGTCCTTGGGGCCACCAGTGGAAATGGGGGGCACCAAGGCAAGGAGGGAGGTGGCCCATGGGCTCCTTCAGCATGACAAGCATTTGGATTTTAGCAGGAGGTGGGGCACTGGAAGCCTTGTGGGGTGTTTGGGATGCAGGCATTGTCTCTGCTGCTTCATTTTGCTTCTATTTTTCCTGACCTCCTCCCCAGGTAAAAGCATTTCTTTGCATTTTCCCCCCAAGGATGGTAAAAGCGAGAAACCTGCTTTGCTCACCATCCCCGACCGGAGGCAGCTGATTCAAATGCAAAGCTGAAATTTTGCTTTAAAACCCATCAAACCGTGCCAAACGCCAGCACGGTACCCGCCGGCGGGCGAGGAAAGGGCAAAAATGAGCAAAGCTGTCACATCTCGTCCCCGAGGCGAAGAGCAGCCGGAGCCGTCGTGCTGGGTCGTGTCCTCGTTTTATTTGCTGATTGTTTCTTTATTGCTTCTGGAGAAAACACGAGCCTTTTGCCCCTTCCTCTGCAAGCTCTCGTGTGGTGCCCAGCTCTGTTTTGGGCTTTCTCAAAGTTTTTGTGGTGTCTGAAGAGGGGTTGAGGATGGGGGACGGGGAGGGATGCTCCTATCCTGGCCGTTCCCAGGTGTTTGGGGCAGTTTTTTGCTATGGGCTGATAAATATTAATTCATTAACATATGGTGTGCTGAGGAAGACAAGGTGTTCTCCCCACATTGGAAATGTTGACGTCCATCTGAATGCCCAGAAAGTCACTTAGGAATGAAGAAGAATAATAAAAGAACTGCACCAGGACGAAAAAGAGCCCCATCAGTCCTGCAGGAGCCATAATTTTGAGTGACCAATGCAAATCCTGCTGGGACACAAAGCCCGTTCATTCAGCACCATTCATCACCAAGCAATTATTACCAGTCCGAATGGTTCCTCCACATTTCAATTAATAATTTGTGTTCTCTTCTTGAACCTTGCCCTAAAAACACCCACATTTTCCTGCTCAATAACAGCAGAACCCTTCTGTGGCTGTCTCTGGTCGTGTAGAAGAGCGCAAGGACATTGCCTGCAGATTGAGCTGCTCTGAATATTTACGTCGTGCTCCTCCTGAAATTATTAAAGAATAAAGCTGCATCTATTAATCACACTTTTACAGTGGGGCTCAGCTGTAAAGAAAACTCTTAGGAGTTAATAAGCAACCAGCTGTTGGCATGCAAAATAATAGAGGAGCTGTCCTTTCCCACTTCTCCTTGTGGTGGGGTGCCTTTCTCCAGCACATGGGACAGGGATGCCCAATCTCTTGGTATATCTATCTGTGAAAATAAATTTTATTTTCTTCTGAATTTTCACAAAATCCCAGCCCTGGGGATATGGGGAAATGCGGAAGGAGATGGTGTTCATACAGCTGTGAAGGGGAAAAAAATCCCAAAAACTAGGGAAAAAAAAAAAAGCCTTAAAAGACCTAAAAAATGAAATTGTACTTCTTATTTCAGCTCATGGGAGGTGGCGATTCCCATCAGCTGGCATGCCCTGGTCTGTAACCTCAGAAATACCAATTGCTCCAAGTATGGGTACCCCGAGACGGGGACGTGATGTGATGTGGGTCCCTGAACTCCATCGCTGCCGTTCCTGGGGTTAATTCCCTCAAGCCACCCGTGAGTTCTCAATTTGCTTTTTTCCACCCTGTTTTCCCTACCAAGTGCCTACAGAGCATCACAGCGAGGGACGTTTGCCCTCCCTGGCCCAGCCACCAAGCTCTCTTGGTGTCCCCAAGTGAGAAGCTCACCTCTCTTGGTACATATATACATAGGATCTCTATATGCTATTGTCGATATTCTCCACGATGAACGATTTATTGAGCTGCACCTTCCATCCACAAAGCAGTTGAAAATTCCCTGAGCCTCAAAAACGACGGGTAAGGTAGTTGGACATTTGTCTCCTCTGCCAACTTCTCATCTCAATTTTATTAGTAGTAGCGATTTATTTAAATATATATTTATATATGTATATATATATATATACTTCTGATCCCTTCCCAAGATACCCAACCCCAACCCTTGGCCGGAACCGACGTCAGTTTTTCGTTTTGAGTTTCTGTTTGGCCGGGATGTAAGGCAGCACCGTCTGGGTGCTTTTGTCGGCCACAGTCTGAGTGCTGCTGTTCCTCATCAGCCGCCGCGCCGGTGGCCCTCCACTAGTGCCACCACCATTGCCACCAACAGACGGTTGGTTCTTCGGGGTCACCTTGAGGCCCCGCTCCTCGGTGCCGTCCTCGTTTGGGGACGCTTCGTCGGCGCCATCCCCATCATCGTCGCAGCACAAGGCGTGGTACAGCACCTTGTCGCTGAAGCGGACCCGCTCCCGCGTGCCGGCTGTCCGGTGATGGGGACCTTTCTGCTGGGGAGCGAATGCCTCCTCGCTGGATGAGTCCGGGGTGCCCCCTCGGGGCCCGTTGGCGAAGGGCACCCCGCCGTTCATCAGCCGGTAGTCGGGCTGGCGGCACGGCGGGGGCTGAGGCCGTGGGGGGTCGGGGCCGTCGCCTTGGTCTGATGGGGTGGAGGTATCCAGGAATGAGCAGAATTCCCAGCTGTCGGACAGGATGTCGGCCGCTGCGAAGTCGAGGGGTCCCAGCTCGAAGGAGACCCCCCCTTTCTCGCTGCTGGAGGTGCTGCTGGCCGTCGCTGTCGTCCAATCATCCGGCTCCAGCTCGAACTCGAAGTCGGACGTCAGCCGGTCGATCTGGCTCACTACCTGTGGGCAGATGGACGGACAGATGGACGGATGGATCGGCCCTTAGCGGGAGGAGGAAGAAGCCCACCCAAAGGCATGGTGACACTGGCATACTTGTGGTGCCCTAGTAGTTCCCTGCTATTTTCTGGGGACCCCCAATAAGCTTTGGGCTGCATAGAGGGGGGTCAGAAGGCAGTAAACACCCCAAATCCCCATGCACGTGGCATCCTTTACACTCCACCATGGGGAAACAGCAGTAAAAACTGCCTGCCTTCTTCTAGTATCTCAACTCCCCAAGTGGGGAAAGTGAAGCAGGCCATCCCAAGATTGCATGATGAACACTACCCCATCACTAACAAATTGCTTGACGTACCAAGAGCCAGTGAGAGCACGGCATCCTGGGGACAGAGTGGTGCCCCATGGTGTCCAAATCTGTCTCCACATCCTTTGTAGGGTTGCTTTTCATGATTGCTTTGCCCTTCCTTCTCATCCCTCAGCCCACCCACATGTTGTTTCCTGGTGGAAGTAAACCACGAGCTTCCCAAAATAAGGACGGAAGACAAATCTACACACAGTGTCCTGCCTGACACCTTTCATCTCCTCCTCCACAGTCTGCCACCAACCCTTGCTGTATCTCCACCAGCATCATGCCCAAGGCTGTTGGTCTCTCCTCATCCACCGAGAACAAACGATCCCAGTGCTAAACCATTCCCCCATCATTTCTATAGACTTCATGACACAAGTTTTTGAACACTTTTGGAGGAAACTAAATCCTCAGGCTTCAACCTTCCATCCCATTTTCATCACAGAGGCTTTTCCTTGGTTTCTATCCCATGCCCTCGTTCTGTGCATCCTCAGCTTTGAGTCAGAGGGTCGGGTGAAATATTAAAATGCTATAAATGCACCCTAAAACCGTGTCCAGCAGCCAGGGGCTCATCTGAAGGACACAATGTGATCACTGTCCATTCTCCAGGCTCTGGCTTTAGAGGATGCCAAGAGCAAGCTGGGGCCCCTGGCTGGAGCTGCAGCACCCACAAGAAACATCTCAAATGAGAAATGCTCCCAAAGCACAACCAGATTGCTTTTTATTTCCTTACCCTTCTTGTTCTTTGGGTGAAAAAGGAGAGAAAAGAAGCCTGCGTGACTTCTTCTTTCTCAGTGACGGGAAAGAATGAGGAAGAAGCTCAGGCAAAGAGCTGTCCCTGGGAAACACCCGGTTATTATTATTTTTTAATAAGGCAGAAAAATGATTTCATGAAGCCCTCCGCTAAAATGAGATCACCTCTCTTTGCAGGAAGGCACGGCACCGGGTCCCTTTCCCAAACCGGGGGACCCTCCTCACTTCTCCCCACCACTGGGACCCCCATGGGGACGTTGGCACCTGGGAGCCAGGAGGAGCTGCGTCTCCACTGTCCCCATTGCGGTCCTTGTGGGGATTAATGTCACATCAGCTCTATTTTTAGGAGAGCCCTTCCCTGCACTTTCTATTTTAACCGGGCGGTGGGGGGGTGTTAAATACCTCCGTGACACTGGGTACCTGCTGAGGATTTGAATGCAAAGCAGGATTTGGTCTTTTCTTCCCCTCTGCTTCTTTGGATTGTCAAAGGATTTTAGCGGAGTGAGCTGGGATGGGGGCGATGGGGAGAGGCAGAGAGACCTGAACCCATGGCTATGAATGGGTTTTGGGGTGATGAATGGGCCCGGAAACTGCATGTGGATGCTGGGGCCACTGGGGTTAGCTGGGTGCCGAGAGAGGACATCCCTCACCTATAGGATGGCATGCGATAGCCTCACATTGCGCCAGGGGAGCTTCAGTTTGGACATTAGAAAGAGTGGTGATGCATTGGCTGCCCAGGGAGGTGTTGCTGTCACCGTCCCTGGAGGTGTTCAGGAAATGTGGAGATGTGGCACTGAGGGACGTGGTGGGTTGAGTGATCTTGGAGATCTTTTTCAACCCTAATGTTTCTATGCAAATTGACGGAGGTGGGCTGACTGACCAGCCGCCTCCAATCACCCCAACTGGGAACCCTGGATGCTTCCCACCCTGGGCGCCCACCCAGCAGAACAGCACAGGGAGCTTTTTTAAAGCTAACATCTGTGCACCCAGCAGGGTGGTTCCCTTCCCAGCTGGATACCTGCCAAGGGGTGACCAACAACTGGAGCACCGTTGCTTTGTTTCATTAATTATTTTTAAACGGAGTTTCGGTAACCAGCTTGGCCGCAAACGGCTCGCGTTTCGACACAGTGCCCGCGCTGTTTCTTATTCGCGAGATAATTTCTTCTGACAACTCAGCAGAGCTGCTGGGGAGCCGGTGGATGACGCGGGAGGACAAGAGGGGACTTCAAAGGCTGCGTCCGAGCGGGCGGTGCGCTCTCCCCGATGCGGGCGGCGATGGATAATGCACCTCCAGGAGAGGATGGAAGGAGCGGGGAGATGCTCACCATCAAAGTGCCGCAATCTCACGGCCCTGGCGTCGCAGCCTTTGAAGTGGAGCAGCGGTGGGATCAAAGCGGGGGGCAGCGGGGAGCTTTTGGTTCGGTGACGGGCGAGCTGTGCCTGTGCGTGTGTCATCCCACCCCAGTGCTCTCACAGTGTGGGGCAAAGCACCGGTTCTGAGAGAGGAGAGGTGGTTTTTGCGCCCCGTTCCCAGCACTGCACTCTGAATCCTCCCTGAATTGAAAATCCAACCCTCCGTTGGGAAAAGGAGCAGCCCTAAGACTCCGGCAGCCCCATGACCCTGCAGCCCTGCAGAAGGGACCTTCCCACGTCTCCCCAAACACAGTGAAGGGGAGGTAGATGTTTAATAATGAATAAATGATTAATCGGAGCTCGCTTGCAAGGAGAAGCTGGGTGACAGTGGCCTCTCTGCCCAAGCTGACACGTATAAATGAGCACACTGTGTTGTCTGTTCCAGTGCATCGAGCATCTCTGGACCATTTGCTGTATCATCAGCCACTAAAGAGTTCAAACTCATCACACACATCTTTGAAATGTGCTGTTTAAATAGCAAGCCACCCTCTCACCAAGAACTTTCCAAAGCGTTGCCAGATAATCACCTATCAATTACAACATCATTAAAGTATTTTGAAGGGGTTGTACTGTGACCTTTCCTGCCTCCAAAGGGAGGAGCAGGGGATGACCGGGTGTCACCTCCCCCGGGGGGTACAGGTATGATGGGACACTCTGTGAGATTTTAGGGGGCTTGTATGCACAACTGGAGTTGTGCAGAGATGGCATCACCTCTTCCTGCTGTGCATCCTATAGGAATGCAGGTACCAGGGGTTTGGGTATCAAGGATGAAGGATGCAGGAAAGAAGGATGCAGGCACCAGGGATGGAGGATGAGGGTAGCAGGGCTGTATAAGAAGGATGCAGGCACCAGGGATGGAGGATGTGGGGACCAGAGTTTGTACCATTGGTGCAGGTATGGAGGATGGAGGATACGGGTACCAGGGACGTGGGTACCAAACATATGGGTACCAGGGATGGAGGATACAGGTACAAAGGGCAGAGGATGTGGATCCTGCTCAGCGGAAGCACATTTGGTCCTGGCCTCCTGTGTAATTTTTACTTCCAGTGTGCGATCTCAGACGAAGATTTAATAATCATTTTCCCCTCACATAATACAGCCCTGTCGTGGAGCACTGGAGAATAATTATATACACAAAAGGGAAGAGGGAGGGAGGGAGAGTGGGAGAAAAGACTGGTAAAACAGCATCCCCGATACAATGGACATCTGGAATGACAGCCTTCAGAGAGAAAACAATATCAGGAGTGAGGAATGAGCAGGGATGGGTGCAGAGAGAGAAGAGGAGAAGATAGATGTCCCCAGAACCCTACGGCTGGTCGTCAGATTTGTGCTGCAGGCAGCTTGGGATGCACCCCTTGGGTGCAAATAAGTTGTCCCCTGTCCTGCTTGTCTCCTCCTGCAACTCCTGGAATGGGAACCTCTCCAGAGCCCCTCACACCTGCCCTGTGTCCTCAGACCACCTTCTCCTCTTCCCCACCTGGATTGAGCAGCCTATCAAAGGGTGCTGCAGGGATGCTAAAGGACTTTACAGGCCCAAAAGTTGAATGGAGACCAAAGAGTTAAGCTCTGAAGCACTCAGAAAGGATGCTCAGGTGCATGCAGAGGTCTCTCCTGGCTTTAAATACATGGGCTTTATGAAAGGGGCACTGAAGCAGCTGTGAATTGCCATTTTTAAAGGCCTCTCGAAGCTCCTAGAGGAGAGCAAAGTGAGTTCAGATCAAACAGAAAACAGCTCTGCCTCCTGATTATATTATTATTATTATTATTATTATTATTATTACTATTTTCAGTATGTCAGGGATTTGTCAGAGGGGTTCTAGGCTGTCCCTTTGGAGCTGAAGGAACCAGGGGCCTTTCTACCCTTGGTGTGCTTAGGTTTGCTTTCTGCAAAGGAAGAAGAGCTCTGGTGGGGCGATGAACTGGGATGTGGCATCACCTGGGGACCAGAGCTGGCTTTCCCAGGGGACTGACCTCTCTAAAGCCCCATGGAATGAGCAGAGCTATCCCAACGAAGGCCCCAGGAAAAGCGTCACGCTGGTAGGTGTCACACCTCCCTGAGCATGGCCACGTCTACACTAACTATGCTGTCAGTCCACCTGCATCCCAAGAGCTCCAGCTGGCTTCTGGGGCCTCCGTGTGACCCCCACATGGTCTCTATCCATGACCCCTCAGCAAAACCTGCATTAATTTCTTCCTATCCCTCACAGAAATGAGCCCTCACCCATTCCAACAACCCAGCCACACTTGGCTCAGGGCACACAGCCATCGGCCCCATCCCAAAACTAAGCCATGCTCAAAGCCACCACCACATTCCCAATCAAGACGTCCACAGCTCATGGCCACAAACAGGTCTGCTTCCCAAACACACTGGGGCTGTGCAGCCCTTCCACAATTAAATTCCCCATCACTGCACCTCTGGACCAACTGGAAGCTCAAACCACACTTTGTATGGATATATACACATTTTTTGCCTGCAGAAAAGAGCCTTCTGCTGTGTCTCCCTCCACAGAGTCGCCACCCCTGGGTCACCAGCACGAGGGATCTGTCACCTCCTCTCCATCCACCCCTGTGCTTTGAAACAGAACCCTCCCAGGACCAAGCATCAGAGCACCCCAGTTTCCCCAAGATTTGCCCAGCTTCAGCTCTGTGTTCCAAGCTCTTTCCCAGCATCTATGGGGACGGGGCAGCATGGCCCCAAGCATCAAGGTCAACAGCAAATTTCTCCAAATCTGGCTTATTTTCCCCCACTTTTTGGAAGTGATGCTGGTGAGGACGGGGCTGGGACGGGGTGCAGCCTCAATCACCCCATCTCCTCGTACCCCTGTGCTGCATCCCACCCGGCATCCTCTCCTACCTCCCGGAGCTCCTTGGCGACCTCCTTGAGCTCCTGCAAGATGCCTTCCAGTTGCCCGATGACCATTTTCATCCGGCTGCGGATCCTCTCCCTCTCGCCTTCGCTTTTGCCGCTGCTACAATTGCTGCTGCTGCTGCTGGGGGGGTCACTGGGCTGCCTGTCCTGGCAGCTCCGGGAGTCCATCCTTTCCTACCGGCCTCGGCTCCCGGCCCCAAGGGCTCTGTCCATCCTGCGACCCCCAAACCCGGTGGCCTGGCGTCCGCGCAGCCCCTCTCGGCCGGAGAGCTCTCACCATCTTAACGCTCCCCAGGAGTCCCTGCTGGCCTCCCCGCCTCACCACCGAGGCCGTTGTCGGGGGGCTCCGAGCCGCGGTGTGGAGCAGCGGGACGGCTGGGGGCTGCTCCAGGCAGCATGCAGAGCCGGGCGGTGGGTGAGGGGGGGCTCAGCCGGCGGCCGTGGGGATGCACAGGGGGACCATGGAGGAGGAGGATGAGTCCCTTGGATGTCCCAGGAAGCTAAAATCCGGCGGATGGAGCTTTTCCTGCTCGTTGGGGATGGGGAAGGTGATGCAGGGCCGGGTGCCCCCCAGAAATGGTGCAGCCACCCCACGTTGGGCCCTCGCTCCAGGGCCGGTGGCTCCGATGCGGAGCGGTGCTGAGGGGCTCCGGGTTTCCCTCCTGCAGGGATAGACAGACAGTGAGGGAGCCAGCCCTGGTGGGGATGGAAAAACGGGGAGGGGAGAAGGCACTGTATAACCACCCCCCCACCCTTGCTTTGAGACATGCAGACGGGGGTCTCGCTGAGCCAGATGGACGGACAGGCAGACAGATGGACAG
This sequence comes from Centrocercus urophasianus, assembly GCF_019232065.1. Taxonomy (NCBI): domain Eukaryota; kingdom Metazoa; phylum Chordata; class Aves; order Galliformes; family Phasianidae; genus Centrocercus; species Centrocercus urophasianus. Next base: position 17,668,319 of record NW_024884789.1, on the reverse strand, counting down.
ACAGACAACCTGGAAACTTACCGGCGCAGAGGTGAGCAGGCAGCCAGATCCAGATCACCCTTTTCCAGCACCTGGCTCCACTCCAAGCTCTTCCTCGTCCTTTTAGTATTTTTTTTTTCTTCCTTCCTCCCCCTCCTCCTCTTCCTCCTCCTCTTCCTCCTCCCTCAGGGCTTCTACGTGGAGGCTGGGGGCCACCTTCTCTTGGCTGCTGTCAGAAGGGGTGAGATGTTACCTGAGGGTTCTGGGGGAAGGGGACATCCCTTGGGAGCCCTCCACTTTAAGAGGGGTCAATCAAAACGCCTCCTCAGCCCCATCTCTTCCCTCAGGAGGTAGGGAAATGCACTGAGGCAGAGTGGGGAGGGGGGGCATGGTAGGGAAGACCGGTGTGATTGCATCCTCTGAACCCGTTACTCTCATCTTGCATCCCTGCTACTTGAATCCTCCATCCCAGTGCTTACATCCTCCATCCCCTCCACCTGCATCCCTGCATCCTTGATCCTTGGTATCTGCATCCTCTGCCCCCAGTGCTTGTATCCTCCATCCCTGGTGCTCACCACCCTGGTACCTGCATCCCTGGTACCCACATCCGTGGTGCTCACATTCCTGGTATCCTCATCCCTGGTACCCTCATCCTCCATTCCACCATCCCCTGTTCCCACATCCCCGGTTCCCACATCGTCCGTCCCCTATTCCCGCATCCCCCTCCCGTTTCTCCCCATTCCCCCTCCCTTTACTCCCCCCGGGACCGACCGGCCGTAGCGATGCCGGTTCAGGGCCGGCCGCCCCCTGGGCTCCGGGGGGGCGGAGCGGGGCGGGCGGCTCCCGGCGCCCCGGGCAGAGCCATGGGGCGGGGGGGGGGAGCGGCGGTGGGCGCCCGGCCCCGGCCCGGCCGCAGCCTCCCCGCGGCTCCCGGTTCGGCTGCTGTGTCAGAGAAAGGGGCCGAGCCTCGGCGGGCGGGGGGGGCTTAAAGGAGCCGGGAAAGCCTTTAGAATAAATGAGGGGAAACTGAGGCACGGCTGGGGATGGGGCTGGATGATGGTGGGCTCCGCTTGTCCCCGCTCTGACGACACCATCAGGGTGCAAAACGCACCCCGCTGCTGTGAGGTTTGGTGCAGTTTTTGAAGGAGTGGCTAAAAAACAAAGACGGATCGAGCACGAAGGCATCATGCAGCAAAAGGGCAGGAGGAGAAGCAGCACCACAGGGCTGAGCGTGGCTGGTTTGGAGGAAAACGAGGGAGAAAGGAAAAGGATAGGGCTGGAAGGGATTCAGCGGGGCTGCAGGCGAGATTTCCCCGTGCAGAACCCGGACGATAGGTGGCAATCCCAGGTCTACGCGAGGCAAAGCAGCGTGCGCCTACGTGTCTGATATATTGCCTCCCCCCAGCTGCGTGCAGAAGTGCTGAGCACACTTTTTGGCTGGCGCCCGACCTGACTCATCCTTCACCCAGGGCTCCCTGAGCTCACCCCGAGCCAAAGCCCAGCCCCGGGTGGTGCTTTGGGTGCACTCTGGATGCCCACGGGTCTTTGGGGTTAGGGTCCTGCCATGGGGCACCCAACTCTCATCATCCCTACGATGGATCTGTGTTTTTCTGGATGCCCCACCATAAAGCAAGCGAGGCCGAAGGCTCCTGCGTGATCCTCACCATCCCAGGTGCCCATCGCTGCTGTGCAGCCTCCCTGCCGTGACTCACTGGCACAGATGTAATTCCTCATTAAGCAGCGCTTCTTTTCACAGCCATTTCTTTCTGTTTCTTTTGTATTTTGATTGGAGTGCCAGTCAGTTTTTCTTCTTTCCCACCAGTTTATCAATTCCTCCTCTCCCTAAAGGGAGGGATGAGGGAATGCAGAAAGATGTGCTGAGCAAGGAAGCGCCTCAGGTCCCAGCCAGTGGGGGAAAACCTGCAGAGAATTATGTTAAGAAACAGCAACAGAGCGAGAAAAAAATACCCTAAAAAGCTGTGCTTTCAGCAATATCTCAAAGATCTGCTTTTTGCTCCATCTCACTTCCCATCCCCAGCCCATCCCCGCAGGCGCTCAAGGCCAAGTTGGATGGGATTCTGGGCAGATTGATCTGGTGGGTGGCAATCCTGCCTGTGGCGTGGGATTGGAACTACGTGATCTTTGAGGTCCCTTCCAACCCAAGCAACTCTGTGATTCTATGGCTTGGACCTGTGGGACCCCTCCTGCTGCTCCAATGGGAGAACTGCCTTTGGATGCTGATGGAGGAATGGACTTTAGCCAAAAGGTGGTGTGGAAATTCACATCTGCACCAAAACGCCGTTGGGGTGCTCAGTGCAGGCATTGGCTTACATCCTGATCCTCACCATGAGTGCTGGTGGACAGGTGGGATTTTGGGGGGAGATGGCCCACGTGTGGTCAAGCTACCCTTGTTTTGGGGAACGATGGTTTTTAGATGTTGTAAATACAACCAGGCCACGTGTTGTGTTGCAACTGGGCAATTTTGGGTTGTTTTCAAGCGTATTAAAAGAAAAATCTCTGAAAACGAAGCACTGGAGTGAGCATGATCTCTCAAATGGACTGATTGGTTGGGAGTGCGTGTGGGAATATTCCCAGGTGCTTCCAAACTCCTTCCCTGAGATAAATGCTTTGTTTGAGTGACTTTGTATCCCCATGGAAAATGTGCATCCCATCCCATCCAGCTGCTGAATGTGGTTTATTGGCTTGTTGCACAGGCAGTGGGCAATGGGCCACTCCAAGGCTGCTCAGGGCTCAGATGCATCCCACGTGGAAATGCAGGTATAAAAGGCTTCCAAGAGCCCCAGCAGCTCCTCAAAGCGAGAGGGTTTGGGGGTTTACAGCGATGGGAGAGGGTCTCTGTGCTGCTGAACGATGAGCAACCCCCCAAAAGGGGCTCTTCTCCATGGGATCTGGGCTTTTGGGGTTTCTGTCTTCATCTGCAAACAGACAGGGCTTGTGTTGAAGGATGAGATGAAGTAGACAGAGAGCAGGGAGAACAAATATTAGTGCTCTTAATGGGTTTTTGTTTTACTGGCTGAAAGGCTATTAATCATCCCAGTGAGGGCAGTGGAGCCTTAGAGGGGTTTGTGAAGCCTGTAGTGGGCTTGTGCTGGAGGCTCACCAATGCAACCTGCAGTGGGAAGGAGCTTGGTGTGAGCTCTGAGCATCTGGGAAGGGAGTTCCCTAGATGAGAGAAGTGTAAAAATGTACATTTTTTGCTCTGGTAGTGTAGTAGAGGAGTTCTCTAGGGAGAGGTAGGCTCCAGTCTGCAGGTAGGGCTGACAACCATGGGTACTGCTGGGTGGTATTGCTGTCCTGTGCCTCAGTTTCCCTTTGGTTCTGTGTTTTGGTGAAGGTGTTGGGAGGATGGTGAGCAGCAGGCGGTGAGCTGGGGACAAATACGATAAATAGTTTCTAAAGCTGAAGTTTAACATCCCAAAGCACCTGCTGGGGTCAGGAGTTAAAAGATCTGTTCTTCCCCCACTTGCTTGTATGTGGCTGCCTTGTTCGGGGTGGGGGCTGGCTGCTGTATTTTAAGCATAAATCTTTATTAATGGTGCTGGATTGAAGAAGCTGTGCCTGGCTCTGACAACCTGGTACTGGGGAGCAGAGCTGCGGCAGGGCTGGAGCTCCATGACTTTTCCTACAGCTTTTCCAAGACTTCCCAAATAAACTCTGAAAGCAAAACTCCTCCTTCTCCTGAAGCCTTGGGTTCGAGCTTTCCAGCTTCCCTTGCACTTTCCTTTCCCTTCGAGGGATGAAGCATCAGCAATGATGCTCTGTGACCGAAATGCTGACTGAGACCAAACCACATCTTATTTTTTTCCTTTCCCCTTGCTTGACATCTCGTACCAGGAGTGGGACAGTGCCAGAGGTGCCCTTGGGAGCAGTTGGCTTGGTGCTGTCCTTGGGGGCATCCTTCTCAAGGGGAATCCCAAGCAGATGGGCTCAACCTGTGCCAAGGGGACCTTGTGCTAATCTCATTGCTTGCAGGATTAGTCCAGCTCCTTGGGCTTCATTTACATTTTTAAAAGCCTTGTGGTGACCTTATCCATGTTTCTGGCTCTTGTCCTTTCTCTGTAGCTCTGTGGGCACTGAGCTCTGCTTGAAGATGCTCCAATGTGGCTAGATGTGGGAGACAGCTGTACATAGGAAGGACAAAATGGAAAGATTAGGGGGATGTGCTGGCTGGTTTGAGAGACCCTGGGTGAAGTGTGAGGGTGCTGGGTCTCTAATTTTACCAGTTGAGCATGCCATAGAATCATAGAGTCGTTAAGGCTGGAAAGGACCTCTAAGATCCCCCCAGTCCAACCCCAAGCCATCCCATTGTGCCCAATGACCACGTCCCTCAGTGCCACATCTCCATGGTTCTGGAGCAGCTCCAGGGTGCCCACACCACCTCCCTGGGCTGCTGTGCCAGCTCCTGACCCCTCTTTCTGACAATAATTTCTTCCTAATATCCAAACTTCGCATGGAAAAGATATCAGTGATAGAGAGGTCAATGGGATGGCTTTGATTTAAGGCCTTCTTGATGTTCACAGATAGCATCACCCCACGTCGCATTTGTTCCCTTGCTTGCTGAGCAGAGAAGCACAAATAAGAGTAAATCCCCAGGGTGTGGGGAATGTTTCACTTAAGCTAAAAAAGAAAGATCCTCTTTTTTTCCTTCCCTTCTAACTCCTTCTAGTATTGCAAGCAATGGGAATCACCTGCCGTTGAAATTCTGTGCACTCGAGTGGTTCCTTCCCAAAATGAAGCTGCTCCCTTGAGGCAGGCAGCCTTTGCTGGATGCCAGGAGCATGTTAAGTTCCTCACTCTGCTTTTCTAATCAATTGTGCACTGAAAAGCACAGCTCTCAGCCTTCGAACCACTACAGCATCATTAATATTGGGAATAGTAACACAACTATTGGGAAGTGGTGCCCATCCCCGCTGTGATCCAGGTGGGTAGGAGCCATCCCTCAGCTCCTGGGCTGGCTAGCCAACACAGAGCTGGTTTCAAGCTGGATTTTCTACAGAACAGGAATGGAAAAGCAAAATTGCAGGGAGTTTCCAAATGCAAATCTCCTTCCAGCGGCGGTGCCTTGTTGAAATGTCGCAGTGAGACAGCGCTGGCATCCTCCAGGCACAAAGAGCTCTTTGAAACTTGGACAAAAGCATGGAAATTTGGGGATTGCCAAGCGTTCAGTGTTTTGTTGGCTTTTTTTTTTTTTTCTTTCCTGGAAAACTTTGCCTGTCTCTGCTCCAGGGCCCTGCTATGCAAGCGAAAAAATATCCTTTAAGCTTGGTAATCACAGAATGTACATCTGAGGGTTTTGTATCTTAGGGCTGGTTGAGAGCACCCATGGGGTGTAGAAAAAGCATCAGGAACCCCAAATGTTACCGCTGTTGGGTTGGGGGGTCGGTAAATGAGTTAAATCTGCTTTGTGCCTCCAGCCTCCCAGCACATCTGCATAGGAGACAACAAAGAATCTTCACTGCCACGTAGCAGGAATGGCTCTGAAAGCCAGGAAGAGCTTAAAAAATAAAGCTCAAAGCCCCATTTTCATGCTGCCAACCTATTCCACACCATCCCTGGCTGGGGTTGTGGGGTTTTGTGCAGGTTTCTCCCGGCGAATCTCCGATTTCTGCAGCGTTGGGTTTCCATGGCGACCTCTGCGAAGCATCCCTGGGAGCCAGGACCCCAAGATGCACCTACCTGGGAAATTAAGGGGTAAAAAAAATAGCTGCAGCTTTGCTGAGTCACTGCCGGCTTGTATTTATAGGCACTGGCAAACCTTGCTTTGGCATGCTAATTATATATTTCGTTAATCGCAAGGATCATGGTGGAGAGCTTCTTGCCTTCCAATTCCCCACTGAGGCAGGGCTGCGTTCTGTTAATTTGTCAGCCACGTTGCCCCTGGATTTGGTGGCTTTTTGGGGAAAAAGTCAAGAATTGCCCCCAAAATCTGCAGCTTTGGACGGGAAGAGAATGGGGCTGTCCCCAGGTTGCAGGCTCAGATACCTTGTCTGAAGTGTTGGGTTTGGGCTGGGACCATGGGGAGGGTTTGCAGAGGACCCTGAACCACGTGGTGGGAGATCAGTGAGGGCAAGCCCCCAGGATGGGAAACCCACTGGAAAGAGGCCAAAACTTGCTCTATTCTCCCAATATTAGCAAAGGACACCTTGCGTGGGTTGCCCCATCCCTTGGGTGGTGACCCTATGATGCTGTCCCTGCTGCCATCTTTGAACCAGCTGGGAGGTGACCTCTGTGAGAGGAGAATTTAAATGCCAATGTTCATATTTTGCAGCAGCTTTTAAGACAGTTTTGCATACAGTATCCTCCAGATGAATATTTCAAGTGGACTTTAGCAAGATGCTAATGGGTTTTCACAGTTGATGAAATTAAGCCCGTGTTCCCTCAAACCTTGCGGAGCTGACTTTGAAGGGCTTGTGATTATTTCACCTTGCTGCTTTCCTGTAATTCCTCCTCTGTCTGATGCAGTGAGACATCTGCTGTCCTTCTTGCCAAGATGGGCAGCAGCACATGGAAGCTGCCCATTCCATCTCACATCTTGCTGTGAAGTTTATTTCATTGTGTTTTACTTTTTTCCATCCCTCGTGCTCTGCAACACTTCTCCCTTGCTCTTCCATGAAGCAGTGCCTACTTCATGGCCATGCATCTAAACAGTGGCTGGTGAGTCCCCATTGCTTCAGCAATTCACCTGTACATCTGTGTTTGCAGGGAGCTGGCACCAATAGAAGGTTGGGATGACAGTCTCCATCTCCCACATCTTCTTCCTTTGAAAAGAGCAACTCGTGTTTCATCATGAAGCACTATCCCAGCCAAGCCAGGAGGTTCCATAATGACATGTTTCAAGAAATACAAGGAGCTGCAAGTGGGGCTGTGTTGGGTTGGGCACTGCAAGGCACGGTCTACCCACCTCTGCAAAACAACCTGGTGGAAAAGGGTTTGTATCCTACCCACTTGTGAGATTTCCAGGGTTTGGAGACCAGCCCAGCAATTTAGGAAATGAAGATGAGTGAGGTGCTGGCCCTATGTTCCAGTTCAAATGGGAAAAAATGGGTTTTGTGTGTCCGCCCCTCATCCATCATGAACTGCCCAAAGGCCCATGGCAGTCTCATCCATGGCAAGGGGGTTGGAACTAAACAATCTTTAAGGTCCCTTCCAATCTAAGCTGTTCTATGACTCTGTCATTCTATGATGTGTGCTCCCCATGGATGACGAGGCCCCACTGTGCCAGATGGGGACCCTATGAGGCATCCCCATGGCTGTGTCTGCCCATGGCTTGTTTTTGGGGTGCCTACCCAGCTGTATCTGTGCTGTCCTGCTGCATCACTCACAGCATTCAACGTCACCCAGCAGATGCTCCAATTTGGGCTCTTCCTTGTCAGGAGCTTTCTGGGACAGCCTGGACAAAATACATCTGGCTGTTTCTGAGCTTTGGGGGAAGTAGACATAAATAATGCTGCAACTGCTCTTTTTTTTTCCTCCCTGAAATATCCTATGGGTGTTGTTTGTGGACAGGATGTAATGAGAAAGCTCTTATAACCTTGTGTGCATTTGGCTGTGCTCTTCTGGGTGTGCTTAGAGGATCCGTCCTGTACGCTGGCACATATTTGATGAAAATAGAAAGATTTAAATCTTCCTAAATTGGAAAGGATTAGACAAAATTTATGGAAGCCTTCTTTGCTTCATAGATGATGGGGAGATGCCCGTGCTGCGCCTGAAACTTCAGAAGGCATCGCTTTCGTTACGCCAGTGCAAACTTCCCCACTCAAAGCCATTTGCTACAAGGCTTGGATTACCCACTGCTATCTCTCCTTGGTAAGAACCAAGTGCTTAAGTATAGCAGCAACTGCAATATATATTTTTCTTCCCTCTGAGCTTGCAGGGAAAAATAGCTTGGTTTGTTTAACCAGCTTTGTGGGCGCGTGGGCTGCAGTGCGGGAGGGTGCTGTGTGTTTGGGTGAGCTGGGGACGCGGTGCTGGAGCGTGTCTGGGAGTTGGCTCGTGTGAAATCACACGTGTGCGTGCTCAGCTTGCCTCTGGCTCTGCTTGGGGCTGAGATACGCTGGGATGTGAGCACCCCACGTGATGCTGTCTCGTTTTCCATACCCCACGGCAGCGATGCGGGTGCACGTGGAGGATGCTCTCCCAGCCAGTAGCAACGTACCCATCTTGGTTTTGTGCAGCTGAAGGAAGGCATAGGGCCTCCCAATGCCTTAATTTGGGTAAAATGAACCCTGACGTTTGTGATGCAGTTGAATGGTGTCTTGTAGAAGGTTCCCACCTTGTATTGGCTGTGAGGTTGAAGCAGGGAAGCTTGTATAGCCTGTGATAGTGCCCTTTGATAGTGTCTTTGGAGGGGTTATACATGGGCCCTGAACCTCACTGCAACAAACCACCTCAAAGCAAATGTCTGAGTTCCTATTGCATCCTCTGAAGGGGGACACTGTGGACCAGAAAGGGAACTGCCACCCTGCCATGAGGTTTCAGTGCTGCTTGGTGGGCTGAGAGCTGCCTTTGAATGCAGATTGCCATCTGACAAGGGTTTTCTTCCTTTGCAATGCGAACATTTGGAGACGTCCCAAGAAACCTCCCCATAGCCAGCCAGCTTTTCATGCAGAGAAATGTGGGAGTGATGGGAAGTAGCTTAGAGGCGTGGGGCAGGTCCCTGCCACAGCACCAGGATGCTTTGGACTCTTAACACCTTTCTACTTCCATACTCATGGGCTCATGGCTGGATCTCAGGAGAGCATCCTGCACACAGCATCTATTCTGACATGCCCGTTTTTGAAGCCTCTCCCTCTGCAGTTCTTCACCCTGCAAATTATTTGGGCATGGGAAGCAAAGAAAAAAAATCATGGAGATGGATGGGGATATGGGTTTCTCTTGCTATCATCCATGCATCTCCCGTGAAGCTCAGCAGGAAAGACCCATGCCCCCAAAAAAGGGGCTATCCAATCTTCTTGGGATCCAAGATTGTCAAAACTTTTTGATACTATGATGCATCCCCTGCTTGGAGTGCTGGCAGTGGGGAAGAAGGAGCTGAGAGGAGAGATTCCTTGTGCTCCTGAGATCCATGAAACAAGAGTCATGAAACGAGAGAATGTTCAGAGACGCCCACCTGACAATTCTGTAAGTGCTGGATGAGCCTTCCAACCTGCTGCATGCTCTGCTGTGCTGGGGATGGGCTCTTCCAACACTCTGACAGCAAGAGGAAAGCTTTCCTCATTGGTGAAGCTGAGAGTAACTCTAAGTTGTTCTGAAGTAACATGACAAGCTGCTTTAAGCAACACGAGATATTTAATCCTGACAGCTTGAGCTTAGGCAGACTTGGAGCTGAACCATGGTGGAGCATCACTTGAGGAGCATCTCTTATGGGATGCAGGAGCAGCTGACCAAACACAAAACCCAAAACCCTGCCTTGCTAATCCTGTGCTTGCAAGAGACAGGGTTGCATTGAGTGACCTCTGCAGCTTCATTTTCTGTATTATATATATTGCATGTCCTCAGCATGAGCATCGCATCTCCTTTAGTTCCCTGTGTTTCCTTTGCAATGTGTTTCTCATTTCCCTGACCCGAGAGAAGCTCTTACCTGTGCTATACCTTGAAACATGCACCATTCTCCTGCATGCTGCAGGGGCAAGAAACAAGAATCTCCATTCTGGGGGTTGCAGAGGCTCATCCCCCAAATTCCTGGTGCTGGGCGTCGTGGGCTGATGTTTATCACAGGACCCTCTGCAACACAACATGCAGAAGAGTGCCTGACCAAAAGCTGTTTGGAAGATAATCTTCTTGCGTAGCAGCAACACCAGCCCATTCCCTCAGAAAAGCATTTGTGTGATAGCAGAATCATCTACTTTGGAAAAGACCTGCAAGATCAAAGTCTGTACAGACAGGATTTGAGCTGGCTTTTATCAGGACAAGCTAACTTCTTTGGAAAAATGTCATCTGAGGTGACTTTGTGATGTCTGGGCAGGCTGCCGTGCCAAGACCAAAGCCAGCCCTGGGGCTCCTGCTGGGCAATGCCACCTGGGTGCAATGACCTTGGCACTGGAGGCAGCATGGGGTTGTCCAGGACTGGGATGTGAGCACAAAAATAAACCCTCGGTGCAAAAATATCTTTGGTTTCCTTTGGTGGATTGACAGAGAAGGATGCTGCGTGCGGGTGGTGCAGGTTTGTCAAAATTCAGATATTGGATGTGGGTTCGGTGGGTCCAAGACCGTGGGCAAATCCATCACTGGGTGGTGGAGGTAGACAGCACGCTCCCATGGTCTGTGGCAATGGGGCAGGGGGGGGACTTACGGTGTTTTGAGGCTCCACATGGAGTCTTCTCCTTGCACCCCTCTGCCTGAGCACAGCAGCCCTTCTTTAATAGGAACACGCAATAAAACATGAGCTGTTAAAGCTCTCCTCATGACTGGGCTTTTGATCAGGGAAGCATTAATTACGTTTGAGAGCAAAGGAGAGAGACTAATGAAGGGGAGATCAAAGGGAGCAGCGAGCACGCCAAGTTCAAAACCACAGCTCATCCTGAGGATGCTCTGCTGGGATCTACCCTCATGCTGACCCACAGCTCTCTTGTCCTCCTCTGGACCACGCATTCACCCAAGGATGAGCTGTTGGGTGGCTCCCCACCAACGGGACCCCATCCACGGGGTGGAGTTGGCTGCTGGCCAGGCTGAGCACAGGATCAGAGAGGGGATCGTAAATTATTTAGCTGGGGAAGCGCTCAAGGCTTTGCAGCTCTTGGTTTGCACCAGCTCTCGGGAGCTTGTGCAGCACACGGGCACTGGGAGATGCCCAGGGAAAAGGGGACCCCAGGGAAGGAGCTGGTGAAGATAAAAGACAATATTGGTACAAGGGTACTAATGTGGTTTAGTATGAAAAAATGAGGAGTGTGCTGATGAGAATCATAGAATCATTAAGGTTGGAAAAGACCTCTAAGATCATTTAGTCCAACTGTCCACTAACCACCAGTATCACCATGTCCCTCAGTGCCACATCTCCATGGTTCTTGAACAGGGACGGCGACTCCACCACCTCCCTGGGCAGCCTGTCCCAGTGCCTGACCACTCTTTCAGAGAAAAATGTTCCTAATATCCAACCTGAACCTCCCCTGGCACAACCATTTCTTTGACAAGTGTGCTCTGGGAGTGACAGTGGAGAATTGTGGCTGTTCCCATCTTGCTGTTGGGCTCCTGGGCACAGGGATGCTGAAATCACTCCAGATGTGCCCCCACCCCTTCCCTTTATTCATATTTATGCTCTGCTCTGTAAATCACTGATGCCTCCCTATGACCCAAAGCAAACAGGGCAGTCGTGTTGGTGGCTATGAAGTGATGGAGATGCTCTCTGGGATGTTCCCTCGCTGCTGCTTCTGGCCAGAGCCTAGGAGCGGGTATTTGCTGATCGTTCATTTGCTGGTTGATGGAATAAAAATGCAAATATTTGCCTTGATGAATGGTATTTGGCCACTGAGGCTGGTTGAATAATGAACCGCTTCTACATGAGTATTTTGTCCATTAGCTGGTGGGAACTATTAGTGGTGTAATGGATTTGGGAAGATGATTTGAGCAATGTGAAATCCCGCAGGCAGGGCTGTATGGAAAGGTACCAACACACTGAGCACTGGGCATCACTGCTGTTAAGCAGACACCGTCCTCCTTCCTGGCTCTCCCACGGGGGCCTCCAGGTATCTCACTCTTGAAACAGCCTCTTCTATCTCCTCTTGCCTTTCCTTTACCCCCTGCTTTCCCCTCTTTGTCTCATTGTCTTTCACCCATCCTCACTTCCCCATCTCAGAGCATTGACCAGCTTTGCCTTTAGGCGGATGCACACCCAGCTCTTTTGACAGAGGATTCCCATGCAAAAAGGCACTTCTTTGGGTCCTTTTATGTGCCCATGGAGCAGCAGAAGGCACTGGGGGTTTGATTGCTGGGACTAGGAATTCCTTTCCCATCCTCCCACCACCTCTTTGACTCCCAGCTGTGACTGCAGAGCAATCCCCAAACCAGAGGGGTTGCACAGCAACAGGAGCAGAGAGCAGAGTGGAGAGGAGCAGGTCTCTCTCATTAGCACTGATGGTGTCTGATCCTCCCCTTCCCTTCCTCAGGCTCAGAAGCAGCAGCAATCAGAGCTGGGACTGCCTTCGGCCTCTCACTCACTGTGCATGGAGCATATGCATGAAATAAAACAAATATTTGGCTTTTAGGGCTGCATTTGCTCTCATTTTCCCACTAGCCCTTCCTCTTGCTGTATGCTGAAGCTGGCAGCCAGCTCCAGGCCAGCACTGATTGCCTTGACACTTCATGCACTGATGTATCCACTTTCTGGGCCGAACTGCAATGAAACAGCCCCAAAATGAGAAGCAGTAGGGTTGGATCGATCGTGGATTGGATGATGATGCTTCAGCCGCGTGGGAGGTAGCAGCACTGCGAGCCCCTCCTGAGCTTTTGGACAAAACCAGGGGTGTGTTTTTCAGCCAGTGATGGACAAGCTGCAGCATGCAACCAGCTGGAGAGCGCTGGGCCATCCTAGGTGCACCCACACCATGAGCTGGCACATTTCAGCTTTGGAAATTAGGATGAACGGCACAAATAATCGTTTCCCAATCTCACATTCATCGATTACCTGTTGTAATGACCCCACCACCCAAAACTTGATTAGAGGGTCCAGCTGGGACTTATGGCTGTTGCTGGTTTGTCACCAATTGCAGATGCTCCATCTATTTGCAATTGCAGGATCTTAAGGATGACCTACATCTTCCAAACCTTAGATTAGAAAGGCCATAGCAGGAAGAGTCTAAGAGTTACAACAGCATCCAGGCTGGAGCGACTCAGGGCATCTCTGAGCACCACTTTACCCTTGACCATGGTCTGCAGGGCAAGAGGTACAAAGGAATCACATCTGAGAGCTGTAACCTTTCACAGCCTTTTGCACCTGGAGAGCTTTTTATGACTGCAGTTTCGTTGTATTGCACAGCCAGCGCTGGCGAGAAGTGCTTCTGAAATGTAATTTCTGCATTAACACTGGGCTCCACTTGTGGGCTTGCTGTAGCTTGCACTGAAGTGATGCTGCTGTCGGGGAGAAGAGGTTTAGCACCACCAGAGGTGCATGCAGGTCCCTATTGTTCTCCTGAGAGCACTGAATGCATCCAAGGGCCAGATAGATTTGGGTCAAAGGGGCTGATGGATGAGTTACTGGCATGGAGAGGACATGAGTGAGATGAGTGCTTGCACTGTGGTTGTGGGTGAATGATTGTGTCTGGAGTCACCATGTCAAGAACTCATTCTGCAAGCAGTAAAGCCACTCTGTGAGCATCTGAGTGAGTCCAGGCCTTGCCCAGGCTTTCTGATCGGCAGCTAGAGGGATGAGTGGGCTGGATTTATGGAGGTGGCCTTGCTAAACAGCCCTCAACATCCTAACTTAATGTCTCTTTCCATACAGCGAAGATAAATCAGAGCTCTTTCACACTGATTAGCATGATTTAGGGTGCTGCAGCTCACTACTAGGAGGTGAGGAAAAGCCTTGCTGGAGAGCCAGACTCACTGGATTTTGTTGAGAGGCTACAATACGAACAGACAATAACAAAATGTAGGAGAAATTCACTGTGATGTCCTCTTCACACCTTCTCCCTTTAGCAGAAGCACCTTTGCCACCTAGCAGATGCTCTGTGATGGGTGGAATGGAGTGACATAGGCTGCTGGTGACACTGGGCCACTTGATTGTCTTGGTGCCCATTGGATCTACAGAATCTTCAAGTTTGTCCAAAATTAGCTGATTCTAACAAAAGCTGCAGTTGTGCAGTCATTTTTCGCTCCCCCTGCTCCATTTCCTGGGGCAAGCTAGGGCAAATGGCCTATTTCCAGATTTGGGAGTGGACCAAAATGGTCAGAGCTGAGCAAACCATGCATGAAACCACTTCTTTGGGAAGAAAAACAATTATTTTCCCACCCAAAATACATATCTGTGGCTAATGCTAATTGCATAGCTCTGAATAATGCTAATTGCACGCAACCTCTGGGAAGACATATGTAGATAATAATGCCTCAGCCTTCAAATATCCTCTTCAGAAACATCATGAATAGGAGGAAAATGCCTCAATTTTGTCCCTCCGAGCACTTCATCACGAGGCTAACAAGCGTGGCAGGGGGTGGAGGAGCTGGGCAATGTAGGTCACGCTCCAGTTTCTTTCTCTGATCAGCAGCTGTGGGACCTCCATCCTCCCAAACCCATTCACACCCAGCCCCACGCTTGGACCTTCCGTAAGTGATTTCCCCCATCTTGCCATTTGCCCACAATTTGGTGGCCCCAGTCACCCTCTAGATGCTTGGGGACATCCCTTGGGGGGGACTCAGTGGGGTCCTTTCCCCTTTATGCCAGTGCTGGAGAGGGATGTATGGCTTGTATATGGTGATCTGGCTGCCTCAGACTGGTAAATATAGCTTCAGCAAGAGCATGTCTGCATGCGTGTGACAGTCTGTGCAGCCAAGCTCTATTTTTAGGAGCACTGGCAAAGGACACACACACACGGATCTAATCACAGCTTCTCCCAGGCAAATGTTCTTTCCCTGGTTTTCAAGCCATGCTTATCAATTTCCTCCACATTGTTTCCTTCCCTTCATCCGTGACACGACAACCCGCTGTCGGCAGGAGGGAGCAAACAAGCTGTGATGGGGAAGGAAGTTGGCAGTGAGATCCAAGGTCTGCCCCCTACGTTGGAGATATTCCCCAAAGCAGTGCGTTGGGTTTGCATCATGAGCTGGGTACTGATGATGGATTGGATATTGCTCCGTGGGTCACGGCTGCCCATGAGGTGAGTACTGCCCATGAACTGGGGCTGCCCCATGGTCTGGGCATTGCCCATAGGTTGAGGTTGCCCCATGAGTTAGAGTTGCCCATGAGTTGAGTCTTGCCCATGAGTTTGTGTTGCCCTGTGGGTTGGGCATTGCCCACGGGTTGAGTATTGCTGTATGGGCTGCCCATACTTTGGGTTTGCCTTGTGGAGCTCATTTGCAGGATCTGGAAGGTGAGGAGCACCAGGATATTTCCAGGATGCCTGGTTGTTCTTGTGGAGCAACGGAGGAAGAATGTGATGCAGAAAGGGTGGAAGGCTGAGCATTAAAAATGACTACCCGTGATTTGGAGCTGTTGGCAAGAAGAGGCTGTTAATTTATTAAGGTTTGCAAGATATCCAGCGTTTCTGCAGTATTTTCTTGGCACGGCTGTCCAGAGAGGAACATCATAATTGAGAGGTAGGCAGCACGGTCATTAGAAGCCTTGGTTTTCACGTAGGCTTGGTTGTGCTCTGTTGGATAACCCCAAAATTTCAGTTCAACAAAGAAAACCACAAATCACCTTTCCCTGGCTGTGCTTAATCACGGTTCCTCTTGCAGCAAACATCCCTGATATATTTAATTCACCCTGTGGCTGGAGAAGCCCCACGCAGTTGCTTTGTGACGACCTCCAGCAGAAACATTTTGGATGATAACAAGCGAGCCAGCTCAGGGACATAAATATTTCTGTAAGTCATGCACCTTTGCCAGGAAAAGTGTATTTTTTCTCCAGCTGATTTGCAGGCAGCAGCAAGACGAGCTTCCCAGGGTCTCTCCCAGACTCACTAAGTGGTCAGAAGCAATTAATTTAACCCCTCTGTTCCTCCAGTCATAGAGACGGGGATTATTAATTGACCATGGAGGTGGCAAAGATGGATGAGGGGAGTTAATGCTTGCCGTGAGCTTTCAGCGCAGCTCCTGATTTCTTCAGATAATGAAACTGAAACATTTTGATCTCCCCAAATTGAGTAAAAACCCTGCCTTTGGAAAGCCTCAGCGCTTTAACAAAAACACTCCTTGGCCAGCATGAACAGGGCAAGTAGAAATCGATGCCGGCCTGAGCAGGACTGCGGCACAGAGTGGGACAAAAGGTTCTTTTCTTGATGCTGGCTGAGAAATTGACTTCTTTAGTTGTGTGGCAATTTCGGGATAAAGGATGCTCTGAAGCAGAATTGTTCTTAGTAAGATTTTCAGTGAATGGCGATTGAAACTGTCGACACCATTTGCTTCGATGGGACTTGAACTTCTGAGCTCCACATTAACCCTGGAAGCTGAAAGATGCCCCATTTAAAACATATTAAAAACTCTATTTTCTTCAAGGTTTATCAAAAGAAAGGCAAACTGGGTGCTCCCCGATTTTGGAATCACAGAATGGTTTGAGTTGGAAAGGACCTTTAAAGTTCATCTAGTCCAAATTCTCTGCAATGAGCAGGGAATCTCCTTTTCCTCCAGGAAAAATGGAGGCGGCCCACCCAAACTTCTGCACTGAAGCCACACCAGTGTGGAAAAGACAGTTGTAATTCTATGCTTGAGCAGGAAAATGGGGCATCTTGGGAGATTTGGGGAAGAAAATGGCTCTCTATGGCAGTGCCACCAGAAGGCCCTGTCCCTGCGCGCCCCCTGCTCCTCCAGCTGATAGCAAACCCCGAAAGAAAATACATTTTCTAAATGGGCTATTTGCTTTCCCTCACCATTCCCCATAAACACAGCTTTTTGTCTCATAGCTAAGATGCTCTCTTGCTTTTATAAGCCGTCTTAAGCACCACTTCTTACATCAATGGCTTTAAATGAAAAAAGAAAGCGCTTTTGAATACAAATGTGGCATTTACTTCCTTAATGCCTCTCTTGCGCTAAACTACCTTCAAACCCATCAGAGACACTTTAATATATTGAACAGAACTCCCCTCATTTTGATGCTAATGCAGCATTTCATGCAGATAATGTGCTTGAATCATGCACTGAAATACATTAAAGGTGAAATCTAGAGCTTGGAAAACCCGTCGGTGTCTGGATGCTCTCCTCCTTCCCCATAGTACATCCAACACTGGGGTCTGCCCAAGCCTCTTGGAGGGGCCAAGAAGCAGTGTGTCCTACATGACTTGGCTGGACAAAATGTCCTTTGGGGGGAGAAGTTCATCGACTCACGGAGAAGATATCTTGAAGGCACTTTGAAGCTTCACGGTTTGGATTCAGCCTTCAGCATTGCTGAAAGCCAGAAATGAGCTCCTTAAACCCAGTGAGGGCATTCCATGCTCTCGTTGGCATGCTTATAACCCCACATGTCTCTTGGCCTCTCTCAGAGGCAGGAATTGCCAATCCCACCTGGATGGTTCATGATCCTGTTCTCCCAATGCACCATAACATCAGTCAGGAACAGCTGCTTCTCCCGTTTGTTGCTCATTATTAGTCAAAACTAATAACAGAGCTCCAAATTTGGGTCGATATCAACTGAATCTTCTTAAAATAAAGATATAATTTTTAAAGCTCCCATTTTGGGTCAGCAGGTGTCAGAGGACTTGACAAGAAGCGCCTCGTTAAAAAGGAATTAATTTATTCACGGGAACCTTGCTTTCTTTTGAGAAATCAAAGTAAGTCATGTCAGGGTTTGGCAACTCCTTCAGCTGTGCTTTTCTATGACTGCAGCGGTGTGACATGAGGGGGGGAATTCTGCTGAAACTCTCACTGTCTGTTTGCTGCTCCCCACAGCAAACAGAGCAAGTGGGATGCACTTATGGGCAAAAGTCATTTCACTGGGCTCATTTTGAAGCAGTGGTGGTTGCTTGTAATTAATGCCTTGATCAGCCATTCTGGTCACCTTTGTGGTGTGAGCTGTTGCCTTTTGCTATCACGGTGAGTGAGTTAAGCCAGCTAAGATATTTTCTTGCAGAGTAAAGATATTATTAGTTTGCTTTCTTTTTCCCACCTCTCTCATTACTCACTTGCGGGAATCGCATTAAATGGAAATGGAGAATAAACAAAAGCTCAGACCTGATTAATGTCACCCCTGTGCCCATCCTGGGTGGCTACGTGCAGATTTTCTCAGTCAGGCTCAGAGCAGCGGTGCGTGGGACAGCACCACGTGTAGGAAGAGAACAGCTGCTGATGGGAAACGTGCCTCGCTTTATTCCTCTACCTCCCCAGCTCCCCAAAAAGCAGACCTGCAAGAACATCAGGCTACAGCTCTGTTGGTCAACGGACCTCGGCCACGTTTAGAGCAGGAGGGATATTTTCTCCATCCAGGTGTTTCGCACTCCTCCCGCTGCCATCCTCCAGTGGTGTTCCCAGACAGAACATCTTGCCTACAGCCTTGAAGACGTTTCTGAGAAGGACATGCCTCGAGCAGCTGTGTCTGCTATAGGAGATGGGAGCAGCCCAGGAGGTTTGAGGAGCCCCCCACATCTGGATCCACTTCCCTGCCCGATTTTTGCTGCCTGCAGCGCGGCATTACAGCTGGAAAGCTGCTCGTTACAAACACGTGGCCAGAGCAAAGGTGGGCAGGTGGAGACTGTTCATTCTGCTCTTGCTAATTACGTTCATTTCTCTTAATTAGTGCTGTTCGCTGATGAGCTGCTATCCCTTCAGCAAAGCCCAACAAGGGGCTGATAAACAGGCAAGGAGGGCCATTAGCTGTACTACGTGCCTTGTGGAGCAGTCTAGTGTCATCCCTTTGGAAAGGAGAGGAAAATACTGATGCTGAGACCTTCACCCTTGGTACTCCTTTCTGTTTTCAGGCAGAGTAACAGCCTCTATCCCAACCCATCCACCCAAAGATGCCATCGTATGCCTATTGATGCATCAGATAGCACATATCAGGTTTTGCATGGAGATGGAGGAAACCTCAAGGCTTTTCTGAGCACCAGCAAGACAATGGCCAACCAAAGAGCATTCCTTGCTGTACACCATTCCCATCCAGGGTATCCTTTGAGGGCTCCCCAACTGTGGGATGGCATTGGCTGAGGTCACCAAGACTTTAGGCACCAAGACAGCTGCTTTAGGGCTCGGGTGCCTTTCCTTGGCACATCATAGGTCTCTGAGGCTTCCCACCAAGCATCCTCCATTTCAGGGAAGAGCTGAGCCCATTGGCTCCATGGCTTCTCGCCCCCATCCGCACCACCAGCTGAGCTTATTTCCACAATTACATGTTATTAGTCCTTGAGCAAAACGAGAAGGGAGGCAGCGAGGAGGGATTTTTATTGGGAAGTCATTTCTTCCTTAAT
The DNA here is from genome assembly GCF_019232065.1 of Centrocercus urophasianus. NCBI lineage: Eukaryota > Metazoa > Chordata > Aves > Galliformes > Phasianidae > Centrocercus > Centrocercus urophasianus. The sequence goes on along the minus strand of NW_024884789.1, from coordinate 17,649,279 downwards.
TGAATTTCTCCCGTTAACGGTGACGAGGAGAAGAGGAACAAAAAGCCAAACAGGAGGTAAAGGCTTTTAATTTGCTTCTGCTCGAGAGGAGCTAATATTAATAAACTTCTGGATGAAGAGATTTGCAAGGGCTTGTTTGAAGGATTAACTCCAAGATGGTGAGTAGATTTCCCATAGTGAACTTGCTGATAAACAAGCAAAACAAGGTGTGCAGATGTCCCTCCCTGTGAGGAGCAGTGTGCCCTGGCCACCAGGGCACCTTCATCCCAAACTCTGTAAGCAACTGCTTTGCCTTTTAAAATTACATGTGTATATATTTTTTAATTTAAAGGTGGGCCAATGGAGGATGCATTTTGTTGGAATAAAACCTTCTTGTCAGACTAAAGCCCTGTTCCTTGTTAAGGTGCAATCTTTCTAAAGCACGATGCTGGGCAGAGATGGGATGTGACATCTATGCCCCTGAGGAAAAGCCAACAACAAGGCATCTCTGTCTGTGTCTGCACACCAAACACAGCTCCCTGTCTAATCCTTGCTGTTTCCTGACCCCTCAACCCTAAAATGCTTGGGAAAATGCCTTTTAATTGCTAAACACTTGCTTCTCTGCTAATTAACAGCCTCACAGGCATTTAGCAAATTATGCTTTTTGTTCATAATTACCAGTGAAAGGTGAATGGAAGGAATTTCTCTTGGAAGGAAGCTCATTTTCACCGAAGAGGAAAACCGATTTTCTTCTACTTTAGCACTGGTGGGGCTGAGAGCTTTAGGGAGCCCATGCTCAGGTGGGGGCACTGAGACACAAAGCCACACGCACAGAAATTCTCAGCATTCCCCATTGAAACCTTGGCGGCGGAGCCAGAGAGTTATTTCCCTATTTATTGGGGCCCATCGGTTCACAGCATCCAACAAAAGGAGAAAGGGAGAGGCTGCTCCTCACCGGTGCTCTCCTGACTGATGTTCAAAAGCACTTTGAAGCTGGGGAAATCGGTGGGGTTTTTATGTTATTTTATGTTTTCCCTTTCTTTTTTTTTTTTTTTTTTTTCCTTGGGAATTCAACTTTCTGACATTGGGTTTTAATGAGGAAGGAGCTCCGTGGCTGGCATCAAACAAGACCGGCCAGCGGGACTGGAGCAACAGCTGTGCAAATAAGTTAGGGAGGTTGAAAAGCATGAGAAGAAAGGGAAGAAATTCCCTCAGATGAGGGATACCTCGGGGAGGAACCTTTCCCTCCCTGCATGAAAAATCCCATTGGGGGATCTGCTGCTGGGGGAGAAGACGCTTGGCCAACGAGACACTTGGTCAAAGACACCCACCATGAGTTCCAAAAACATCGTAAAGTATTTTGAGTGTTTCTAGCAGCAGCTCTGCAGGTGTTCTGCTGGAGAGAAGGACAGATGGACAGCTCTCTCGTGTAGCTTACGCCTCTGTTGCTCCTGTGTTTTAATTTTAGCTTTCTCTTGCCTTTTGCCGGGGGCTGAGAGTGCCACTAGTTCATTTTTTTTTTTTTTTTTCCTGTGGAAACATCCAGACAAATATAGCCAAGACTGAGTTTAAATTACAGGTAGGAAAAAAAACAGGAGGCTGCTCCTGTTTAATAATAGCCACCGTACGGATATTACTCTCAGGGCTTTGTCATGCAACAGCTTGTTTTATTAAATCCTTCACGCCCTGTGCCGGCTTGTTGCAGCAGAGCAGTGCTGGCATGACAGTTGTCTTGGAGACGAGCATCCTCTTGGGGTCCGTGCTTGTAGGGTCGAGTGCTGCTCCGGGGATGCTTTTTTGGCAGCCAGCATCCCGTCACCAAGCTTAGACAACCATGGGTAACTCCAACCTGCTTTTGGTTGTGAGTTATCATGGAATTGTTTGAGTCAGAAGGGACATTTAAAGGCCACCAGTGCAACCCCCTTGAAATAAACGGAGACACCCACAGCACATCAGGTGCTCAGAGCCCCCTGGCTGACCTCGGTGTCTGCAGGGATGGGGCATCGCTGCCTCTCTGGGCAACCTGTGCCACTGCCTCACTGCCCTGAGTGTAAAAATCTTATTATATCCCATTTAAATCTCCCCTCTTGTAGTTTGAATACAATTCCCATTCTCCTATCACAACAGACCCTGCTAAAGAGTCTGTCCCCCTCTTTCCTACAGCCCCCCTTTATGTTACATGTGGGTGTGACCCCTCCCTACATCCCTGCACATCCAGAGGTACCAAAAATGATGTTTTTGAGCCCAACCCAAGCTGTTGCTGGGGCTATGCTCAGAAACACAGGGAGAGCAGAGATTTGGCTAATTGGGATGGAGAGGAAGGATAAAACCTCACGTTGTTGGGAGGGCTGGAAGGAAAAGCAAAGGGCTACAACCGAGCTGATGCGTTCCAAGGGATGGGATCTCCATAGAGGCACTTATGGAACGAGAAGAGGCTGGTCTAAGCCAAAAAGCACTAAGGAGAGGTCGCTAAGGGAGAAGGGCTTAGGCTGCTTATGGCACAGAGAGCTGTGGGTGCCCCGTCCCTGGAGGCATTCAAGGCCATGGATGGGGCTCTGGGCAGCCTGATCTGGAGGGTGACAACCATCCCGTGGCAGGAGGACTGGAACTAGATGATCTTTGGCCAAAGTCATTCTCTCATTCTACAGCTGTTAAGAGCTGATGCTGAATAGAATTGGCACCACATCTTCGTATCACTGTTTTCTGGGGGAGAACAGCTTTTCACCTGAGAAACTTCAAGGTGTTTTGGAAACAGCAAAGTAGCAGCGGCTCTGTCACCCTGCTCAGAGCCACGTCCTTCATCTCAAAGATAGGGAGGAAAATCTGGCCATGGACATGCAGGGGTGCTAGGGTTGAATGTTTGGATGCGGGATGCTGGAGCCCCATCAATATCTCAAATAGGAAGCATTGGGAAAACACGTTTAATTTCCCATCAGATCTGACTGCAATGTATTTCTCCCCTTTGCTTCCCCCCACATCGCTGCCAGCCACCAGCAGGACTGGGTGCTGCTCCTGCCCCACAGCTCTGCTGTAAAGCAGGACTTTCCCCATGGAGGGGAAATCCCAAAACACGTGGAAGCTCTCATTTGCACGGGAGGGAAAAGAGACTTGCAACAAACAAACAGAGCCCAGGTGATTTATTCCATGGATTTCACGCTGCACAAAGCACCTGGAAAATAGCTGTGTGGGCTTTCCATATGGGTTGCTATTATTTTCCAGGGTACAGAAAACAGATTGTTGGAAGAACTCCCTGTTCTGCGGCTTGTGCTATATTTTTTTTCTCTTTTCTTTCTTTTTTTTTAAGCCAAGCAGCAGTCAGTGCTGTTTCCTCTCTGCTGAGCGTTGTTTAGAGATTGCTCCTGGTGCAACTCGGAGAGGGGGAAAGCTCAGAGCCTTTAAGTCAAGGCTGCAATCTGCTTTTCCCTCTTGATATTAAGACTCACCTACGGCACGGGAACTGAAAAGCAATAATAGTAGTAGTAATAATAATATCAGTAATAACAATAATGTAGATTTTTTTCCTTGATGGGGAAGGGCTGAGGTTTGCTGCAAACAAAAGCGTTGCTCTTTGGGGTTCTCAGAGGCGTTTCGGGGAAGCCTATGGCCACTTGACTGATTTGTGATGCTCTCCTTTGGGTTTTCACCCACTGTCTTTGGTTCAACCTGACCCCTGGGCTTGGTTATGTTACCTGTGCTGTGTTCTCATAGCTGCCTGTCCCAAGGCATCCATGTGAGGAATCGTAAAATCATAGAATGGTTGGGTTGGAAGGGACCATAAAGCCCATCCAGCTTCAATCCCTGCCTTGGGCTGAATGCCTCCCACCAGATCAAAGCTGCCCAGGGCCCCATCCTTGGCCTTGGGCACCCCCAGGGTTGGAACACCGACAACCTCCCTGTTCTTTGTTCGTATAGCAAAATGAAGATGCTGGTACTGACAATGCTCACGTGCCACGTTTTCATCCTTGTCCTCAGTGAAATGAGTGGTTAGATGGAGATCAGGAGCTTGGAGCCACACTTCCAGCCTACTCCAAGGCTCTGATGCTGCTGTGTGCAAGGGTTTCTGTCTCTGGAGGGGATTTACAGCCCCTTGAGTGCCATTTTGGGTCTTTTCCTAGTAAATCAGGAGGTGGGCAAAACAGGGTGAGAGCATGGGTATGAGAAAAAAGAGGTGGGCAGCCCAATAAAACTCCAACCTCATTCAAGTTTGTTTCAACCTAGCTTTCCCTAAACTTCCCCCATAATTAATTTTCCCTTCAATCACTCCAGATTGGTTGCATTCAAAGGGGATGGAGTGGAGAGAGCCGCATCCCTGGGTTCAAAATGGTGCTCAAAGCACATGGGTCTGGTTTATTGGAGCTAAGATGCCTCTGGCTAACCCTAGCCCTAACCTTAAATATAATCCTCACCCTTAACACTAACCCTAACCCTAACCCCAGCCTTTCTGCACACGACAGGGAGCCGACCTGCGCATTGCACAGCATCCCATGCCAAAACCCTACAGAGGAACGTGCCAAGGGTGACTTTTGGGGAGGTTTTGGGGTGGAGGTTGGCAGCCACGCTCCCCAGCCCTCAGATGGCACATTGAAATTCAAGTCGCGCCACTCCAGCGCCGGATCTCTTTGTTGCTTCTTCAAATGACTAATTGTCACTTTTTTTTTTTTCTTTTTAATAAGGCAGCATCGCGGGGAGGTGCGGGAGTTTTGTAATAATGAGGGGAAAGGAGGGGATAAGAGAAGAAAAGGAAGAAAAAAGGGGGGAAAAATGAGGGGAAAATAGAGAAAAAGGGGAAAAAAGAAAGAAAAAAACGACAGAGGGGGCAGGGAAAGCAGCGGGGATAGTAAATCTCATCCTCCTTTCTGCACACCAGCTGCTGTGCTGCTCCACCACAACGGCCAAGACACTTCATCATCCTCAGGGGTTTGCTGGGAGCGGTGCAGAGCTTGGGTAAACAGGGCGATTCCTGCTACGTTTGCTTTTTTTTTTGGTGTTTGTTTTTTTTTCCCCCCCAAAAAATGGCTCTCAAGAGCTGGAGGTGGACCTTTCCCAGCTGCTTGGTGCATGTTAATGCCCATCAGGGCTGTGTCCCTGTTTGTTCCCTATGGGGTGGTCCAGGTCGCTGCCTATCGTGGGGTTATGCTCTGATTTGGGATGCTGCTGCTTGCTCTTAAAACCCTTCTCTCTTGCGTTGTTTCTTGTCCATCCCCAAAATGGGTCAAATGGGATGGGAATTGGTTTGATGAATGTGGTTTGATGCAGCTGAAAGATATGCTGCAGCCCGGGGAGTGGTGAGCCCCAGTCTGAGCTCTTGTCTCTACCCTTCCCATCACAGGATGGGGTGAAGATGTGGCCAGGAGGGAACCCAGGAGAATAAACATGGTTCCCTCCTTAAACTAGGGGAGGGAACAACAGTGCTGCTGGATAAACCCCATGCAGCCAGGCACTAATTTTGCATACTAAAAACCTGGGGTCGGCTGCATCCCCAGCACAGGAAGACCTCCCTTGGCTTTATTTGTCTCAGTGCATCCCTCACTGCTAACTGCTGCCAGCTTGGTGCCAGCTGGCCTGTTGACGATGCCAATAAAAGTCAAATGGAGAGATAAAATTGCACCTGTCATAATTGGGCTTGATTTAGAAGGGGTTGGAGTGAGCTGGAAGGTTCAGGGATGTGCCAAATTCCTTCAATACGTTGTACCAAAGTGCTGTGGGCTGTTGTCTGAACCTGGAGGCTATGTTGGCGATGCAAGCCCCAAAACTGTGTCTCTAAGGTGGCACGGAAATGACAACAGCTAGTTTGGTATCCAGGTCTTGATGCTCTGTTCTTAAACCTCACTACAGTGAATATTAATGGAAAGACAGGTGGCTGGGTTGTGAGCCCTGCTAGGAGAATACACAACAGTATGGGGATCCAAAATTTCCAGGTTTGCCCTCGAACTGAGGTTTAATTCCCATGTCAGACTGAACCTCCAGGCAGCATTTCTTTCCCTCTTCCTGCTCTTACGTCCCTTGCTGCCAAACCAAATCACGGTGGTAGGAGCTACCCAGCAATCCTACCAACCCCAAAAATGTGTCTTAAAGGAGAATTCCCAGTACCAGAGCTGGGTAAGGGTTGGTGGTCGCTGGGACGCCTGGGGAGACTTGCCAAGCTGCCAAAATATTTGGACATCCAAATGCTAATGTTCAAATGGATTTCTCCACCAGGATTCTGACTTTATCCTCCTGCTGCATATTTCTGCACCGTGTCCTTGCTTTCTGTCCTTGCGTCGTGACGCGCAGCGGTGCGGCTTCGTGCCCTATCGGAGATGGTTATCAGCACAATGATTTAATGCCAAGCAATGCAAGCAGGCGGTGTAATGTCAGTGCTATCTCTGCTCTCACCCCTCCAGCACTTTCATATCCTGTCGTGGTCATGCAAAGGATTAAAGCAAAGATGGGAGTGCTGATGGAAGGGAGTGGTGCTGATCTCATCTCGTGTGCTGGTCCAACTCTCTGCACCCGTTACGATGAAAGATCTTGTTCTGCAAGCACCACGGCTGAAATAAAGGTATATTTGTATTTTTTACAGCCGTTTCCCATGCACCACATGGTTTTGGACCAGATGACCTCCAGAGGTCGCTTCCAACCTTGAATTTTGTTGGAGAAATCTTTTTGCCTGTAGTAAAATAGGGGCAGGAGCAGCCTCTGAAAGTCTTCACTGCCTTGTTTTCTGGCTTAGGAAACTTCTAGGAATTAAGGGAAAGTGAAAAACTGGAATGATCTACGGGTAAGCAATGATACCTCTAGGAACAAAGGATGGATGCTGAATGTGCCTTAGATGGCAACCTGATGAGGGGCCTTGCAAAGCAGCATCACCTCCAATTTTCCTAAAGGAATCCCTCCACCACATCATCTCCATGCATGGGGAGCATCCCCGTGGGCTCTCCCATTGCCAGAACCTGACCTTGCCCAAGCGACGCTTAATTAATCCCTAACGAGCGTCTGAAGCATCTGTAGGATGTTGCTGGCATGGGCAGCTCTGAATTTACTGCCAGGATGGTTCCAGCACCGCTTCATCCAGCAACAGGGTGAATCCAACAAATAATTGTCCAAAGATTAGCGCTGCGTAATGGGGCAACAACAGCAGACGCCGCGCATCATTAGGGCTTACCAGGGAGTCAGCGGAGCTAAAGCAAACAAATGCCAAGCAAAATCCGCAGCAGATGGAGCTTTTAGTTGGGCATGGATTGACTTAAGGGCAGCGTGTCAACGACGCTGGAGCACGGCACCCTTCTGGTGATGGAAAACCCATAAAAGAGCTGGGGAAACACCAGTGAAGGAGGTTTCTGAGCTGTACCCTGCATAAATATAATTTACAGTGCAGCAGAGCGTAAATACACAGCGTGAGCCCTGTGCTGGGTGTAGCAGCAGCTGGAGCTGCGCTCCCGTGCTCTGCAGAAACATATATAGGACTTTCAGCAATTTATTCCACCTATGCCTTTTTTATTTGTCGCTATGGTAACTACAAAGTAAAGATCAAAGCAGCATGCCAGCAGCAGGAAAAGGTATCATTTTTCCCCTCCTTTGCAAAAATAACTTAAGCGTGTTTTTATTTCTTTCCCATTCGGAGGAATTACTTGTTTGTAGCCTGATGGAGAGGGAGAAGTCCTTGTCTCTGTTTGAGAAATTGCACTGGGAGCTCAAATGACCCGAATTTCCTTCAATTTAGAGACAATGCAAAGTGGTGGATGGGTGACCGTCATGGTGCAACAGCAGGTCCTGGGCCTGAAGGAGTGAAGATGCAACCCTATGGCATGGGGAGAAACGACTCAGGAGGAATCATCTGGTTGGTTTACCAGGAAAACCATTTGGAAATGGCTTCCCCATTAGAAAATGCTGATTTAAATCAAAGGAAAAACACGAGTTTTGAGGGACCCTTGCATGCATCGTGGTTGCAGCTCTGGGGCTGGCCTCGCTCCCAGATGGACCACAGCTGCTAATCACCATCCTTGTGCAAATGATGAGGATGGCAGGATGGCATGTCCTGCAGGCTCCTTGAAGCATCTCAGTCCCCATAACACAGATCCGTTGTGAGAAAGCCCTTTTCCTTCCCCAAAATCCAGCTCCCTCCTCCCACAGCAGACGCTTGGGTGAGCTACCCAGAATGGCTCTCACTATTTCCAGATCCACCCATTTTCTGTCCATCAGCAATGTTAAGAGTTTGAAAATCTTGCTTAAAAAAATATATGTGTATACAAATGTCTCCAAAATCAGGTGAAACTTCTGTGTGTTTTGGGATAGAGATTTCTGATCCCATCCAGGCCACATTAAGATGCTCATCCTAAGCCTCATCCTAATTAAAGGAAGCATTCCCATCCCTAGGGCTGATGGTGTGATGCAGTTGACCAGCGCTGAATGGACGCAGTGATTACCAAAGGCCAAAGTGTATGCCAAAGATTTGCACATATGCAAATACTTCCCATTATACGATTCACACTGAAGATCAAGCATGGCTTTGTGTGAAACTTGGGAGCTGTAACGAGGAGGAACCCAGAAATCAGCAGGCAGATGAAGCAGGGGGTAAGATAAGGACAGTGCATTGAAAAGGAGATTTAGATCTGGAAAGGGAACCCCCCCAAAATGCTGATAATGCTCCTGGCTGTTCCATGGATTGGGGACGGATTTGGGTTTCCCATCCACACCCAACGTGAACAGGTTTGGGTTCCCTGTCCATGCTTGATGGGAATGGGCCTGGAGTCCCCACACCCATGGCTCCAGATTGAATGCTTTAATGTGGAGGAAAGAGCCAGAAACCTCCCACATCTTGAGCTCTGCTTCATTTTTGCTTTTTCCTCCCTTCTAATCATGGAAACAGGGCACAAGTCCTGGACATGCAAGGAAGGACCCTCTCATGCAGCTGTACCTACAGGCTCTTCACCAGAGGTGTTCAGGATCCAGAAGTCGCCCTTCTCTGATTACATGCTTAATTATTTTAATGATTAATAATTGCACTCTTCCCCGATAGCTGCAGAAATAGAAAGGCAGGTGCAAGAAGGATGAGGTGCTCACTGGTGTGCCTGTGCAAAGGGCTCTGTCCAACCATCACCACTCACCTACAGCTGGATTTCTTGTTAGTGTTTCTTGGTTATGATATGAACACACGTGAAGGGCAGACAGAGTGCACAAAATTGAATGGAGATAAAAAAGCAATGAAAAATGTTTTGTGTTTTTTTTACATACAACTGTGTTTGGAAGCACAGAATTTGATGCTTCTTCGTGTGTTTGCAACGCAAGCAGTCAGCTCCTCCTGTATGGGCTATAAAGCATCTTTTAAGTATATGGGAATCAAATGCAATGTGTTTGTTGCTTCTGCAGATGAGACAAGACAAACCACTGTGCAATCAATCAGGATGCACACCCTGAGAAAAAAAAAAGGGACTGTTCTTTGGCTGTCTGGAACAGACTATCTGAGATTTTGAGGACAATCAGCTGCCACTGGGATTAAAAAGGGAATGTAATCCATTTAGGAGTGGGGTTTTATGATGAGTGGTTCCTTGAGGAGACCATCCCCTCAGTGTAGGTTTGCTGGCCCCTCGGCACGCACCCCATCCCAAAGCAGGAGTTGAGCTTCTCGGGCTGTCCCCAGTGACATGGGGATGTGCAAAGCTGGACGAAGAAGTGGTTGTGTCCTGTCTCATTTTGGATGGAATGAAAACATAGAACCATAGAATCATTAAGGTGGGAAAGGCCGCTAAGGTCATCCAGTCCAACCATCAGCCCATGCCTGTGACTGCTCTAGATCATGTCCCTTCGTGCCACATCTACCCCTTTTCTTGAACACCTCCAGGGATGCTGGCCCCACCACCTCCATGGGCAACCTGTTCCAATGCATTGCCATTCTTTAAGAGAAGAAATTGTTCCTAATATCCAGCCTGAACCTCCCCTGAGACAACTTAAAGTCATCACCTCTCATCCTACAGATCACCTCTTGTCCTATCAACCCCCTCCTTTCTCTGAAGCTGTTTTGAATGCAGGATGCACAGATGCAAATGCTGGCAATGCCTCAGATAGGTTGGGTCCATTGGCTACACTGACCATGGATGCTCAGTGCAGGGTAAGGAGGGACCATGGACATCCCTCCCAAAGGGAGAGCTTGTGAGACCCCCAGTCCTTGCTCACTATCCAGCCATATTTTACTGTTTTTTCTATCTATCTGTTTAAGGAACAGTGGGTTTTATCCTTTTTGCACTATTACAGCTCCACAACTCTCTGTGTTGCTTTTTCTTCCTTTCCCTTCCTATTTATCTAATCCATTTATCTATCTGTCCTCTGTTTATCTACCTGGAATATCTTTCAATATATATCTCTGTCTTTTCTTTCCTGCATTATCTCTCTTGCCCTTACGTATCGCCATAAATCTAACCATAAAATCTCTCCCTCTCTCTCTGTTGCCTTTGAATAAAATCTGGTTTTGAATTGTTTCTCTGCATGTTGCACGCCACAACTTTTTCTAACCTTGACCACCGCTCCCCTTGCACGGAATATTTTAAGAAAACATGCAGTTATCAGGGATATTTGCAGTTATGGAATGCATTTAGGGACTTACGGATACAGTGTGGAGCTGGGGCGCATCCCCATGGCAGGTTGTGATGGAGGGATATTGATGACAAGGAGGCTTATGAGATGTAAATAGGGTCCTTCTGGTCTTGGAGTGCCCTTGATTAATTTTGTTCTTGGCATATCTGCTCAGGCTTCATCCCTGCTGCCTGGCTGATGCTTAACATTCTTAGCCCAGCGTGCATTCTTTGGGATGATCCTCAATGTCTTTTCCAGGTGATGCTCTCTATGGATTTTGCTTTCCTCCTTCTGCAGGGATGGACTGACCTCAGCAAGAGGAATGTGCCTGAAAGCCATAGGTATGACCTGAAGGTACCAAGATGCTTGATTTAATGACCTAGTGTCTAGATATTGTATTGAATGAGCAACAAGTAGTCACCAAGAAGAGAAGACACACCTTTCTGCTTACAGGCTTGGTAACACCTCCTTGGTGTGCCCCCAGTAATGCAGCAGTCACATGGAAAATTGCTGGCACTGATAGCTAGTTTTCAAGCCTTTAGGGAGGCAGAAAAACAGAAAAGATTTTGTTGCCCCTTTGCTTAATTGGTGTGAGACGAGTGTAAATTAAACTTACAAGTGGCCTTGTTGTTCCCATAATTTCGATGTGTTGGGATGGCAAAGGACCTTGAATTCAGAGTCGAAGGGGACAGGCTGTTTGAATTGGAAATTTACCCCTCTTGTCATGTTTTTGCTGTACTGTGTGGTTGTTTTTTTTTTTTTTTTTTTTTTTTTTTCTGAAATCTCCAGTTCCTGGATAATGCTATTGACTGAGAAGCTCAATTTTCCCTACAGGAGCCGTATCTTCATCACGGCCATTTCTTCTATCACAGAGCTCCCATGGGACATCTCTCAGGAAAACAAGATAAACTCACTGAAATTATTTCCCAAATGCAAGCTATTAGCATGAATTTCTCATCAAAAAACAATAATGGAGGATTTATCTTCTTTTTTTGTTTTGATGGAAGCTAGGATGCATCGGAGAACTGGCAACACATATCCACCAGATAATTAGATTGAAAGAAAACCACCCCTCTGAAGACAATGAGATGATAAAAGAGATCAAGGTCCCCGGGAAAACTTAATCCTCCCCTGTTTTCCATTACTTCTCAGGTTATTTCACTCTGCTATTAAGAAATTTGATGTGCTGATGAGTAGGAGAGAAAGTTTCCGGACTTGGAAGAAAAAAAAAGTTGTGTTGTGTGAGGACAGTCTATTAAAGATTCAGCAATTGTACAGGTAGGGACTGTCCTGGGATTTCTGGTAGAACGAGGCTGACTAAAGCCTGGCACTGATGGTGTCCTGCAGCCACCCTCAAAAACAGAAGATAGGAACAGTCCCTACAGAGCTGCCTCTCCACCCAAACCCAACGCTGGTATGTGTCCCATTGACCATGGAGACATGGAGCTCTCTCCCCAAAACCTTGGGAAATAACTACTAACACGAGATTTTTTTCCATCTGTTGTCATAGAATCATTGGGGTTGGAAAAGACCTCCAAGATCATCCAGTCCAACCCTCCACCTACCACCAACATTGCCCACTAAACCACGTCTCTAAGTACCCCACTGACGCGTTTCTTGGGCACCTCCAGAGATCTCAAGCCCAGACAGCTCTTCAGGGCTCTGCACCTACTGCTGTCACCTCCACATTCACAGGAGGAAGGGACAAGGCATTCACAAACCAGCACAAATCCACCCAGCTCAGTGAAACTGCAGTGATTTACCACAGCTGACAGGAGCGTGTATCAATGCTGTCACCATCACCCGGGGTCATTCGCACCACAGCGTGGCTTTCTCTCTCTCTTTCATGTCGAGATTTGCTCTTAGGCTTTTCCTCTGCAGGGAGTTTGATGGATGAAAACCTACTGCGTGAGTTTGATGCGAGGGGAGGTGTTTGGAGACTGCTTTCGTCTCTGGCTGTATCAATAATTAATATGTTGATCCAGAGCAATATTATAAACAGGGTAAATATTTTTTTCCTCGTTTTCTATTTGGTAAACAGCAAAAGAAAAATAACTGCTGGCATCACTGCTCAATGAGCTTCCCAGTGTCCCAGCCGTCCACCCAAATAGTTCCAGTATGGAACTGGGGGAGTGGGAAACCAGGATCACAAGCACTCAGAAACTCAAATCTGGGGAACAGAGGATTCAGGGCTGACAAATTTGAAATGTTTTACCATTAGGAAAGGTCTGGTCCCTCCCTGAGCTATTGCATGTTAACATTTTCCCTAATGATGGACTAATAATTCCCCCATTCCTCCCCAGTCTTCCTGTTTTCAGCTTTTCCAGACAGGGCATTCCTGCAACATTAAAGCTTTGACATTTAAAAGCTTTTCTTTTGCTGGGAAGATCACATCTCCCACATATAATGGCCCAGTGTCCCATGAGCCCATTTGTGTTTTGTGGGCAGCTAGAAGGCCACTGTATGGGGACAGAAGTGTGGACATGAATCTCACTACAAGCAACAGATCCTCAGCATCATCCCACTGACAGTTTTCGTTTTTTGTTCATTTTTCAGTCTCAGTTCCTCTAACACCACTATTTGGATTTAGAAATCACATCCCATCTCAATGTGTCCATTGGATTTGGGTAGTTTTGGGAAGACAGGCTGAAGCATCGCTGGCAGAGAGTTTTCAGCAGCTAAATTTCCAAACTTTTTATCTTCAGAGCAAGTGAAGAGCAGTTTTCCAGAGGCATTTAGCACCTGACTTGCTCACTGCTGACCTAAAACATTTTGGCCTCAATGCTGAAACAGTTTCTAAGGTCATTTCATCAGCGGGCTCCAGTTTATTCTCAAGAATCCCACTGCTGACATGATTCACCTGAGACCAATTATACCCACGGTCTTTGAACTTCTTCAGCACGCAGATAGGACTTTCTTCTTCCTCCTCATCTGCAAAGTTGACTCTGTCTTTCGTGCTGGTCCTTGAGGTTCCACGGTCCAAATTAAAATATCATCTGCTGTAACTTCAGCACCTCCTAATCCCTCAAATATCTGCTAAATTACTCTTTGAAATACCTTGGGAGCAGAACTAATTCCAGATGGCATTAGCTTAAATTTGCAATGTCCAACTGGTGTATTAAAAATCACCAGCTTTGAGCCCCATTCATTTAATTTTACCGACTTTAATAGATATCCTGCCTTCCTGCTGAGAGTATTTCTGCTTCTGAGAACATTGCTAACTCTTCATTAAGGGTTTCCAGCAGATAATGTCTCTGTTCGAAAGGTTTTATTTAAACCATATAGATCAATCTGCATCTGTGATTTATCTGGCTTTTTGATTCGTACCCTAGTTAATCCACTAGGTTTAGCCTGGTCTGCTGGTCGATGGAGTCCAGAGGGATGGCACACAACAGCAGGACCAGTGGTGTGGTGTTGATGCAAAAGGAAACCCCAGGACAAGCTGGGGAATCAAGCTTATTCCACCCTAAGGTTTTGTCTCATTCCCTCTCTGCCAGCAGAAGCAGGAGGAGCAGTTTTGTCAGATTGTGGACAAGTGGTTTTTCACCTTTGCCAACTAATTTTGCACTGACAAGGACTGCAAACGTGCAAGTAAAGTCTCAGAATCATAAAATAGAATCACTGAATCATTAAGGTTGGAAAAGACCACTAGGATCATCTAGTCCAACTGTTGACCCCACCCTACCATGCCCATTGACATGTCCCTCAGTGCCACATCTGCACGGTTCTTGAGCACCCCCAGGTTTGGTGACTGCACCACCTCCCTGGGCAGCCTGTGCCACAGCTGCTCTTTTGGAGAAGAAATTTTTCCAAATATTCAGCCTAATATCCTGATGTCTTGTAATGGATGACCTGCAGTGCATAAGAGCAGTCTGCGGAGCAATCGTTTGTCTCCAGCCCAAAACACCCCCAAAGGGACACCTTTCTCCAAACTTTCTTCAGGGTTTGAGACACCCAAGTCTGACTAGTCAGATGGAAGCTGGATCTGAACTGGGTCTCCTGTGATGGTGCAGGACTGAGAACCTTCACTCCATCTCCAGCCATTGCTGGGCACATCTCGGGGTACAGATGGACCTGCTCAGTGCTGGGGGAGTGCCCAGATCTTGGGGAATGGGATTTGGTGTCCTTGAGCCAAAGTGTGAATATTGAAGCTTGAAAACACTTGTCCCTATGATAAACTAAAAGGAATCACTGCTTATACGGTACCCAACAGGTATTCGCTCAGGCTTGTGTGTGAAAGAGGAGCTGAGCTGCCATGCGAAGAGTAGGGGACACCGCCGGAGCTGGGGGGTGACAATGTGCAGTGCTGTCACTGCTGGAGCAGGCATCCTGGGCTGGAGCAGGCAGGGATGCTGGGCAGTGCTGGATTGGAGGCCAGATGGCACCTGATGCCCACGGTGCCACTGCAGCCCACCAGATGATGACGCTTGGTGTTTACAGGCTGCTAGAACTGCACTGGGCAGCCTGACTTTAATCCCATCCCTCCACCATCGCATCCTCACTCTGCCCACGGACACCATGTTCAGGGCAGCTTCATTATTTGCCTTTGTGCTCAGCCAGAGCTCTCTGCTTCCCCTGTGGCAGGATATTAACTGGGTTTAATTTCAAGGAACAAATCCCCTCTGTCCTCTGGGTTCCACTCTCATACTCGGGCCAGCTCATTTCCAGGCTGGCTTCCAGCAGGAAGGGTTGGAGGCCACACGGCAGCTGCTCAGATGATGGGGCTGGAGCTGCCAGCAATTTACTGCTGTGACCAAAATGATCTTTAATAAATGCACGGGGGATTTCTCAGGTTTTTTATTTCCTCCTTTTTCCTTGGACTTTGGGCAAACTGCAGCAATGATGGAGAAGTGGGAACCGAGGGATGGGAATCAAGGACGGTTGGAGGAGAGCTGTGCCACATCTCCATGGGAAGGATGGATGAGGTTGGGTGGCTTTGGGGACAGGGAGCTCTTGCAGATGCATGGTTTCTCCTGCATCCTCTTGCAGACTTAATTCAAGATACACAGGAGACCACAGAATCATAGAATCATTAAGGTTGGAAAAGGCATCTAAGATCATCTAGTCCAACCATCCACCTACCACCAATATAACTCACTGACCACGTCCCTCAGTGCCACGTCTCCATGCTTCTTGATCACATCCAGGAATGGTGACATTACCATCTCCCTGGGCGGACTGTGCCAGTGCATCACCACTCATTCAGAGCTTTTCCTAATATCCAGTCCTCCCAAAAGGAGAGCAGTGGCAGAAAAGCCCTTTGCCATGTTGCTGCTGTGGGAGTTTTCTTGCAGAGCATGCAGTTTCATTCAACTGGAAAAATTCCTAGAAGCATATTAATACAAAAAAAAAACCAACAAAAAAAACAGTCCCCACTGCCGTTATAACAAAAGTGTCATAATGCATCTTTTCAATGTCACTTCATTCTAATAGTCAAAATGTTTCATTTAGATGTTATCATTTTAATTTCATCCTGGCTTTTTTACTGTCTCACTTATGTATAGGCTTCGTATTACATCTCACATTACACCGTTCAAACATTACCCAAGTGGAACACAGTCACTTCTTGAAATGAAACAACCTAGCAGGGTGAGACTGAAGCGTTTTGATTTCACTCTGAATCTTCCCTTAATTTCTGTGGAGAGATTGCATGCTGTTGCTTTCGTGGTCCAGGTTGCAACAAAACCCAGAGCTGTCATTTTTGAATTTCCTATGGCAACACTGCCCATGGTGGGGGTTGGAACTGCATGATCTTTGAGGTCCTTTCCAAACCAAGCCATTATGTGGTTCTGTGATCCTATGATTCAGTGGGGAAGATGCTGTGAGCTAGCTCTGGGGATGGGGCTGCTCTGGTTCCCTCATCACCCCCTGTGCCCACTGTCCCAGCAGGTGATGTCTATGACTACCAATGGTATTTGTCTCACCCTGACCTCTTCGTATCATCCAACATGCATTTTCATACCAGTACTGATTGAGCATGGAAAGCTGCATCTGTATAAACAGGGTGGAGGAGAGGTAAAGACAGTAAGATTGGCCTCAAGGGATGCAGCAGTGTGATTCTGTTTCCCAAAGTTCGTGTTCACTTGCCTTGCCTAAGGGAGAAGGGAAAAGAGGAGAGAACGCAACAGGGGAAGGAAGATGGAGCGTGCAGTGAGCAGAGCAGGTTTCCTTGCCTCTAGGTTTGTTTTCCCTTACCAGGGGTACAAAACAACCGGAAGGTTGGAAAGCATCCTGGACAAGGTCTCCACAGAAGCAAGCCAAATGCATTTAGAGTGGATAAACACCAGGTGAGGAACTACAGGAAAATTGGAGATACTTGTCCTGTTTGTGGCCAGGCCGTGCTTCCTAAGGCAATGCCTGGCTTGCTTTTCTCCATCAAGAGCTTCTGTTTTGGAGCCCTTTTCCTAAGAAACAGAGCATAAGTCCCCCTAAATTTCTCAGCTAAACCATCCTGTGCACCTTCCCAATGCATCATCTGCCCTGGCTGGAGGTGCAAGGTTGGGGCAGCCCATGTCCTGGGGGTGCAGAGGCAGCACCCTCCCTGTTCCCAGCAAGGATTGATGCAGCGTAGGGCTGGGCATGGAATCCTGATTACTCATTCGCTTTGATGGTCCTGTGAGCTTCACTTTTCACCCAGGCTTGACATTTTTATGGCAGAGCGAGTTATTAATCGTTATTTTGAGCAGTGTTTGCAGTAATGCTATTTCTGCTAGAGCAGCGCAGGTGGGACACGTGCATGCAGATGGGAGCTGCCAGGGAGCTCAGCTGGCAGCATTTGGGGGAGAAAACTGTTATTTCCCTCTTCTCTCCAACGCTTCCCACAGTGCCAAATGGTTAAGGGTTATGGGAGGGAAACCTGGGCAGAGTGGGAAATTTGGAGAGGAGGCAAAGAAGGAGGGGAAGAAGAGTAAAGACTTTCATTGGGGCCATTCTGGAAGCTTTTCCTGGCATCTTTTATATTTCTGAAGAGGCTATTTTACCAATCTATTTATTTTTACTCGTTTGCACTAGAAAACTCTGCGTGCCTGCCCTGCCTTCCCCAACTGCTATCATGCATCTGCTAAATGGATCTGGGCAGCCAACAGCAAGGGGACGACATGAAACTTTAATAGTGCTGCATCTCTAAAAGCCAGATTTGAGCTTCTCTCCTCTGAACTTCTGCATGTAGAATGCTGCTGATGGAGAATATTACCTGTTTGAAGAGCTGCTCCCCATGCCAAGGAGCTGCAGCAGAGACCACCTTGGTGTGGTGGGATGGAGATGTGATAGCGTTATTCCTGATGGGGTTTGGTTATAAGGCACAAGTCCTCCCCTGTTCAGCTTGGCAGTAAGCCTTCCTTTCTTCTTCAGAACGAGAGAATAGCATCGGTCCAACAGTAAATAAAAGTTACGATGCCCAATATAAACATTCATTGGCATCCTACGCCCACATGTCTGCATGTTGCCTGGTTACAAGTATAAAGGCTAGTGGCTTATTTATCCAGGAAATCTGTCCTGAGTATAACCTCATGTCTGCATTTCAGCCGGCGCAATCTGCCCGGAGCAAGCACTATAGGTGATCTCAGTGTGAACTGCCTCCTTGGCCCCTGCAATTTTCCACCTCACCCCAAATAAACCTTGTTTTAAAAGACTGGAGACTCCAAAGGGGGGATTTTGGGCCGGTCTGACAGTGTTGGTGGATAATCTGTCAATGATTTCATTGCAGCGGTGCCTGGTGTTGTGCTCATAAACCAAGCTGGGGGCAATTGTTTGTTCCCAGCCTCTGGCTGCTTTTCTGGTGCAGAGCATCTTCCCCAGCCCATGGTGCCAGCTGGGCTGCCCGCCAGCAGTGCTGCAAGGTGAGGCAATGTGTTTGGAAAGCCACTTGTATCTCTGACTCCTCTTTTCCTCTCTATCCTGCTGGGTTTTGATATGTGCCTGCCATGTCTGACCACATTTTGCCTTTTCCATCTGCAACACTGTCCTCGTTCTCAGTCTTGCTTTGCAGGCTGGGCACAACCCAGCATTGGTCCCACTTCCCTGTGGATATCTCCAGGTTAGGATGCCTCAGCCTTGTCCACAGAGCCAAAGAAAACCTTCCTCGATAGGCAGAGAACTTTCTTTTCAGGCTGGATGCTAAGAAAAACTTCATTTCCAAATGAGTGTTTGGACTTCCCAAGGAAGTACTGAGGTCACCATCCCTGGAGGTGTTCAAGAACCATGGAGCTGTGGCACTGAGGGACGTGGTTAGTGGGCATTACTTGTGGTAGGTGGATGGTTGGACTAGTTGATCTCAGAGGCCTTCTCCAACCTTTATGATTCTATGGTTCTCCACAACAAACACTAAGCTGATCTTAAACATAGAGATATTTCCCACTCGAGCCCAAGCCTGGGTTCTGTAAGACATGCTGGTGTGCAGCCATAAGTAATTTATGGCACCACGTATATTTTGGGATCTGAAGGGTGTTTGAAGAATTGATCCAAGGCATTTCCAGGCAGGTGAGGACCTGTGAACTTAGAGGAGTTAACAACATTAATTTGCTTTGTACCACATGGGCATAGGCTGTCAATATTACCTTGACGTCGTTCAAAGAGCCAATTGGCACAGTTGTTCATTAGGAAATGGCCCCATAAAAGCACTCTTAGAAAAATTTATGGAACACATAAAAGGAAGTTATATCATGAACAAGTGGAGATGCACCAAAAACGACGTCCTTCACATCCTCACAAAAACTCGTGTGTCACCAAAGCACCATCTGTAAATCTCGGGGGGAATTTGTGGCTGCTGTTCCATTTGGTCACACTGGGGCCTTGTGTGCAATCAATACCAGAGGTTGTTCCTTTAGATAGGTTGTGGGAGCACCTTTTTCTACTGCTGATGGCTTTCCCCACTTGGCTGCAAAGGGCTTGGCAGCAATGTCCATTTATATATTGCTCTAGAGGATTAGAAATGGGTTTCAACACCACCTCTGCAGAGATAGAGCTCACCCATGAAGGCAGCACAGTGACTGGGAGAGGTGTATGGCTTCATCCCTTACATGAGGATGGAGATGCCCAGTGCTGGTGCAAAGCTGTGTTGGCATCAGAGCCCAAATCCTGCTGGCTCCTCACACCACACATCTGCCAGCCGCTCCGAGGTGTGAAACGGGGCACTTGGACCATCTCCTGGATGGTGATGGATGACACAGACATTAGCATTCATTGCTTTGGATGTCTCCATCAGCTCCTCCCAGCCATTCAGGTCTCACAATCCTATCTCTCATCTCAAGGTTTTCTCATGCTTAATACACATATTTAGCCTCTTGTTTCATGGCCTTCTCTGGTTTTGTCCTGCTGTCAAGTTAAACACAAGCTCCACAACCACAAGTATTTATCAGAAGAAGGCTTTTTTTCCCGAAAACCCGAAAGTTGGAAATCTTAAGCCAGAAAAAGCACTGGATCAGTCATATCTGATGTGTCATCGCCTGGCTGGAGATGCTGCATTTATTTACACACGCATTAGGGAGAGGAAACAGCCACGACCTGATTGTCCATTCATCTCAGCTCCGCGCTTCTCCTGTTTCGATGAGCTCTGTGAGCATCCACGGCTAAATCTTTGATTTCAAGGAGGCGAGGTCATGCTTTGCTTCTCAGTGCGCCAGGAGTAAAACATTGCCCTGGGCATGCAGACGTGAATGCAATCACCTACATTTCTTTGCGGATGTGGTTTGGGAGGAAGGCTTTTATTTCATTTGCTTTATTTTCCCAGCTTGAATGAAGATGCGCTGGAGGGAGAAGTTTTCTCTGGGAAGGAAACACTGAAACCATGCCTGCCCCCAGCCCTTTTTACCCCAGATTTCATTTTCCACCCACTCTTTGCCTTTTGGGATCTTTGCAACGAGGGTTAAAACGCTCCAGGCTGCCAAGGTGCTCATTGCTTCAGCTTTCTCCATCCTCAGCTTGGCTGCTCCTCCAGCCCCCAGTAGATGCAACCCTACTACACCTACATCCTTATCACAGCGTGAGGTGCTCTTCCACGCTGAGTGAAGCGCTGCGGTCCATGGTGAGGACACAGCTCCTCAGCCAGAGCCATCCACCATGGATAACCATAACCCTGGATGTGCCTTCTTGGCATTGCAACTGCAGGCCTGGAGCACTGGAGTATCCAACCTCAAGCCCTTGTGAGATGGGTATCCATGTGTCGCCTTGCTGTGCTCTCCCCAGACAGACCCCTCCCTGGGGGCTAAACTGATCTTGAGCACCAAAGCAAGTAGATGAGGAGGAGTGAGGATGTGCTGTTTCACCACGCTGGGGAACATTAATGGATAATGGAAACATGTTTCTGTGGTGGCTGCTTGCGGGTTTGCTCCCTTCAGCACTTTCCCATTAGTAAGGCCTGGTGAATGTTCTCAGGCATATCAACTCTAAATAGATAGCTTGTCAGCTGGGAACTGAGCCCTTCATAGATCTCTTTGATGGAACAGTTTTTAAGAACAAAACTGGGATGAAGAGGGAGTGCTTGCAGCCCTCCATCCATAAAAGATGAATGGGTCTGGAAGATGCTGTCAGAGAAGTTAAACAGCTATTTGGCCAAGGGTGGGTTTGCTGCCCAAAGGGTTCCTCCATCTCAGCATCCTTTCCTTCCTCACAGTGCACCCCTGCCTTCAACTTCATTTAAGACTGCCCTGGTTAGCTTTGTTCAAGACCTCACCACCTTTTTCCCCACTCATTTCTATGGGTCCAACCTTGACCCACTCAAGAAAGAGACAAGAAATTCCTTGGAAATCCATCATGAATTTATTACGTGTGTGTTTTTCTCTGACTTTTTCATGGTTTCTGGGGACCTGAAGACAGGAGAGCATGACAACCGAACAGAACTCATCACAGAGAGCAGTTCAGAGCGGCTTGTGATTCAAGACTTGCCTTTTTAAGAAGTCAGATCACTGCCTGGAAGACTGTTCTGGGTAAATGTGAGATGGTTAAAAGTGGAAATAATCAAATTTTCACTTCTAGAGGTTTCAGCCAGACACGGGGCATTGTTGGTGCATTTCTTGTGCACATCTGGTGGCTCCAAACTGCTGCATTGAGACATCAGATCTCCCTAGGTGACAATTTAGAGGGGTGTCAAAGGAGACCGGAGGGGTGGAACAGCTTTGTGTGAGGAAAGTTAAATAACCTGGTGCTTATCAGCATAGGAGAGGGATGACAGATGGGAGCTGTGGCAGAGGTCTATAAAAACCTGAGCAGCAGGGAAGGGCAAGCGAGGAGTGATTATTCTTCCTTACAATGTGAGAAACAGGAGACATGGAGTGAAAGAAGTTTTAAAACAAAGACAGGACTTGTTTGCACCACACATAATTCAGCTCTCAAGTCAGAGGCGAGGATACAAGGTAGAACTGGACAAATGTGGGTGGCGAGAAGGAGACAAAAACTTAAATATCATTAGAATGTTTTGAGCTCAGCCCTTTTCCCCGAGCACACAGCTGGGCGATGGCCTCTTCTGACCCATCACCACTCGACACGTGCAAGTCCTCATCCCTCCACCTCCACTTCTAAGAGTCTTATCTCAGCCGAGCTCATCCCTCAGGTCTGCAAGATGCTGAATTCACTTCTGAATTCTGAATTCTGAATAGGTCCTGAGCCTAAGGTGAGGGTCTGGCTGGAAGGGGCTCTGGTTTCCCTCTGTGTGTCTTGGTGCTGAGATGGACGTGCTGGTGGAATGAGATGGTGATCTCTGAAGATTTTCCTTCCTGTGTTAGATAACTGGGAAAGAGCCTAATTTTTTTTTTAATTTTTTTTTCCCCACTAATTCTCATTATTTTTTTCATTACTACATATGGGAGCAGTGAGGTTTCTGGAGGGATGGAGTTCTCCTCTATCAGCACTCTCCAAGCTTCTTGGGATCGCTCTCGGGTAGCTGGCAGGTGTGTAGCTGTGCTCCTCCTGAAGCTTTGCTCTATCAAACAGTCCAAGGAGATAAACTGCAGGTTAAAGGGCATCCCATTAGACTCTTAATGACAGGCATTGACATCTGAGACCCTTCTTCAGGACAAACGTGTTCACGTTCCCCTTATGCAGCAGAGGTTGGTTGCCTGCTGGGACACTTCCCCCTCCAACTCTGAAATTATGATTGAGCCTAAGATTTATTCTTTTTAATTAAGATTGAGAGGTTGGAACTCCGGGGTGCACCAGCCTCAGGAAGAAGGACAATTACGCAGCAATTACACAGCCTTGTAATCACATTATACATGGGATACAGGCTGAGATCTACCAAAGCCAGTCTAAATAGGTCATCCACAAACACAGGTTTGAGAAAAAATCAGCTTTCCAGCTCCACCTCAATTCAAGAGCTGGGCATCACCATCAGTGCTGTGCTTCCCAAGGAGCTGTTTTGCTGAGGGATGCTTTGTTCCAATGGCTGTAGAGATGCCAGTTTTGAGGGAATCCACTCTCCTCGCCTGGCTTTCATCCCCTTAGATCCTCCTCTCTGACCCTTTCTAATTAGCAGTGCTAACCCTCTGTACTTGCTTTTTAACCTCTGCTAAAAGTAGGCTTGAGCCAGAATAAAGGGGAGGTGTTGGCTCGGGGCTGAGTTACGATACGGGATCAATAAGAGCAGTGCTGACACCCAAAAAACTTAGCTTTCCCCCATGTTTCACTGGGAGAAAACACACATTCTGGATGACATATCATCCCTTTGCCTAGCGATGCTCTCCGCTTATTCTCATTTGGCACCTCTTGCTTGCTGCCTTTTTTCCTTGTTCTTTTCTCGCAGTTTACGAATTAGTCAGCTTTACCCGCTGAGGAAAAATTGATTCTATGGCAAAACTCTTTAATTTTTTTTTTTCCCCACTTTTTTTTTTTTTTTAGGCCTCTAAAAACAGCTTTTCCTTTCAATGAAAGCAGCCGGGCGAGCTCCGAGACGAGCGCAGACACCCTGTCACACTTGCAGAGAGCTGAGAAAACAGTCTGCTTCCCTCTTGCTGGGCTGGGAGTGAGGAGTGTTTCTGTCTGGCCCTAAATGCTGTGTGTATGGCTGGGCTGGTCTCTTGGCAGCGTGACCCCCTGCATGGAGCCATGGGTCTCATTTGACCTCGGAACCCAAGGGAGGGAGGATGGGGGAGAGGATGCTGGATGCTCTGCTGTTCGCTTTTGGCTTTGTTTTGAAAGGAGACTGCAAGCTGGGGTTAACAACAGGAAGGAGCCTCTGACTGAGGCAGATAATAAATCATAGAATCGTTTGAGCTGGAAGGGACCCTTAAAGGCCATCAGTACAACTCTGCTGCAATCAGCAGGGGGAACCTAGAGCTCAATCAGGTGCTCAGAGGCCCCCCAGCCTGACCTTGAGTGCTTCCAGGGATGGGGCATCCACCAAAGGCAGGAAGCCTTGAAACCTCTTGCCCAAATAGTATGGCTTGGATCACCACGTTCACAAGGGTCCAGCAGTGGTGGTCCCAAGGCCATCTGTGGGGGCATGACTAGGATGTCCAAAATGCCATAGAGTCGTAGAATCATTGAATCACCACAGTTGGAAAAGACCTCTAAGGTCATCCAGTCCAACCATCCACTAACCACCAATAGCTCCCGAATAAACCTCAGTACATCATTTCATATGTTGTTTTCTTCAGCATTTGGCATCCTCCACGTGGCTGGAGGTGTAGGAATTCATCATCAGCTACAACCCATAGTTGCAAGGATATTTCCTCTAATCCCATTATCTGCTGCAGGACCAGGGCTATCAAGATGGTGTTGATTGAGATAACTGGGGATGGGTGGTGGTGGCAAGGTGGGATCTTTGGGCTGAATTCTCTTACCTGGTCCAACCCCAGTGTACCTCGCTGGGACCAGATGATCTCTGAGGTCTCTTCCAACCCAAGCTATTTCATGATTCTATGATCTCTGCATGCCTAATGTCCCCCCAGCTGCTCCAACCATTATCATTTTTCTACCTCTTTCCTCGTCCCCAGCTGCCATGTTTGACATGGACCTGCTACAGCATCTCCTGCAGCCACCAGCTTCGCAGCAATGGGCTGAGTGACCCGAAGGGAGGGAATTATGTATAGAAAGGAGGAGATGGAGATGTCATTAGAGAGAAGCTGGGAGTTGGGAGAGCACCTCCAGGCCCATTTTTGGGGGGGATGAAAGGAGCTTACTTTCAGTGAACAGTGTTATTATATTCAGGTTCCCATTTAGGTTGCTCCAAGTTGTACAACAAAAGGAATATTAAATGATATTGCAAAATTCATGTTACAAATCAGTGTAACCTGCATAAATCATCCCGTCCTAGGCAAGAAGGTAGGGTTTGCTCTTTTCAAAGCACCTTCCTCTGGCTGAATTGCTGCTTTGGAAAAGAAAGAAGCTGTCTCCACCTGCGGAAGACCTTGAACAGAATATCATGCCTTCAGCATCTCCTCAATCTCTCATTTCTTCCAGAACTGCTTTTTCCAGAAGTTCCCTAACTCCCATTTGAAAGGAATGTAGGGTTTATTGGCATCTTGGCTCTCTTAAGATGGCTCTGTGGTGGAACCCTAGGCAACCCGAGCCCTTTTCACTCACTTCAAAGCACTCACTTTCATTATTCAGACGGAAAATGCCCCTTCTCTCCAGGGTTTAACAGCTGGATTTGGTCTTTTATCTCCATCCCACCAGATCTGGGCCAGCTGTCCCCAATTCCCTAGCTCTGCTTAGCATGCAGCTGCAGGTCTGTGCTGGGCTGGAGCTCAATTTCTCCAAAAATCCTAACTCTCAAGGTGAATTGTGCAGTCTAAATAAGAACAGACCAACAGAACCCAAGCTGGCAACTCCCTCCCTGCCCCTCCGCTCCCAGATCCTCCTTTTGCCCTTAAGTAAAGCTCTGTTTCTGACCAGGATTTGCATTTTTTCATCTTTCAGAAGGCACCGGTGAACACGAGGAACTCATCCATCCTTCCCCATGCTGGCAGATGGAGCAGAAAACCTGCTGATACATTCAAGGTCCTAATAAGTTTTGAAGCGGCCAGTGGATATTAATATGGAACAGGAGCGCACCGTCCCTGCTGACCAGCTTTTATCACCCCAGACACATCTGCTGATGCAGAGCTATTTGTTTTGCAAGAGATGCTCCCTGGGCAGGGATCAGGGAGCTGGAGCTAATGCAGGCTGATGGGCTTCATTTAGGGGATGAGGAGGAGGAGTGGAAGAGGAGGGTCATGGAATTGACCAAAATTTGTCTTTCCGCAGAGGGAAAATGAGGGATGTGGGGTCCCCCATCTCCTTGATCCTAGAGGCCACGTCTGTCTTCCCATTTGGATTTTGCTGCCAGAAAGGAAGGGCTGTCAGAGTGCAGAGTTAAGGGTGGGATCTTATAATTATACCAGCCACTGTGTGTGGCAGAGCGTGATGGTGAAGCTCGTGCTTGCTTTCCTACATGTAATTGCCCTGGAGAGACAATGCAGACCACCCTCTCCCAGTTCCCCATTGCAGCCCATCATAAATTGGGTTTTCCAGAATCAGAGAATCACAGAATGGCCCAGGTTGGAAGGGACTTCAAGCAACATGAATCTCCAACCCCTCTGGCACACGCAGGGCCACCAACCTCCCCATTTCATAGCAGCCCAGGCTGCCCAGGGCCCCATCCAACCTGGCCTTGAACACCTCCAGGGATGGACAGGGCATCCACAGCCTCTCTGGGCAGCTGTTCCAGCACCTCACAGCTCTCATAGTAAAGAACTTTCATTTCTTTCCCTTTCGTTTCCCTTCATTCCTGAGCAAACCCAGAGTGCAAAAAATCCCTTTTCTTGTCCTAACCTGGCAAAACCCCTTCTCCCTTGCAAACAGCTGCATTTTTGACGGTACACTGGAAGCACTTGCTGGGCTCCTGATTTACGCAGACCCGACCGAGGGATTGTTCTGAAATGGATTTGTTAGTATTAATTATGCCGCGTCCCTGCTGAGATTTTTAACAAGATTATGCTTCCCGAGCGTCTCTGCTTTCCTTCTCCTCCTACTCCTTCCTTTCCATTTCAAAGCACGGTGCGTGCTGCAGGATTTGTTATTTTGTTCTCTCTGTAGATGCTGGTGAGGGGGGAGCGAGCAGGAGATTCTGGGGTCCAGCACTTTGACTGGGGGAAGGTTAATGGGGAAAAACAACCCTGTGGCTGCAACCATGAGAAAGCTCAGCCCTTCCATGGTGCTGGTCTCTGGCACAAATGGCTTTCCACTGCTTCCAATTTCGCTGGGAGGGTGGTTACCCACTGGGGGTGGACCATTTCCAGTTTTCTCCTGTCCTAACAGATGGAACATCCCCCCTGGAGCTGCCCCAAAGAAAGGAAGGCATCTTGTGGGATAAACTTTCAAGAGGAAACTCAGGATCCACGAGCTATCCCCTCCATCCTTTGAAAACCCATCAGTTCCCTCTTCTTCTAACACTCTGGCTGCTTCAATGCCAGCCAATAAAACCCGAAGATATGTCATATATTTATAACAGATGGCACCGTTGCCACCATTCCCCACCACAGCCCTCAGGCTCAAGGTTCCCAAAGAGATGTTCCCACTTGGAGCTCACTGTGTCCCACATCTACTGGAACAGCACCAGGGGACAACTTCCCGCCTTCCCCTGGTTCATCTGGTGTGCAGATATTTAGGAACTGAAATACAGATTGAGAACGAGGTGCAGCATTGTGGGGACCTGCCGTATTCCCATCTCCTCCTTCGTTCTGTCCCAGTAGTTGGCTGAGAAGACAGCTCTGCTCCACCCTGAAATGGAGTCCTGTGCCCCATTCATAGAATCGTAGAATGGCTTTAATTGGAAGGGACCTCAAGGATCATGAAGCTCCAACCCCCCTTCCATATGCAGGGCCACCAACCTCCATATCTAATCCCAGACCAGGCTGCCCAGGGCCCCATCCAACCTGGCCTTGAACATTCCATCCTCCTCCACCTCCTGAGCCACAGAAGCCCGCAGATCTATAGGAAGAAGAGTTTCCTTTTAACAAAACAAAGCTGGATTTGTGCTTGCATCTGAAATTCCCCGACCTCATAAGGTTTGGCTTTTTTTTTTTTTCCCTCTGCAGGATTAGTGAGGTTAGTCAATGAGCATGATCCGATTTGGGGTTGATGCTATTCTTGGCCAGGTTTAGATGCCGTGGCACGGGCGGATTCATGGCGTGAGGCGGCTTTCATGGGATAAACGGGAGCAAACTGGTAATCAGCCTTGTAGCAGCTGGGAGCCAAACTAACCGGCTTACAGCAGTGGGCACTGCGCTCACCGTTGTTCTCCTCATGGGGTGCCACCAAGGGCTGGGTGGCTTTGGGGGGATTCCCCTGCATGGCACAGAATCAGGCATTCACTTCTAGAGGTGCAGAAATGAGATCTGAGTGCCTTGATGCTGGAAGAAGAGGGTGTTTGCTCCCCTGTGCCCATGGTGTGCCATCCTTCCTCAGCATCACCGCATCCGGAGCTGCCCCTCACTTCATCCCAGCAACCAAACAAGCTGAAGGAGGTGAGATTCCCCCCTTCCTCCCCACTCCCGGAGCGCATTTCTCTTCTTCCCCAGACAGTTCCCATCACGTTTTTCAATTGCTCTTAATGGAGATGTCCATCACGGGGCACATTAACCCAGATATGATTCCAAGCATAGAGATGCACTAATGACCATTTAACCCATGTACGTAGCCCGGCTGGCTGAAGACTATTTTTCTTTCCTTCCTCCATTTTTCCTTCTGTTTTAACCCCGGGGAAGCCTGGGCCAGCCGGTGGATAGCTGTTTATTTTGAGCAGGGCACAAAGACCTCTTTTAAGGAGTAAGTGCTGCGGTCCTACTGCTGCATTATGGAGCATAAAGCACAGTAATACTCAACCAATTACACTAATGCCGCTTATTTGCTCTTGTTACAGAGCGTAATTGCTCACCCAGAAGCTATTAAATTAGATAAGAGCAGAACAAACAAAACTATTCATTTTATTCACTATATATTTATACACCTACCACTCCGGAGCAAGCAGCCACCACGCTCAGCAGCACGGATTCCTTCTGTGAGCAAAACAGAAGTGATGTATTGCAGAAAGAAATGAAGGTTGGGGGACCCCACTGAATCCCCATTGTGACCCACAGGTGCTGTCACCACTGGCTTTTGGTCTCTCCCTTGGGTGAGCATTGGGCAGATACTGGGAGGAATGGGAAGCCCCCAGTTGCCAGCTGGGAGGAGGGTTGGAAACCACCGAATCTTGCATTAAAACTGAGGGGAAAGTCCTTTTTTAAGTGAAAGCAGTGCTTCTTTTTGCCTGATTGAGATGCCGAGGTTGGAGGGGAGCCTGGCACAGTTCTGTAGCATTGGGAAACCCTATAAATTTAAGCAAGCATCGATCCAAACCGTGCCGGAAACCACATCGATGGGAAAATTGTGCAAAAGTGGTGATCCTTGCAGCTGGTTTGGTTATATGGGGAGAGGTAAGGGCGGTGAGAAGGGAACTGGTGGGACACCAAGGGGGTGGCTGTCCCCACCCAAGTGTGGGCTGCTGGCACCATCTAGTGGGTGCTGGCCCCCCCCGTGCTGCAGTGTCACCACCTCCACTAGCGGCCCAGGGTCCTGCTTGGGGACAGGCATGTGGCCCAATGGGGATGTGGGATGGGATCCTGTGTCCCCCAGTGAAGGAGGTGGGGATGGTGTCCCTAATGCCACCGTGTTGTCGCATGGATGATGTGACAGAGCTGCTGGCCCTGCTCGGTGTGCCTTCGTGCTTGGGAAGGGGACAACGAGCCACGTGAGACACCCAGGTATGGGGTTTTGGAGTCAAGGGGGGGTCTGAGGACAACCAAAGGGGGTAAAGCTGGCTGTGGGGTTGCGTGCCCACAGCCTGGCTGTGTGCAGGGCTGGGCTGAGCATCCGCATGACCCCACGTCCCCACACAGAGCCATAGGACAGGGGGAAGCAGCAGGGGGAGGCTGGGCTGGGCTTCCCGTCCTGGCGAGCCGCTGCCTATGACATCAACTCTGGTATTTCCAGTCCCTGCGGGGAGAAGGGAGGAGCGCAGAGGGAAGGACGGAGAAAGAAAGGAATGGGGGGTTGGGATGCAGCTGTGGGAGAACCCGGGGGTTGCTTCTGTCCCCATGGTGGTGCCCAGTGCTGGGGTGAGCCCTGCTTAGATGCTCGTCCCCATCAGTCCCTGTGCTGGCCCCATAGTCTGGGCAGGGGAGGAAGGGAGGGATGAAAGGAGAAAAGGAAAAAATCTCCACGTGGAAAATGCACAGCCGGGACTTAAAGCAACAGGGAAGCAGGGACGGGGCTTTGGGTGCCTCTCCTTCCCCAGGGGGTGATGGGATGAGCATCTCTGGGTGTCCCCACGTTGACTCAAAGGGGGATAAGCTCCACTTTGGGGCACTGAGAGGGCATCCTGCTCCTCATCCCAGTGTTAGACCTACAGTGCAGAGAGGGGCTTTTGGGTCCACATCCCTCTTCTGGGGCCATTTCACAGCGGTTTTATCTAACCCTGAAGTTTGCAGGATTGGACTCAAAGCATTGGGGTGGCGTGAAGACAGAGGGTGAAAATACTGCTGTGGCTTTTGATCCTGACTGGGAACAGTGGCATTTATTGAGATCTAGGGGATATATAGTGAGGGGTTATGCTTCGGGGGGAGCAATAG